>NC_091063.1:119930679-120293179 GCF_000393655.2 Nicotiana sylvestris
ATGAGGACAACATTGAGTATCAACAACTATCCCTCTTTACCCGGGAATGATGAAAGAATTATTGGGTAAAGAAATTGAGATGATAATCAATTTTGTGTGAATAGATGAGGATGGGATATGGATGTTAATGTATGGGATCCGGACCCTGGTTCTTAAGCTGCCTACATATCCATGATTTTATAGGAACCATGCTGTATATATGTCACGCCCCAAGCTCGGGGAGTGCGACTGGCGCTCAACCGAGTGAACCCGGCCGAGCAAGTCTGTTGACACTTCCTATCCAACTCACTTACGATCAAGAGAAGACATGATTTCATTAATTAGACATTAGAAGATCATCCAAGTACATTACTAAGCCATTTCATTAATTACGTCATTGTTAGGTTTTATAGTACATACGCCTTACGATTTAGTGGAACAGAAATCCAAAACATAACATAATTAATTGACCTTCCCAACACCCATATCAAACCCACACAATGTCTATGTAGCCTCTAAGTAGATATAAAAGAAAGTGCTACGAAAGTGCCGGCAACAAAGCCCCGGCTATACCTCAAAACGTGATAATCATATAAGCAAAAGATGTATTACATGGCCCCGGGAAGAAATGGGGCTCACCAAGATTGCTGGGAAGATGAAGGCAAAGCACCTCTAGCTGCGATCAATACTGTCGTCTATGGAACCACCTACATGCATTAAAAGATGTAGTCCCCCGGCAAAAGGGGCGTTAGTACTGTCGAATAGTACTAGTATGTAAAGCTAAAAATCAATCTTAATAGAATGAACAATAAAACATAGAGGAAACAGTCATGGTGTATAATAAGAACTTCAAACAAATACGAAAATCATCAAGTAAGAATCACAAGGTTTCCGGTTAAATTTCCATCTTATTAGGTTCCCAATCTTAGTGCCATGTGCCACCATCCACAATACCACTGTGTTCTTACACGGAGTCCGATCTCGACCTGATCGGCTAGGTCATCTCCCTTGAGAAATCTACCATTATTACAATTTCAATCAATCAATCCAACATAATTACCACCCTGTGTGCAGCATGGTGTCCTATCACGGCCCGATCATCTAGGCCATCTCACTTGAGATATCACCCTCTCAATCGTTCATTTCGATTCACATTTCTTTCCCATCTTTCATTTCATGGTACGAGTAGCCTCATTCATTTAGTCATTCCTGGCACTTGTCCTTATCTTATAATTCAAGTTTCCCTTTTTACATGTTCAGCAACATTATCATAGCAACAATAAAGCCTATCATGTAAGGCATGTTCACACACAAGGGAAAAGCTCAGAAATTCTAAGCATATAGAGACTTTGCATATGAATTGGCACAACAATCTTTATTCAATTTCTTTGACATGAGTTCTTAACCTTTCTCAACACATATTCCACATTGTTAAATATATTCACATAGGAAGGTAAGACATGATAAGCATTTGGCACACATATTGAACACATATTCTACGTCACGACACACTTGGGATAGTCAATTCTAGTGTGCTCAATTTGGGGACTTACCCCGATTCCACGGACACCAAGGGATTTCGATTCTAAGAAGAAATAGGTTTAGCTACACATACCTCAATTGAGCTTTCCTTAATTCCTACAATGTCCCAGAATGTTCGCCACTTCAATCTATTTAAGCAATGTAGCACAATTGAACCCATAGTTAGGAAAGTTATCATAATTTTAGCTCACTTGAGAATTTTATCAAGCATTATGTGTTCATTAAGGTTTTATGGCCCTTTTTATGCAAGATTACACCAACCCAGTCCTCATGCCTCTCTATTTTTATTTATAATTTTCCCATATCTTCTAAGAACACATGCATGCGGTGTAATCACCCGCATCCCCATGAATTACCCCACTAATGACCCCTTATAACTATGTTTGAATTCTAAGAGCTGAGGTGATGAAGCCTTACCTCCTAGGATGAATACTTAGGTGCCTCACTTGAATATCTTCAAAGTTTAAAAAAGAATTTGTGGAGCAATTTTTGATGAAGGACACTTCCTCTCTCTTAGACCCTCTTTCTCACTCTAAAAGTACCAGGAAATAGGCTCAAAATAAGCCATTGCATAAGTTATAACGACATGGGATCGAGTTTAAAAATTAAAATATGGATCCCCAACTCAGATCTGCGACATTTATGCGATCCGTAAAGTGACCGCGAAAAGTGGCTCTTCGACCTGATCTCTTTGCTTCTGTCTGCGACCATTATGCGGTCCACAGACTTGTTCTTCACCGTAGAACCTCCCTTCGCAAAAGTCCAAGAACGTTTCTACGATCAATGTGCGGCCCACAAAGTGGATATGCGATCGCATAATAGGCTGCAAAAATGACCTCAAAATTGGCCAAAAGACTACCTCATTCTGCGGCAAATATGTAGCCCGCAGAGTGATTATGCGGCCGTAAATGGGCCGCAAAAATGCATACCTCTGCGAATATTTTCCTTTAACTTTTTAATGCACAGTTCAATCCAAAAATTTCGAACCGCGACTCGCTTTTCAAATATTTCTAACACATAAACCTAACGTGGCACCATGATATTCTAGTTTTTAGGAAGAATTTTACGGGGCCTTACAATATAGTTTTGGATCCAAAAGCAAATGAGACCGAGGGAGTCATTATGGAAAGACTGCATGCTTTAAAGAATTATTTTTCTCTGTATAGGATAGTTTCGTGAATGTTTGGTATCATATATGGAGAGTATAAATGACAATAATGTGGAATCGATTATAATGGATGTGTGTGGTAATGTAATTGGGGACGGTTATGAAAAGGAAGTGCTCGATTATTGGCTGGCAGTTACTTGGAGATATTAAAGGAATGTGAATGTTTGAAAGGAAATCGGAGTGAGAATTGCTCCCGTTTGAAGAACGGTTACCTTCCGAGTTACTTTTAAAGCTTAAAATACAACGAATACGGAATCATATACATACCATTTTTGATATCATTACTGCGAGTGCAAAAATTTAATCATTATGCAATTTTCCTTTGGACCATGAAAGTTGTCTTCGGACGATGAGAATTATGTCCTTAGACCATGACATCATGGGCATTGAAACATATAATTAAGGGATTCACAGGCCATGAAATGATGTCCTCGGGCAATGAGATGGTGCTTTTGCACTATGACTCATTTTAATAATGATGTGCAGCTTTGAGATCCTTAGGACATGGGATGTTATCCTTAGGCTATGAAGATGGTGCTTATGGAGTATGACGCCTTCAGATAATGTGGCGATATTTCAGCCCATTAAATTCAAGGATGTGGTGATACTTGACTGTTTGACAAAGAAGATAAGCAGTGCTCAGCCATATGTAGTTTACAAAGGCAGGGTTTAGCCTTATGCAAAAATAGAAGAAGGCAACGCTTAGCCTTGTGTGAGCTAGAGGTAGAGCTTAGCCTCATGCAAGTATGAGGGTAGTGCTTGGACTTATGCGAGTGGAAGGGTCGTGCTTGGACCTAATGCGGATAGTGAGGGCGGTGCTTAGACCTATACAGATGAAGGCAATGCTTAGCTTTATGCGATGATAAAGGCATAGCTTAGCCTCATGCGAGTAGGAGGGCAGTGCTTAGCCCTATAAATATTATGAGGGAAGTGCTTATCCCTATGAAGAGGAAGGCAATGTTTAGCCTTATACAATGATGGAGGCAAAGCTTAGTCTCATAAATGAGGGCAGTGCTAAGTCCTATGCAAGTAATGAGGGTAATTCTTAGCATTACACAATTGATTGGGGCAGAGTTTAGCCTTATACAAGTAGAAGGCAATTCTTAGCCTTATGCAATGATGGAGGTAGAGATTTGCCTTAAGTAAATGCGATAAAGGAAAGCAATTCTTATCTCGACACACTTAGGCTTGTAGCATCTATCTATGTGAAGATAGCAGTCTTGTCGTATATCCTTTGCAGATATTTCTGACAACGTTGTGTCTGCTACACCTGCATTCAAAGAAAAATTATGTCGGGAGGGGGGGAAGGTTGGTTTGTGTTTTTGATCCTTTATTCCATCCTTGCTTCTGACTTTGTTTTCTAAGCTTGACACTTATGTGCTTTGAGTTAGCCTGGGTAGCTTTTTGCTATTACAAAAGTTGAGTTTTGAAAATATGTATTTTGTAATTGGTCAATCATAAAGAATACAGTAATTTAAAATATGTGATAATGCATAAAATAGATAGTTTTGTTGAATCATAGACTGTGACACATTTTGAGACATTGCAACGTCCTTATCCTATGTAAGATTATGAGGAACCCTATCGGAATTCGAATTTATGCCCTAGTTCTGATGGGTCTCATCCCTGATATATTTCGATAATCCTTTTCTGGTAACTTTTTGGTGAGATGATATCTGATCTGATGAAATTCGAAGTTTGCCCAATCTTCCACCACAGAGGAAAATGGAGATTTTATTATAATGTGATTGAACCCACAGTGTTTCCGACGTATCCCCTCTTAAATGGAAATCAGGTCAAGCGTAGTTCATGTTACATCAAGAAGAAAGTGCTAATACAATTTAGACATAATATCTTTTGACGGCGTTCGAATTGATAGGTTTTGACCATATCTCTCCATAAATTTTTGCTAGTATGAGTGATCCTCCTCTCAGTACTTGGTGAACCGCGTAAGTACCTTGCAAGTTTGGTGATAATTTACCCTTTGCCTCGTCCTGATATGGAAAGGTTTGCTTCAGAACTAGTTTCCCCGGTGTGAATTGTCTTAGTCTTGCCTTCTTGTTGAAAGACCTTGTCGTTCTATTCTAGTAAAGTTAGTCGCGACACACTGCGTTCATTCTCTTCATGTCGATGAGAGCTAACTGATCATATCGACTCTGTACCCATTCAGCATCACTAAGTTCAACTTTTGTATGATCCGTAGGGAAGGAATTTCTACCTCGGCGGATATAACAACTTCGGTACCATAAGCCAATAGATAGAGAATTCCCCTAGTTGATGTTCAGACCATAGTATGGTATCCAAGTAAAGCAAATAGTAACTTCTCGTGCCACTACTTGTAGTTGTCTACAATCTTCCTTAGTATTTTCTTAATATTCTTGTTGGCGGCTTCTACGGATCCATTCATCTATGGTCTATATGTAGTGGAATTTTGGTGTTTGATCTTGAATGTCTCGCACATGGCCTGCATCAGATCACTGTTGAGGTTGGCTTCATTATTAGTGATAATTGACTCGGGCCCCCCAAATCGGCAAACAATACGATCCCGAACAAAATCTGCTACAACCTTATTTGTCACGGCTTTGTAGGAGGTGGCTTCGACCTATTTGTTGAAGTAATCAATGGCTACCAGGATAAATCTGTGTTAGTTGGAGGCGGTAGACTCAATTGGGCCAATGACATCCATGTCACAAGAAGCAAAAGGCCAAGGCAAACTCGTCACATTGAGTTTATTAGGTGGAACTCGCAATATGTTGGCATGCACCTGACACTAGTGACATTTCTGTACATACTTGATGTTGTCAATTTCCATAGTCATCCAAAAATATCCTTCCCTAACTATCTTCTTGGCTAGAATGAACCCATTCATGTGAGGTTCGCATGTCTCAGCATGTATCTCTTCGAGTAGTCTGGATGCTTCCTTGGCATTGACACATCTTAGCAATTCTACATCAGGAGTGCTTCTGTACATAATTCCTCCGCTCTAAAAGAAATTGTTATCTAACCTCCGTAATGTGTGCTTTTGAGTATGTGTAGAATTTTTAGGATACTCTCCCTTTTCCAGATACTCCCTGATGACGTGAAACCATGGATTCCCATCAAATTCTTCTTCAACGTGGGACAGTAGGTAGGCTGCTTGCGGATCTCTATTGGGATAGGGTCAATATAATTCTTATCCAGATGTTGTATCATGGAAGATAATGTGGCCAATGCATCCGCAAACTCATTCTAAATTTGGGGAATATTTTTGAATTCTAAATTTGCAAATCTCTTGATCAATCCCTGCATGCGATACAAGTATGGTAGTATCTTGGTGTTCTTGGCGACCCACTCCCCGAGTACCTAATGTATCGACAAGTCTGAATCCCCGATCACCAATAGTTCCTGGATGTTCATGTCAATGGCCAACCTAAGTCCTAGAATCCAAGCCTCATATTCTGCCATTGATAGTTTATGGGAATCTGATCTTGGTGGACACCGGATAGTGTTAGCCTGTTTCTGATACCAAGATAGCTCCTATGCCTACTCCTTTGTGATTTGCAGCCCCATCGAAGAACAATCTCCAACCGTCATAAGCTTCAGCGATATCCTCCCCTATGAATGATACCTTCTCGTCGAGAAAATATGTCCTTAATGGCTTGTATTCAGAACCCACAGGATTCTCATCTAGATGATCAGCACATGTTTTCCCCTTTACTGCTTTCTAGGTCACGTAAACAATGTCAAACTCACTTAGTAGTAATTGCCAATTCGTCAACTTTCCAGTAGGCATAGGTTTCCGAAAAATATACTTTAAAAGATACATTCCCGATATGAAGAATGTGTTGTATGCGCAGAAATAGTGCCTAAACTTCTAGGCTATCCATGTCAAGGCATAACAAGTACACTATAATAAACAATACCGAGCTTCATAGGGTGTGAACTGTTTACTCAAGTAGTATAAGTCTGCTCTTTCCTTTCGGTCTCATCATATTGTCCCAAGACGCATCTGAATGCTCTGTCCAACACAGACAAGTACAACAGTAGAGGTCTCCAAAGCTCTGGTGAAACTACCTTTCTGGGCAATACTCTTGTTTGCTGAGGTGCTTATTTATTATGTGCCTACTTCTTACCTTTCTTACCACCCTTAGAACTAGATCTAGGTGATACATCAGCTTCCCTTTCCACTTCTTTAATGTTGCCAGCAGTTGAGTCATCATCTCCTTCCTCCTCAAATTGTTTTTGCTCTACCAAAGCATTTTGTACATCTACATGTGTGACATTGTGTGTAACAATGTCATGAAGCATTTGATTAGGTGTTACATCCCATGTTTTCGTACGTGAAAGTACGCCATAAGTAGATTGATGAAAGCTCGGAAATGAGATGTTACATTTTACATTTTTGTACGTTAAAGTTTCGTCGTAAGTTAATCGACGTAAGTTCGGGAATGAGACTATTTTGGAATTACAAGTATTATGCTATTTCAATCAAGTGATGAGTAAATTCGTGAAGGTGATAGGGTAAGAAAATCGAAGAAAATGAGTTTCATTGATATTTGACAGTTTGGGATAGAATACGGCCCGATCTAAAATTTTTGGTATTTATGGACTAGTGTCATACAAGGTACCACATGACCATGATAGCAAGGTGTATAAAGTGTATTAAAAGTAAGTAGTATTTTAAGTAATTTAAGAGAATTCTTAATTATGTGGATAATTGAGTAATTATCGGTCAATGGGAGATTAATAAGATAATCAAGAAGATTAGTAAATAATTATGATTATGGGATAAGGCCCAAAACGTGGCAGCCACTATTCAATTAGTGACTCTTGAATTGAATTGCTAGGTGGCACCTTTAGAGGTCCTCTTAGCTAAGCCATAAAAGGCTTCTTAAATTCAACAAAAGATACGTTAGATTTTGATAAAAAAAAAATCACAAAATAAGAGATGCTTACCTCCTCCCATCTCCAAGTAAAGATCTCCATAGCAATATACATTGCTTTAGCAAAACAAAATGTTAGTAGTGTGAGTTACTTCACAAAAGATAGGTGCTTAATCTAATCTACAAAGTGACGGATCTCCAACCAAGAAATTCATACAAAGTTATACTACGTAATAACAATGGGATTTGCAATCCTAAGGGAGCCCGATATAATTTTTCTCAGGAACATCATACGGATTTTTCCCTACTTCGATCCGTCGTTACATGCTTTATCGCAATTGACGTGAATTAGAGGGATTATCAATAGAATCGGCAGGTATGTTAAGGCTATTCCTTCTTTCTTTTGGCATGATCTATACGTCACAAATTAAATAAGCAAATGCACAATTTCCATAAATGACTCTATTCATAGAAATAATAGAGATGTTTATGTTCCTGATTCGCCATGTATCATATTATTCTATCATCTGTTCATGGGTCTCAGAAAATACGTAAGTTGATAAAGTTTAGGCATAATGGTCCTATGACATTCCGGGAGATTTTATTGACATACTTCTCATGCATTACATTCATTTACATTGACCCATGACCAGATGACGTTATATATATATTTATTGATCCATGACCAATAAATAAATGCATTGCATTCATTTATTGACGTATATATATAGGACAAGGTTACGGTGTTATATACGCACCACCAACTGATTAGCTGGTATACGTTGATCATTTTCCCATAGTGGTCGAGATGATATGATGGGATGCCCTCAGAGGTTTGATGATGTTATGAACGCATATACCCATGCATGGTATGACATTTATACGCATGTTCATAATATTATAATATTAAATGATTCACATAGCTATTCAGATATACATGTTGAGTCTTTTACTCCATGTTTCTCTCGGGTCTATTGTTTAGTGATTTTCATTCCTTACATACTCGGCACATTATTTGTACTGACGTCCCTTTTGCTTGGGAATGCTGTGTGTCATGCCCGCAGGTCCCGATAGATAGGTTGAGAGTCCTGCAGTAGTCTATCAACTCAGCGGAAGATGTTGGTGCGCTCCATTTGCTCCAGAGTTACTTATTTGATTAGTATGATTTAGACATATATTGATTGGTATGTCGGGGCCCTGTCCTGTCCTTATGACGTTTATGTACTCTTAGAGGTTTTAAGACATATGTCTTATATATGAAAGATTGCATGGCCTTGTCGGCCTATGTTTAGTGTATGAGTGATTATTTTGGCCTTATAGGCCTGTACGTCAGTATATCAGGTTGGGTCGTTTTATGTGGCGTGATCTCTCATGTTTTATTCTTATTACCTCATACGGCCCTTTTGGCTCATTTACCCATGTTGATGTAATGAGAAAGATACGTTACGTTGGTACTCAGTTGAGTAAGGGCATCCAGTGCCCATCACGGCCCATCGGTTTGGGTCGTGATAAAAGTGGTATCTGAGCAGTTCTGTCCTAGGGACTCTACAAGCCGTGTCCAGTAGAGTCTTGTTTATGGGTGTGTCGTGCACCACACTTATAAGCAGGAGGCTACATGGAATTTAGGACTGTCACCCTTTCTTCTTACTTTAGATGGTATGGTAGAGCTCAGTTGTAAGAACTCAATTTCCTAAACTCTATCTTATTCATAATATGACGATGCCTACATCCAGAAAAGTGGTTGGTACAAGATTTTATGTGGCTATGGAAGAGTTGAGTTAGAGGAACTCGATTCTGCATGATTCTTATGATGAGTAAATGAGAGGTCTTCAGCAGATCATATGTGTACTAAAAGGTCTAAGATAAGAAGCCCTAAGACATGAATATCTATCCACCCATGTGGTAAAAAGCAACGAGAGAATCAAAAGGTACAAGTTTCAACAAGTACAAGAAGCAAGGTGAAAAAGAGTATGAGGTACCCAATTAGTAAGGATGAACATTATCTACAACTCGGGAAGAGAGGTATAAGCATTTTGAGTTATCTTCAACAACAACAGATGTATGTACAATTGGCCACACCCATTTCATTCATGCCCTATGGGAGCTAATGAATATGGTTTAAGAGAAGGACAGGATATCAGGATCCGGCTAGGGTTAGAGTAACCCAAAATGATGGATGGATTGTTTGAGTTAGTTGACACTTTCGAAGGATATTACAAAGGTGCTAATAAACCTCCTTGTGAGACACCCAGATGGTGCACTCTAGAATATTAAAATTAGATGTAAATACTAGCATGATAAAAAATTCAGAAGATAGGCATTGAAAGCCTGGAAGGGATAAATATTACTTTAGTGTGGCTCCCGTCCTTAGTAGAGTGAGAACGTTGAGCAAACCAAAGAGCCAATGAATGAAGCAAGATGAGCTAAAAGCGAAAGAATGTCTTGTTGAAGTTTTCAAAAGAAAGGGATAGGCAGAAATATTAGCAGGGAAATAAGAAGAGAGATAAGGAAGCATTATGAGTAAGATGTGATACATGGATGACAAACGGTAGGTCAAAAAATGACAGTATTATAGAATCTATAGTCAAGTGAAGGAAAAGATGAGAGGTGACAGGCCTTGAGACAACAAAATAATATAGGCCATAAAGTCATATCCTCATTTCGAGAAATAAGTTTGCAACTCTAACGCGATTACCAAAAGGAAAAGTTAGACCCCAGAGTAATAGAAACCAGTATGGATTGGTGAACAAGATAAGCTAAACATGAATTAGGGACTGAATGATTTGATAATAGTCGGCATCATGAGAATTTCAGACTTCATTCCAGCAATAATAGAATGGACAACAGAAGAAGATTCATGAGAAATTCAGAGAATAGTCATTCAGGCAGACGCTTCCCTAAAGCAAGCAACGTGAGCAAAGTTCAGCTTAAGGAACGGTGTGTGCCAGTTACACTAGGTGTCACCATTGTAGTAAGGAATTTTGTTATCCTTGGTACAGAAGGATTACTGCAAGGCGAGTAAGAGTCATCGATAATGTGAAAAGACGCCTAAGATGAAGAGGTAAAACATCTATAGGTAGAACGTCGTAGCGCTATATCTCAGTATTCCCCTAAATGAGGGAATATGGAGTAATTTGGCATTAAGTTAGAATTAAGTGGTTCTAGTAATTATGAAATGGTAAAGGAAGAATGCAATTAAAAATATAAAAAAAAGGGATGATATTGCACTTATTGAAAGCCAACAGATATGCTACGACTCCAGAACATTATACAAACACGACATCAAGGAAAGGAAGTAAGGTTCCCTACCCGAGATGTTATTGACAGATAAGGAGCCAGTACGAGACGTAAGTTAAGACAAAGGAAATAACCCAAAAAAGATTACGTGAAATATTGATATGATAATGGGCCAAAGAGTAGTTAGTAATTGATTCGGGAAGAGCCTAGTTATGGCTAAATAGGAGGTTAAAGACGAGTCATTTGATCGTGCAAGATAAACATAGTAAAACTCAATATAGTGAATTCAACCTCATAGTAATGTCATTGTAATACTTGAGAAATATTCAGATAGTTGTTGGGGTAGTTAAAGGTACCATATGAGTATTATGGGAATAAAAGAGAGTGCCACTAGGAAGGCAGTCAAAATATCAGTTCAGAAGCAACCCTACAAGCACAAGGGCGTGGAGGTAAGTAACTACGGATTATTATAGGCGAAGAAGAACATCAAAATTTTTATTGGGTATACGATGTATTAAGCTCGCAGCTTTACAAGAGTCAGAGGGTCTTACCTAAGTACAACTACGAAAGATTAGCTGAGGAAATAAGAAAAAAGGCTTCAACCTAAGCACAGTGACTTAAAAAGGAAATGGTCTTGTAACAACAGTCTCACAACAATATTGTATGCACCCCATAAGAAAGTGGAACCTATCATGGCCAATATGTGTGGGCACTAAGATAAACCAAGTACTCGTGCAACAAGTTGCAGAACGACCAAGAAAAGCAACTGCTTGCATTTAAAGAAAGTTGATAAGGAATGAAAGGAGTTATTCGATCAATGATCCAGAGATAATTACATTATGAATGCACCCAAGATTTCGGGGTATTATGCAACATATATATTGACAATCATACAGTCATAGAAGACTCTGGTATAAGTTAAAAGAAATAATTGAGTCCAGGCTATAGACAAAGGATTGAATTGTTAGATGATGGTATCATGGATATTCTATAGCGTCCCTGAAAGGCTAAAGTAATAACTAACGCCATGAGTTGCAGATCGAAAGATAGCTTGAGCCTACATAAAGGTTGATCAGAGGGAAGAGTAAACTAAAGAGTTACACCAAATAAGTAAATCAGAATTCTGATTATTGGACCCAGAAAATTATAGACCTTATGATTGAGAACATTGCAGGATCACTCTTAAATATCAGAGGTACAAGAGAGATAGTACATTAGCCATATTCTATAAGGGCGTCAGAAGAATACCAGCCTCATAAGAAGTAAGTATGAAGCTCTCACTGGATTATGTATACACCGGAGGTACAAGTATTATAATAAAGTTTCAAGTTATGGATGTGAATTATACCTATGTGGAAGGAGGGTCATGAAAGAATACAAGATGTGATGCAAGATTTTAAGGTAAGTAAGGTAAAGGTGAACAATGTACGCAATACTCAAATGCAGAAGGTTGTGAATAGTCCATACTTTGGATAAAAGACTAGAAGCATGGGGATTCAGTATCCAGGAATGATAGCAATGTCGCCAGTGGCATGTCATCCAGCCTATTTTTTCTAGGTATCAAGGAGTCTAATTAAGAGAGTAAAGAAGAGTTATAGACGATGTGATGTCTCGCTTGATGTTCCAGAATGACATAAGGAAATCTATGATGCAAGCAAGTTGAAGGAAGGTTGTGAGTAGTATTAGTAGATATATGTAGGACGCAAGCTAAAGTATGGTAAAGCGACAAGGTTTTAGGAAGACAAAAATACGGACAAGAAATGGCGAGTGAGAAGGTGATGAGAAACGGATAAGTTCTCGGGATTAAGCCCGTGAAAATAAGAGAGCTGAAGATTTCTCTAAGTTATAGAAAGCTTAGTATAGCCTGAATGAGCTCGAAGGAGTTACTCATCATAAGTAACATTTAGAAGAGATGGAATGCTGCTCTAATAGTAGAATAAGGGTGTATTGTGGTAGATAAAGGATGACGTTTGGGCCTTTGATTGAGTAATGATTTGAAGAAAGGGATTCATGAATTGTACGGGATTAAAATACCCATGTAAGGTGAATCACATTGGGATTCTATGAAATACGGTTATGGAAGTATAGTATCGCCCCCAAGTGGGTCAAGAAAATCACTTCAAATGTTCCTCGATGCAACGTGAGCCCTAGTGATTACGTAAGAAGTTCCAAGTTATCAGTGGTAAATTATAGATCAATATTGAGGTGAATCAACATTGGATGGATAAAAGTCACAAAGTATGAGATGAGATTAGGCCGTCATTTTTAAGACGAACAGTAATGAAGGAGCATTAAAGGACTTGGATTTATACATATGGGATAAGCAACGAAAGTAATCTGGAGTTTGGTAGCAAGACCTCAGTAAGGATAAATCGAAGTAAGAGTTATGGTATAGTATGACCTACCTAGGTGCAGTAAAATCATACTGATGGATAAACGAAATAAGGTATAGAAATATTCGTGAGTTCAACAAAGTGCCGAACGAAGAACTTCGGTATACCCATAGATGCCCAGAGGGACATCTTATCAAGCTCTGTGTATATTTACAAAGTGAAGCTTAGAGATTGCATAAAAGCTAGAGGAAAAAGGAAAGAAGAGTCGCATAGGCGTATTTACAAGGAAAAAGTCGTACAGGCTGCATGACATAAGGTATCAAGAGTTTCGAGATTGGAAGAATCCCGACCACAGGCCTTGGTGTAAGAAAGAGACCTACAGGTAGGAATACCCTGGACTTTGGATTTATTCACAGAACAACTGTCTAAGATGGCAAGGAGAGTACTAAAGTATTCACAAGGACTATAGGCTATGATAATGATAAGAGCATCAGTCAACATTCGTGGACGAATGTTCCAAAGAGGGGAATGATGTTACACCCATATTTTCATACATGAAAGTACACCATAAGTAAATTGACGAAAGCTCGAAAATGAGATGTTACATTTCGCATTTTTGTACGTTAAAGTTTCATTGTAAGTTAATCGACGTAAATTCGGGAATGAGACTATTTTGGGATTATAAGTATTATACTATTTCAAACAAGTGATGAGTAAATTCGTGAAGGTGAGAGGGTAAACAAATCGAAGAAAATGAATTTCATCGATGTTTGACATTTTGGGATAGAATACGACCCGAGCTAAAATACCCGGTATTTATGGACTAGTGCCATACAAGGTACCACATGACCATAATAGCAAGGTGTATAAAGTGTGTTAAAAGTAAGTAGCATTTTAAGTAATTTAAGAGAATTCTTAATTATGTTAATAATTGGGTAATTATCGGTCAGTGGGAGATTAATAAGATAATCTAGAAAATTAGTAAATAATTATGATTATGGGATAAGGCCTAAAAGGCCCAAAACGTGGCAGCCACTATTCAATTAGTGACTGTTGAATTGAATTGCTAGGTGGAACCTTTAGAGGGCCTATTAGCTAAGCCATAAAAGGCTTCTTAAATTTAACAAAAGATATGTAAGATTTGGATTAAAAAATTCACAAAATAAAAGATGATCACCTCCTCCAATCTCCAAGTAATGATATCTATAGCAATATACATTGCTTCAGCAAAATAAAATGTTAGTAACGTGAGTTAATTCACAAAAGAAAGGTGTTTAATCTAATCTACAAAGTGACGGATCTCCAGCCAAGAATTTCATATGAAGTTATACTACGTAATAGCAACGTGATTTGCAATTCTAAGGGAGCCCGATATAATCTTTCTCAAGAACATCATACAGATTTTTCCCTACTTTGATCCACCGTTAAATGCTTTATCATAATTGACGTGCATTAGAGGGATTGTCAAGAGAATCGGCAGGTATGTTAAGGATATCCCTTCTTTCTTTTGGCATGATCTATACGACACGAACTAAACGAGCAAATGCACAATTTCCATAAATAACTCTATTCATAGAAATAATAGAGATGCTTATGTTCTTGATTCCCCATGTGTCATATTATTCTATCATCTATTCACGGGTCTTAGAAAATATGTAAGTTGATAAAGTTTATGCATAATGGTCCTATGACATTTTGGGAGATTTTATTGACGTACTTCTCATGCATTGCATTTATTTACATTGACCAATGACCAGATACCGTTATATATATATATATATATATATATATATATATATATATATATATATATAGAATATGAAAAAAAGTTACGACGTTATATACGCACCACCACCTGATCAACTGGTATACATTGATGATTTGCCCACAGTGGCCGAGATGATATGAGTGGATGCCCTCAAAGGCTTGATGATGTTATGAACGCATATGACCATGCATGGTATGACATTTATATGCATGTTCATGACATTATAATATTAAATGATTCATAGAGCTATTCAGATATACATGTTGAGTCTTTTACTCCATGTTTCTCTCATGTTTATGTTTACTGATTTTTATTCCTTACATACTCGATACATTATTTATACTGACGTCCCTTTTTCCTGGGGACACTGCATTTTATGCCAGCAGGTCTCGATAGACAGGTTAAGAGTCCTCCAGTAGGCTATCAGCTCAACGGAAGATTTTGGTGTGCTCTATTTGTTCCGAAGTTGCTTATTTGATTAGTATGATTTAGACATGTATTGATTGGTATGTCGGGGCGCTGTCCTGGACTTATGACGTTTATATACTCTTAGAGGCTTGTAGACATATGTCATGTATATGAAAGATTGTATAGCCTTGTCGGGCTATGTTCAGTGTACGAGTGATTAGTTTGGCTGTATAGGCCTGTACATTAGTATATCAGGTTGGATCTTTTTATGTCGAGTGATCTCTCATATTTTATTCTTGTTACCTCATACGGACCTTCTGGCTCATTTACCCATGTTGATGTAATGAGAAAGATACGTTACGTTGGTACTCGGTTGAGTAAGGGTATCGGGTGCCCGTCGCGGCCCATCGGTTTGGGTCGTGACATTAGATGTCTTCAATGTCACATTAATATGCAATTGCATGGGTTGGCTAGTTCCTGAATCACAAACCATTGGCATTGCATAAATGGCTCTTGAATGTTTAGGTACTATGGCATGTTCAACCTGGCAATGTTGAGGAATGGTTGCATCCTTAATCCCTTAGAAATTTGCTCAACATCACCCAATCTATCCACTTGATCAACCTCCTTAAACTGTAGATCATAAGTAGACCCTAGATTAGAGTTTACTGTTCCATTGAAAATAGTTTTTACTATTTTATTGGATTCAGGAATCATGCCTTCAGCTATTTTCCTATGTGACCCTTTTCTAAAACATTTCCAGGAACATCATTCCCATGTTCAACACCTTCAAACTCCATCAGATCAGCTGACATTGATGATAAAACCTTGGTAGTTTTGCTAGTGTTTACTATTCATTGGCCTATTTCTTCTATGTGTCTTCAAAACCTGTTCCCCTAGTGATTTTATCTTCATCTACTGATCATTTATCCACTCCGGCTAGCCTTTTTGAATGCTGCATCTTAGACCCTTGGATATCTTTAACCCTAGTTTGCTGAATACTAGGGCTTATTATAGCATTATGATAAACATTATCTGCCTACTTTTCCTGTGTGGTATGCCTTTGATCCTTGCCCTTGGCACTAATAGTAGCACCATAATTCTCCTCCATGATCCCAACTTCATCTCTCCATAATGAATTACCATCATTTGTTGCTACAGTAACATTAATTTCCTTTGAGGAGTCTTCAATCGTTTGTGAGGGTTCTTCCTGGCATGATTGGTTCATAGTTACATTTATAGCTTCTTTAGTAGTCCCAAACCTTCTATGAAACCAATCCACAGTTATTTTCTTGTTCGCAATTACCCCAATCCTTCAGAACTAGGATTAGGGTTTCTAACCGTAGCCATATTTGGACGCCTAGTTTCCTTAGGATTGGAGTTGGATTTTTGTGCCTTCACCACTTTTTGTTTCTCCAATTCCTTATTGGACTCATCTTCCTGGCCATCATGATCATCAAAGCTACTTGATCCTCCTCTTTACTTCCACTACATCAAAAGAATTCCTTGTTGCTAGTGCATCTTCCTTGTTCTTCCTCTTTAATTTGTCAACCTCATTCTCCTATGCATTATCAATCATATATCCCCTCTTATCTTTTTGATGCCTATTTTGTCTCTTTTTCATCCACTCTTGCTTTGCAATGTTAGTAATAGGCTTCCCAACAACTTTACCACTTGTTAGGACCTTGGAAGAGGCAGTTGTAGTGCCCACAACTTCCTTTCCCTTACTTTGCTCATCAAGAACTTAAGCAAATCTCCTGTGTAGTTCAAGATGAATTACCCAACAATCTAGCTCATTGTGACCTTGTTCTTACATGTTTTGCAATATTTTGGAATGTAATCATACTTAATATTGACCCACTTTGATTCCTCAGGTCATGTTGCATCTTCATCTTCCACAATTTTAATTCTTTGAGGAAATTTGGCTAATGAGTTCACCTTGACCTTCACCTTTGCACAATAGTATAGTACCATTTTGTGTATATAAGTCACCATGTAAAGGTCTTCCTACTGCACTAGACAAAGAAAACACAAATTCCTTACCAAAAAAATTAGGTGGCAACTCCGGGAAGCTAATACAAGCAATGACAATGTGGGTTTCTTCTTCACGCTTCCACCAAGGGTTCCACTTTGCACACCTCATCTGCCACATCTCACCTTGGGCTTTGAGATAAAGCCGGCTTAGATAGTAGATGAACATAATCTTCCATCAAAGATAGCCTGATCAAGACATGATTATCTTCTATTAAGCCAACTGAACAAGCACCTTTAAGCTCACACTGAATGGGAATAACTTTAAGTAATTCATTGATAACTGGCTTCCCATACGAAAATATTCCAAGAGTTGCAAATTGTAATTCTTATTAAATGATAGATTGCTTCACTTCAGTCTTCTTCCATCTAATTATAGGTTCACCATAGAGATATTCAATAGTTTTGATAGGTACGATAGGTAGGGTTTGCATGGGAGCATTTAATACCTTTGGTTGTAAAAATAGCGCATAGTTTTGGAGTGGATTAGGGTTTGTAATGGATTGGGGAGGTTATGGAGTGGTGTTTGACGACTGACCAACCTCCTTAAGAGGTTGGCCAGTGGCAGGAGAAGCCATTGGAGGAGCTACGATGGTTATCTCTAGAAATCGCCAGAGCTTCTCTCTAATCATGTGGGGTTTTAGGTTGGTTTTTTGGGGTTCCCTTTTTATTTTAGGATTTTGTTAGATAAAGTAAAAGATGACATTTTTGGGAATGGGACAATGATCTACTAGATCCAAAGATTTGTTGACCTTATCAATAGTTTGAAGTATGAAAATGACGCTTTTAAGCATGAAAAAATAGTTTTGCAGATAAAGGTGGCTGAACTTGAAAATATTTTAGCAATAGATGTTCATGTATTAGATGATGCTAATGGAAGGATTGAAATGGGGGCAGGGCATATTCTTGTACAAGATGATATTGGAAGAATGGTTTAGATGAAGGAAATGAGACTGAATAATTGGATTATGCTTTTGTGCGTCGTTGTCGGATTCGTGGCTACTTGGATGATAAAATGAGAAGGAATATCGATTTGTTGTTGGTAGGAATAGTTTAATTATTCTAAGTTTCCTTTGTTGGAAGTGTTTTGGATCATGTAATGTTCTAGTGAATGAAGGATATGGAGATATTAAATAGTTTGTTTGGTAATATGATATTTGATGAAGTTATTAGACGCGACTTTGAGTCCATTACGAAATCAAATAACTAGTTTATTAATGGATCATGTGTCTATTACACAACCAAATAACTAGTTTATTACTAGACACATTGTCTATTACACAACTTCTAGCTTGTTGTAATACAAAAGAAAGTGCATTGAAACAAAAAATTACAGCAACAATAGTTAATCAACAAAAAGGTGTCACACCTCCTTTTGGCCGCCCCGCGAATGGGTGAAGGAGTTTTTTCCAATTAAAGGACAATCGAAACGGGATTTGTTTATTTATTTCAGAGTCGCCACTTGGGAGTTTTAGGGTGTCCCAAGTCACCGGTTTAATCCCGAATCGAGGAAAAGAATGACTCTGTTTAACAGTCCGCGAACCAGAAATCCGGATAAGGAATTCTGTTAACCCGGGAGAAGGTGTTAGGCATTCCCGAGTTCCGTGGTTCTAGCACGGTCGCTCAACTGTCATATTTGGCTTGATTATCTGATTTAATACATGTTGAACCTATGTGCGAATTTTAACTTTTAACCGCTTTTATCATTACTATTATTTTTATCAAGAATTGTAACATCGTGGAAACATGTCTCGAACCACGTCACATCAAGGCACCCGTGGTTGTTGGCACATTTCAACTCTGTTGAGATTTGGATTTGGGTCACATAAATGTGCACCCGAGTTTAAGAAGATAACATTATTAAATACGCGCCTAAAGCGACTAGCGTACCATTATTTTGGGTAGGGCCGTGAAATTTGCTAAACGGCCCGTCCCGGAATCTAAGTACTCGAAATTACTATCCGTTGAGGGCCCCGCACTTTGGGTATTCTTGTTTGTCAAGGCTCGTCTCATTCGTTATTTATTATTATTATTATTATTAGGGGAATTTGCAACGCTGTGAAAACGCATCTCGAGCCACGTCACAATCAATGTACCCGTGATTAGAGACACATTTCGACTCCGTTGAGATTTGGATTTGGGTCACATAAATGCACACCCGTATTTAAGAAAGTAAGATTAATTAAGACGCGTCCTAAAGAAACTACGTATTGTTGTTTTAGAAAAAGGCCGTGAAAAATTCACTAAACGGCCAAATCCAAAGTCTAGTCAATGGTTATGTATTTATTGAGGGCCCCAGCGATGTGTGATTTATTTGGCGAGGCTCGTCTCATTTTTATTTGAAAGGTCGTCCTATAGTAGCTATGTTTTCTATTGAGTTTGTCTCTAATAATGAAAGAAGAAGAACGGTCCAACTTTATTTACATGCTTACAAGTTAGTTATAGTCGGGTTCCGAATGTGATTTGCCCAAATCCGAAACATGAACGCGTGTCTGGGCAGTCGTTTAGATATTATGGGCCCAGGCCCAGCGCACACTGTATGGACTGGACCTGGGCCATTCCCTTTCCTATAAGGGCATGTTAGTCCATTCGACTCAGGCCCAACATTTATAAGGCTGAAATGGAAACTGGTGTTATTTTATTCTAATGGTATTGTTGCAAGTTATAGCGAGGCAGCCCGCTAAATGGAGTGAGATTAACTAGCAATGGACAGTTTAACACTTAACATGCGTTAGAAGATATGCTAATCACAAACACAGCTAAAATTCCAGATATTGTTTACTACATTCTCACTTCTTTTCTATCTACCAACATACATACATAAGGTGATACTAAGTAGCCATACGTGATGTCTAATTATACATGATGACTGCCTTCATTATCCTAATGGAAGATATGAACTATTATATACGCAACTTTAATGTTCAATATACAGACTGAAACAGATTCGAAAAAAAAACAACTTTAGCTCTTCATTTCTGTATTCATGTTTCAACTTTCAGCTTACATTGACAGTGTATCAGTGGTGTACCCGGTATTTGGTAAAGAAAAAGAAGAAGAGGAATGATCAGTGGAAGCAGTAGCATACACAGCAACAGCAGGAACAAGAAAACAGCACTCTGCAGCAACAACCCAGTGAAAGATTTTTAACACCAAGACAAAGAACCCAGTTTGCAGCCCAGCAGCACCCCAAAACAAATACAGGCAAAGCAGAGAAGGAAACAAATGCAGAAAAGCAGTAGCCTCTGATTGTTATGTTCAAAATCCAGCACACTCTTAACTCCATATCACTCTGAAAACAAACTGTCCTCTAAAGGTTGAAAGACCAGCCTTGTGTTTGCTTTCCTTTTCTCTCTTAAAACTGTCCAGCCCCTCTCTTAGCCAAAAATAGCTCTATTTATAATCTGAAAGAGACCCCTAAGGTCTGCCTAGAACTTCACAGCCTCTAGGTCTACCCATACCCTTCACTTCCCATGCCTAAGTGTCTTTTCTTGATGTAAACTATTTTGTTCCCCATGCTTGTCCTATTGCTCTAATCAAGAGTTATGGGTTCATTATAATATTCACTTAATTCTCATGCTTGTTGTTTTGTTCCCCATTGTCATTAGATTAATAGTATTTTAATTACCACTTGACATGTTCTTAAGTTAATCCCTAATCAAACTCTGTCAAATGCCAGAATTACCCTTAACCCTTGCATATTATTGTATTACCCTAACTCCTAATAGTCAGTATATAAACCTCTCTAAATTCAACTAATCACTGACTACTAACTAATCAGCTTAAACTCTACTGACTTCAGGTTGATCTGTTAGATTTCTACAACTATACCCAACTCTCAGCCTAAGTTCAGCCAATGATTCAAACTCAATCAAACAGGGGTGCCAATCAGATGGTATGAGTTGGTCATATTGGGAGCCAAACCTGACCAACTCAAAACCAATTGATCCAATAGATAGTTGAGGATGCAAACTAAGATCGAAGCACTACTATAACAGGCCTATTGATACAAGTCTCACCATAGATAAGAGGAACATGCTAGTAATCACACTGAAATGAGCAGACTCATGATTTTCTAGTTTTTCAAGTGAATTCAATTGACGAAACTTATTTAAATGACTACACAAGCTATAATATACAACAAACAATCAGTAAAACACATAAAACAAACTAAACATTAACTCAAGATTCACAGACATGGACAACAAAATCAAAACAAACCAAACTAAACATGAAAGACAGATAGAATTCATAAGAGAACAAAAGAAAGGGAAATATTACCTCAGGGATTTGAAATCAAAAACTGACCTAGGCTCGAACTCGGACTCAACCATTTTTGGGGTCGAATGGACCTTAATCGAGTGTTCTCAACTGAGAACACTTCGACTAAGGTCAATTAGACCCTACATCGTCTTTTAATTCGGACAGATCTCAACTTTTAGACTTTTTAGGGTTCTTTGTGGTCCGATTTGGGATTCGTTCAGCTCTGGTCAGATTCGAACGGATCCAATGGCGTTTAGGGTGTGAAGGAGGTCAGGAGGTGTTGTGGTATGATTTTGGGGTCGGTGGGTGTAGATCTGGTTTTGTTCGAACCTTCAAACGAAGATTCGAGATGATGGAGAATGATTCGAGGCAAGAGGCTAACGGATTTTTGTTCAGGGTGGTTGGGTGCATCAGGGGTGTTATTTTGGTGGTCATCGGCGTCGTGGTTGCCGGGTTTACGGTGGGGGAATCCTAAGGCGTCTAGGGTTTGAAGGGGGGTTTCTGGGGACGAAGGTGAACAGTGTGTGAGGGGGGCTTTGGTTTGGGGCATGGGGTGATGGATTGGGGGTTCTTATACGGGGTGGGGGATTCAATCCTGGTCGTTGGATCAATTAAGATCAGTGGCCAGGATTAAGGGAACTAAATAATACGGCGTCGTTTGGTTTTAGCCAGGGGTCGGTTCGAACCGGAGTGGGTCAGGTCATGAGGGAAGTCGGGGACTGTTGGATCAATGTAGATGAACGGATCAGATCAACTCGCCTAAAACAACGTCATTTCAACTTAGCAGGGGCTGCACTGGACCGTCTGATTGAAACAAATCAACGGCTCAGATTGAGGCGCCGAAACGGCATTGTTTGATGCATCTGAGGGGTCAGGCAATTGGACTGGACCAATGCAACGGATTGGGCCTGATTTTCAATTGAATTTTTGGCCCAAATCTGATATTTTCTTTCCTTATAATTAAACAAAAATTCCTAATCAAAAAAACAGAAATGTATTCCCTCGTTATACTGGTGGGCGCCTAGGACATGAAATGAAAAAACAGAAATGTATTCCCTCGTTATACTGGTGGGCGCCTAGGACATGAAATGAAAAAACAGAAATGTATTCCCTCGTTATACTGGTGGGCGCCTAGGACATGAAATGAAAAAACAGAAATGTATTCCCTCGTTATACTGGTGGGCGCCTAGGACATGAAATGAAAAAACAGAAATGTATTCCCTCGTTATACTGGTGGGCGCCTAGGACATGAAATGAAAAAACAGAAATGTATTCCCTCGTTATACTGGTGGGCGCCTAGGACATGAAATGAAAAAACAGAAATGTATTCCCTCGTTATACTGGTGGGCGCCTAGGACATGAAATGAAAAAACAGAAATGTATTCCCTCGTTATACTGGTGGGCGCCTAGGACATGAAATGAAAAAACAGAAATGTATTCCCTCGTTATACTGGTGGGCGCCTAGGACATGAAATGAAAAAACAGAAATGTATTCCCTCGTTATACTGGTGGGCGCCTAGGACATGAAATGAAAAAACAGAAATGTATTCCCTCGTTATACTGGTGGGCGCCTAGGACATGAAATGAAAAAACAGAAATGTATTCCCTCGTTATACTGGTGGGCGCCTAGGACATGAAATGAAAAAACAGAAATGTATTCCCTCGTTATACTGGTGGGCGCCTAGGACATGAAATGAAAAAACAGAAATGTATTCCCTCGTTATACTGGTGGGCGCCTAGGACATGAAATGAAAAAACAGAAATGTATTCCCTCGTTATACTGGTGGGCGCCTAGGACATGAAATGAAAAAACAGAAATGTATTCCCTCGTTATACTGGTGGGCGCCTAGGACATGAAATGAAAAAACAGAAATGTATTCCCTCGTTATACTGGTGGGCGCCTAGGACATGAAATGAAAAAACAGAAATGTATTCCCTCGTTATACTGGTGGGCGCCTAGGACATGAAATGAAAAAACAGAAATGTATTCCCTCGTTATACTGGTGGGCGCCTAGGACATGAAATGAAAAAACAGAAATGTATTCCCTCGTTATACTGGTGGGCGCCTAGGACATGAAATGAAAAAACAGAAATGTATTCCCTCGTTATACTGGTGGGCGCCTAGGACATGAAATGAAAAAACAGAAATGTATTCCCTCGTTATACTGGTGGGCGCCTAGGACATGAAATGAAAAAACAGAAATGTATTCCCTCGTTATACTGGTGGGCGCCTAGGACATGAAATGAAAAAACAGAAATGTATTCCCTCGTTATACTGGTGGGCGCCTAGGACATGAAATGAAAAAACAGAAATGTATTCCCTCGTTATACTGGTGGGCGCCTAGGACATGAAATGAAAAAACAGAAATGTATTCCCTCGTTATACTGGTGGGCGCCTAGGACATGAAATGAAAAAACAGAAATGTATTCCCTCGTTATACTGGTGGGCGCCTAGGACATGAAATGAAAAAACAGAAATGTATTCCCTCGTTATACTGGTGGGCGCCTAGGACATGAAATGAAAAAACAGAAATGTATTCCCTCGTTATACTGGTGGGCGACCTAGGACATGAAATGAAAACAGAAATGTATTCCCTCGTTATACTAGTGGGCGCCTAGGACATGAAATGAAAAAACAGAAATGTATTCCCTCGTTATTCTGGTGGGCGACCTAGGACATGAAATGAAAAACAGAAATGTATTCCCTCGTTATACTGGTGGGCGACCTAGGACATGAAATGTAAAGACTGAAAAGTATTCCTCTCGTTATACAGGTGTGCGCCTGAGGACATGAAATGAAAAAACAGAAATGCATTCCCTCGTTATACTGGTGGTCGCCTAGGGCATGAAATGAAAAAACAGAAATGTATTCCCTCGTTATACTGGTGGGCGCCTAGGACATGAAACGAAAAAACAGAAATGTATTCCCTCGTTATACTGGTGGGCGCCTAGGACATGAAATGAAAAAACAGAAATGTATTCCCTCGTTATACTGGTGGGTGACCTAGGAAATGAAATGAAAACAGAAATGTATTCCCTCGTTATATTGGTGGGCGCCTAGGACATGAAATGGAAACAAAAATGTATTCCCTCGTTATACTGGTGGGCGCCTAGGACATGAAATGAAAACAGAAATGTATTCCCTCGTTATACTGGTGGGCGCCTAGGACATGAAATGAAAACAGAAATGTATTCCCTCGTTATACTGGTGGGCGACCTAGGACATGAAATGTAAAGACTGAAAAGTATTCCTCTCGTTATACAGGTGGGCGCCTGAGGTATGAAATGTAAAGACTGAAAAGCATTCCTCTTGTTATACAGGTGGGCGCCTGGGACATGAAATGTAAAGACTGAAAAGTATTCCTCTCTTTATACAGGTGGGCGCCTGGCCTCAACAACAACTTTAAAAATAAAATGTCATTCCTTTCTTTAGGCAGGCGAGATTTCAACAACTTTTAAAAATAAAACGCCTTTCCTCTCTTCAGGCGGGCTCCTGACCTCAACAACAACTTTGAAAAATAAATCGCCATTTCTCTCTTCAGGCGGGCTCCTGACCTCAACAACAACTTGAAAATAAAATGTCATTTCCTTTCTTTAGGTTGGCGAGATTTCAACAACTTTACAAATAAAACGCCTTTCCTCTTTTCAGGCGGGCTCCTGACCTCAACAACAACTTTGAAAAATAAAACGCCTTTCCTCTCTTCAGGCGGGCTCCCGACTTCAGCAACAACTTTGAAAATAAAATGTCATTCCTTTCTTTAGGTTGGCGAGATTAAAACAACATTAAAAATAAAACGCCTTTCCTCTCTTCAGGCAGGCTCCTGACCTCAACAACAACTTTGAAAAATAAAATGCCTTTCCTCTCTTCAGGCGGGCTCCTGACTTCAACAACAACTTTGAAAATAAAATGCCATTCCTTTCTTTAGGTTGGCGAGATTAAAACAACTTTAAAAATAAAATGCCTTTCCTCTCATCAGGCGGGCTCCTGACCTCAACAACAACTTTGAAAAATAAAACGCCTTTCCTCTCTTCAGGTAGGCTCCTGACTTCAACAACAACTTTGAAAATAAAATGTCATTCCTTTCTTTAGGTTGGCGAGATTAAAACAACTTTAAAAATAAAACGTCTTTCCTCTCTTCAGGCGGGCTCCTAACCTCAACAACTTTGAAAAATAAAATGTCTTTCCTCTCTTCAGGCGGGCTCCTAACTTCAACAACAACTTTGAAAATAAAATGTCATTCCTTTCTTTAGGTTGGCGAGATTTAAACAACTTTAAAAATAAATTCTCCATTCCTCTCTTCAGGCGGGCTCCTGACTTCAACAACAACTTTGAAAATAAAAATGCCATTAGCAATGATTTATGAAACATATATTTTGGCAATGTTCATACAATCAGGACCACTCGGGTCGAAATAAATCAAAACGTCCTTTGGAGAAAGGATTAAAATCAATATGCTATTTGAGGGCGGATGAACCCAAAATATCCTATTTGAGGGCGGATGAACCCAAAATATCCTCAAAACTTGAAAATGTCTTACCTCAAAACTTGCTGGGGATTATTATGCTGGGGATGAATTTTCGTTCTCTTCTTTCCCCAATCTGTGTTGTCCGACCCTCTTGGAATTTGATCGAAAATCTGTCGAGGAGGCTTCCACATCTCGATGATCTACTGGGGATAACACTGCGAACCGCTGAGTAACACTGCTGGGGATAACACTGCTGAGGATAACTCTGCTGAGTAAAATATGTTATCTTACTCCTTCCAAAACTACTTCTTTTTAAGTAGGATGTTTCATTCCTCTGCAAACTGTTTCCTTTTGCAAAACTGTTTTTTTTTATTATTTTATTTTTACTTTTTCTTTGTTTTGCTAGCTTCTTCCTTCGAAGACTACCTCCCTCAAAACTCGTTTTGCCTTTCCCCGAGAAACTGCTGGGGATACCGATTTTCACAAAACCCGTGTTAGACTTCTTGAAAATTTTCGAAATGAACGAAAATTTTCTGCCCCAGTTTGACAATCTTTCTTGCGGCGCATCTTTCTGTCATCAGTAGTATTCCCTGTCCCTGCTTCAAATCGAAAAAAATTTGGTCAGTTTAAAATGTGGCGGTTGGTTGTGATACTCCTGCTGGGGATGCCATCAACCATTCTCTATCTATGCGTTGTATGTCCATCTCGAAGCTTGGGCTGATACCTTCCGCCCTTCTTGACGATTCATTATTCCCAAACCTCTTGACCACTTTCCTAGTCTCCTTATCTGACCTCACGCATTTCCATGACAGCTGATGTAACTTGAAGATCGTGCATGTTCATTGATCAACCATTTTCTCTGTCTATTGGTGTCACTAAAACACCCTTTGCTGTTGGGGATGGTTTTCCATTTATCCCTTTTCTTTTGTGGCATAGCTCAGAAACTGGCATTTCCACGACCTTTTAATCTCATATGAGTTTCCCCAAATCATGCCCATTGCTCTTCGCGTTGTTCTTTCTTGATTTAGACCATTTGGATGTTCTAATCGGATCTGGTCTTGCATAATTGGAAAGCTGATGGCAGATTTTGAAGTCATTTCTCACTTGTTCTGACCAAACAGACTCTATTGGGGAATTTTTCTATGGAAGGAGAAAGATAAACAAAAAGGGAACCGAAGAAAAGACAAAGGACAAAGATGACTCTTTAACAAGAGGAACTATAAATAAAAGTCTATCAAACGCAGATACCGCCTCTAATAATCATGACATGCACATGTGGCCTATCCTCTGCCGTCAATCGTCTTTCAAGATCTTCCCTTGGCGATTCCCCATCTGATTCTTAATCTTATTCGACTTGTAGTGCTCGAAGGGTTTTCACTATTAAGCTTCTCTCATTTTGGTTTTCTCTCAGCTTTCATCGCCTTATGGTGTCCGTAAAGATTTTCACCGATAAGACTCTCTCATTTGTATCACTTTCCAGATAGGGATTTGGAAGGTTGCCGATATGACTCTTTCTGCTTGGGATTCTTTTCGGCTATCAATTCATGTCCAATCCATGATCCTTTTCTCTGTTGGGAATCAGGGTGTTATCCCCGACTTCCGTTTGTATGACTTGGCATCTTTCGAAGACTTGGTCAAAAGGTCTTTCTTTGGACCGTAATGTGGGATTTTGGATAGGCTAGAAAGAAAGGGTATTAAAGGCTCAAAAACAAAATAAATTTGGGGTTCAAAATTAGAACCTTCGGAACCATATTTGCTTACAACAAGCGCAACTCTTGCCCCAATTTCTAGCTTGGGGATTTTTATTTTTGTTATACTATGTTACACTATGCGCATTATGCACCCTATGACCGAGCCGTGAAGCGCCTACGTATCCTCCTTGAGAAACCAGGTCAAACGTAGTTCCCAATTCCTCTTTTTTCATTTACCTATTATTTTCTTTTCTTTTCTTTCTTTTTCTCATTTCTCCTTTCTCTTTTGTCGTTTTGTCGTTTTCTTTTCTTTCTTTTTTTTCTTCTTTTTTTCTTTTCTTTTATTTACCTTCCATGCTTGTGTTTTCTAGTCGTTGCTACTGATTCCGAACGAGGGGTACGAAAGAAAAATAAATAAGGCTCAAAAGCGGTAACGAAGGATAAAGTGTTTAGGTAGCAGAACAAAATGCCTTCGTGCAAACAACACAATTAAACAAAGATTTGTAGCCTCTTCTGATGGTGCTGGACTTGACAATTATATTCAACATTTGCTTTTTCATTTGTCATTTCTAAATCATCGTTGGGCGACACTCTCACTCTCATTATCATGAAAGGCGAATCTTGCTTTTAACGGTTTTCTTTGTGTTTTACTTGCCCTAGTTCCGTATGACTCGAGCTCCGAATAATCTCAAACCGTCCTTATTTCCTTTAAATGTTCACCTTTCCGGGGTTTTATGATTAACTTTTAAGATTAGGCCCAAACTGTGTGCACATGTCATGTCACTAGAATCGGTGTTGAACTAAAAAGGATAAAAGGAATAAACAAAAAGATGACTGGAAATAATAAAAGACCGGATTTTGCATTAGACTACCGGTGAAATGGTTTGAATAACAAAACAAACAAAAACAAACCAGAATAAAATCCTAAAACAACCTGGACAAAACTTAGACAAACCGCTATGACAAAATGGAAAGATAGGAGGATTTGACCAAGATAATGTCCGAATTATAATCCAGACAACAAAAATGACAACAAAATAAGCCATCAAAGATCCTCTCCGGCGGACCAAGGAATGGAGCATCTTTCCAATTGCTAGGCTCGGCATCTTAGCCACTAAATTCGGCATCAACCTTACTAGGATCTCCACCAAAATATAGCACTGAAAACTTTGCCATGCGCGGACCCCCAAGGATCTCAGAAGAATTCTCATACTCCTTTTCAAAACAAATCATATTCGACCTATGCATCTCACTTCGTATAGGCGATGGACTTTGGCTAGTGTCTGTTGCATCCAGATTTTGCACGACAATGTCACCTGCATCAATAAGCTTCTGAATTGCTTCCTTCAGTCTCCAACACCTCTCTGTGTCATTCCTCGGTGCATCTGAGCAATATGCGCACCTTCTAGAAAAATCAAGCTTCTTTGACAGAGGGTTTGGCATGTTTATATGAATCAGCTTCAACAAGTCCAGTTGCTTCAACTTTTGGAACAAACCGGCATATGATCCTCCAATAGGGGTGAAAGCCTTTCTTTTTTTCAGCAACCTCTCATTCTTGCATGCTTGACTGGGTCGGAAACCTGATCCAGATGGCTTTCGGTAGGCTCGTGAGGGTGGATAGGTATTTTGTGGAGCCGGGCATATGGAAAGTGAAGTATGGTTTTTAGGGTCACGGGGAGAAAAGTGGTGTTGGGGAGGGGAGAAGCATTGAGAAAACATAGCCGAAGGGCGAGTGATGGAGCTACTCGGGTGGCTGGGAAAGCTGTGATAGGCAGTTATATATGGAGAGTGTGGGGGAGCGTCTGGCCTTGTGCTCGGTGTTTGGGTAAGGACAGATTCCAGGAAGCTAGGTGGTGGCGGGGGTGGTGCTATCCGAGCCATCCACGCCCGATACATGTCTGCCACATGCTGTCGCAGCATTTTCACTTCTTCTACCAACCCGTTGTTCCGTTCGACCAGTTGTTGTCGGTCATCGGTACCGACCCACTCGGTTCTGAGGTTCTGTGTCATTGTCCCTTTTTACTTTGCAGGGAGGAGTTACCACAACCAACCACTTCTCTATATATGAACATAGCAAAGGGAAACCATCACGTTAGTGTTAGGGCATTTGACAGATAATCATATATCAGAGATGCAATGCACCTAAGCAGTTAAACTGTTCTATCAGAGATGCAATGCACCCGCGCTTTCCTTTATTTTTCTTTTTTCTTTTTATTATTATTATCATTCCTTTTTCAATGGTGGTCGAATCTTATGGAGATTTCCTACGTATCATGACCCCGCATGAATCAGACCTTGCGTAGTTCGGCCAAAATGAAAGGTAACAACAATGAAACATTTTTTTTTCTTTATCAATTTTCATAATAAAACAAACTGGGTTTCAAAGGTTTAAGGATGACCTACAAACTCGAAAATCAAACAACCCACATATTCTAATCAAAAGATTTACAAACTCAAAAACAAAAGGCCAGCTTCCTTTCTCCGTTTGACAAATGCAACCAAACGGTTATTTTTGCAAATGTGGCCCCTTCCAAATTTCACATTAATTTTGAGGCCGGGGAGGATTATTTTATGACACTTTACAAACTTGTCCGTTCTTTTACGAAAATAGTCTTTCGACAACTGAAAGATACTCTAAGGCTATTTCGGCAAGAACGGTTTAAGACGCGGCCGAAGCTGGCTCGGCTTATTTTTTGACTAAAAATCCAAACGGTATTCACCTGACCTCTGACTCTTTGTTTTTTTTTTCAAATTACAATAAAACCTGGTGTTGCAAACACGGCCCTTCAGCGCCTCGGGGACGAAGATTTTTAAGGCTGTATGGGTCAACCGGACCAAAATCCTAAACAAAATGACCCAAAGTGGCTGTTTATACAAAGTCATCCCTCCGGCGTCCCTTTCGGCAACATTCGGCTATTTTTGACAAAAACAGCATCACCCGACTTTTTTATGACTCTTTTTATCGTTTTTCAAAATAGAAAACTCAATATTGCAAACACGGCCTTTCAACGCCTCGGGGACGAAGATTTTTAAGGCTGTGTGGGTCAACTGGACCAAATCTTAAACATGACCCAAAAGGTTGTTGTTTATGAAAAGTCAGCCTTCCGGCGTCCCTTTCGGGAACATTCGGCTATGTCTTGACAAAACAGCGTCACCCAACTTCTTTATGATGAAATTTAAAATTTGACATATATATATTTTTTTGCTATTTTTTGCAAAAGGGGAGGTGGGACATCACCTGACTTATTTATGACAAAATTAAAATTTTGACATATTTTATTTATTTATTTATTTTTGGCTATTTTAGCAAAAGGGGAGGTGGGACATCACCCGACTTATTTATGACAAAATTAAAATTTTGACATATTTTTTTTATTTGTTTTTGGCTATTTTAGCAAAAGGGGAGTTTGGACCCGATGAGGGTTGCCTACGTATCTCACATCTGGTGAGAATCAAACCCGCGTAGTTTGGGAGATTAACTGAACTATTTTATAATAGGATTTTTTTCATTTTTGGCAGCAAATAACAAAACCACTTTCAAAGCACGACTCTTTTCATTTTCATTTTTGGCATTTTCATAAACAAATTAAAAAACTATTTTAAAAATAAAACTCTTTTTCATTTTCAATTTTCATGGGAAGACAAACTATTTTCCTTTTCTATATATATATTTTTTTTTTTGAAAAACAAGATAGAACAACGACTCTTTTTTTTTCTATTTTCCTTTGCTTTTAATAAAACAAACTAATAAGACATTTTTTTTCTCATTTTCTCAAAATTTCGGCAGAGTTTTGACAGTATTTGGGCATTGTGTTTTTTTAAAAAATAAACAATTAATTCCCTAACCGGTATTTCCTTTTTTTCTTTTTTTTTCTTTTTTTCAATTTCACAATATTCCTGATATTCAAAAGTCGATCAACACACAAGTCCGAATCAAATAAATGCACAAGTAGCAGCAAGTAAGATACATCAGGATGGTCATTTTCATTTTTTTGGTACACCTGTCCTAGACAGACTCAACCCCTGTGTTGAGCCTCCAAAGTCAAATGCATGTGATGCAAACAAACGTTCCTACTAGGGATCCGGCATGAAGCTGAGTTATTCTAGGTTCATAACCTGGGTATTTGTTCTAGACTGTGTACCCGAGCGGACAACTCGAGTCGAGGAGGGGGCTACGTACCGGGGACCCGCGGGATCGTCCGGCTTTGTAACTTGTCCGGTCTCTTTCTTATTTCAGGTATTGACACTAACAGAATAGGGAGTCTCGACCAGCGAGCTCCTCCCCGGAGGTAAGAAGAGAAGGGTTTCGGCACAGTTTATATACAGTTCAGATAATATCAAAGCAGCAAAAGCATCATTTAGCACATTGAGCCCAAACATGTAACAAAATCAGATAAAACCAAATATAACAATTTATCTAAGCTCGAAATTCTAACCCTGAACCAGTGGTTCTGGGTTGTCAGTCCCCAGCAGAGTCGCCAGAGCTGTCACACCTCCTTTTGGCCACCCCACGAATGGGTGAAGGAGTTTTTTCCAATTAAAAGACAATCGAAACGGGATTTGTTTATTTATTTCAAAGTCGCCACTTGGGAGTTTTAGGGTGTCCCAAGTCACCGGTTTAATCCCGAATCGAGGAAAAGAATGACTCTGTTTAACAGTCTGCGAACCAGAAATCCGGATAAGGAATTTTGTTAACCTGGGAGAAGGTGTTAGGCATTCCCGAGTTCCGTGGTTCTAGCACGGTCGCTCAACTGTCATATTTGGCTTGATTATCTGATTTAATACATGTTGAACCTATGTGCGAATTTTAACTTTTAACCGCTTTTATCATTACTATTATTTTTATCAAGAATTGCAACATCGTGAAAACACGTCTCGAACCACATCACATCAAGGCACCCGTGGTTGTTGGAACATTTCAACTCTGTTGAGATTTGGATTTGGGTCACATAAATGTGCACCCGAGTTTAAGAAGATAACATTATTAAATACGCGCCTAAAGCGACTAGCGTATCATTATTTTGGGTAGGGCCGTGAAATTTGCTAAACGGCCCGTCCCGGAATCTAAGTACTCGAAATTACTATCCGTTGAGGGCCCCGCACTTTGGGTATTCTTGTTTGTCGAGGCTCGTCTCATTCGTTATTTATTATTATTATTATTATTATTGGGGGAATTTGCAACGTTGTGAAAATGCATCTCGAGCCACGTCACAATCAATGTACCCGTGATTAGAGACATATTTCGACTCCGTTGAGATTTGGATTTGGGTCACATAAATGCACACCCGTATTTAAAAAGGTAAGATTAATTAAGACGCGTCCTAAAGAAACTACGTATTGTTGTTTTAGAAAACGGCCGTGAAAAATTCACTAAACGGCCAAATCCAAAGTCTAGTCAATGGTTATGTATTTATTGAGGGCCCCAGTGATGTGTGATTTATTTGGCGAGGCTCGTCTCATTTTTATTTAAAAGGTCGTCCTATAGTGGCTATGTTTTCTATTGAGTTTGTCTCTAATAATGAAAGAAGAAGAATGGTCCAACTTTATTTACATGCTTACAAGTTAGTTATAGTCGGGTTCCGAATGTGATTTGCCCAAATCCGAAACATGAATGCGTGTCTGGGCAGTCGTTTAGATATTATGGGCCCAGGCCCAGCGCACACTGTATGGACTGGACCTGGGCCATTCCCTTTCCTATAAGGGCCTGTTAGTCCATTCGACTCAGGCCCAACATTTATAAGGCTGAAATGGAAACTGGTGTTATTTTATTCTAATGGTATTGTTGCAAGTTATAGCGAGGCAGCCCGCTAAATGGAGTGAGATTAACTAACAATGGACAGTTTAACACTTAACATGCATTAGAAGATATGCTAATCACAAACACAGCTAAAATTCCAGATATTGTTTACTACATTCTCACTTCTTTTCTATCTACCAACATACATACATAAGGTGATACTAAGTAGCCATACGTGATGTCTAATTATACATGATGACTGCCTTCATTATCCTAATGGAAGATATGAACTATTATATATACAACTTTAATGTTCAATATACAGACTGAAACAGATTCGAAAAAACAACAACTTTAGCTCTTCATTTATGTATTCATGTTTCAACTTTCAGCTTACATTGACAGTGTATCAGTGGTGTACCTGGTATTTGGGAAAGCAAAAGAAGAAGAGGAATGATCAGTGGAAGCAGTAGCATACACAGCAACAGCAGCAACAAGAAAACAGCACTCAGCAGCAACAACCCAGTGATAGATTTTTAACACCAAGACAAAGAACCCAGTTTGCAGCCCAGCAGCACCCCAAAACAAATACAGGCAAAGCAGAGAAGGAAACAGATGCAGAAAAGCAGTAGCCTCTGATTGTTATGTTCAAAATCCAGCACACTCTTAACTCTATATCACTCTGAAAACAAACTGTCCTCTAAAGGTTGAAAGACCAGCCTTGTGTTTGCTTTCCTTTTCTCTCTTAAAACTGTCCAGCCCCTCTCTTAGCCAAAAATAGCTCTATTTATAATCTGAAAGAGACCCCTAAGGTCTGCATAGAACTTCACAGCCTCTAGGTATGCCCATACCCTTCACTTCCCATGCCTAAGTGTCTTTTCTTGATGTAAACTATTTTGTTCCCCATGCTTGTCCTATTGCTCTAATCAAGAGTTATGGGTTTATTAAAATATTCACTTAATTCCAATGCTTGTTGTTTTGTTCCCCATTGTCATTAGGTTAATAGTATTTTAATTACCACTTGACATGTTCTTAAGTTAATCCCTAATCAAACTCTGTCAAAAGCCAGAATTACCCTTAACCTTTGCATATTATTGTATTACCCTAACTCCTAATAGTCAGTATATAAACCTCTCTAAATTCAACTAATCACTGACTACTAACTAATCAGCTTAAACTCAATACTGACTTCAGGTTGATCTATTAGATTTCTACAACTATACCCAACTCTCAGCCTAAGTTCAGCCAATGATTCAAACTCAATCAAACAGGGGTGCCAATCAAATGGTATGAGTTGGTCATATTGGGAGCCAAACCTGACCAACTCAAAACCAATTGATCCAATAGACAGTTGAGGATGCAAACTAAGATCGAAGCACTACTACAACAGGCCTATTGATACAAGTCTCACCATAGATAAGAGGAACATGCTAGTAATCACACTGAAATGAGCAGACTCTTGATTTTCTAGTTTTTCAAGTGAATTCAGTTGACGACACTTATTTAAACGACTACACAAGCTATAATATACAGCAAACAATCAGTAAAACACATAAAACAAACTAAACATTAACTCAAGATTCACAGACATGGACAGAAAAATCAAAACAAACCAAACTAAACATGAAAGACAGATAGAATTCATAAGAGAAATATTACCTCAGGGATTTGAAATCAAAAACAGACCCAGGCTCGAACTCGGACTCAACCATTTTTGGGGTCGAATGGACCTTAATCGAGTGTTCTCAACTGAGAACACTTCGACTAAGGTCAATTAGACCCCACATCGTCTTTTAATTCGGACAAATCTCAACTTTTAGACTTTTTAGGGTTCTTTGTGGTCCGATTTGGGATTCGTTCAGCTCTGGTCAGATTCGAACGGAACCAATGGCCTTTAGGGTGTGAAGGAGGTCAGGAGGTGTTGTGGTATGATTTTGGGGTCGGTGGGTGTAGATCTGGTTTTGTTAGAACCTTCAAACGAAGATTCGAGACGATAGAGAATGATTCGAGGCAAGAGGCTAACGGATTTTTGTTCAGGGTGGTTGGGTGCATCAGGGGTGTTATTTTGGTGGTCATCGGCATCGTGGTTGCCGGGTTTACGGTGGGGGAATCCTAAGGCGGCTAGGGTTTGAAGGGGGTTTCTAGGGACGAAGGTGAACAGTGTGTGAGGGGGGCTTTGGTTTGGGGCATGGGGTGATGGATTGGGGGTTCTTATACGGGGTGGGGGATTCAATCCTGGACGTTGGATCAATTAAGATCAGTGGCCAGGATTAAGGGAACTAAATAATACGGCGTCGTTTGGTTTTAGCCAGGGGTCGGTTCGAACCGGAGTGGGTCAGGTCATGAGGGAAGCCGGGGACCGTTGGATCAATGTAGATGAACGGATCTGATCAAATCGCCTAAAACAGCGTCATTTCAACTTAGCAGGGGCTGCACTGGACCATCTGATTGAAACAAATCAACGGCTCAGATTGAGGTGCCGAAACGGCATTGTTTGATGCATCTGAGGGGTCAGGCAATTGGACTGGACCAATGCAACGGATTGGGCCTGATTTTCAATTGAATTTTTGGCCCAAATCCGATATTTTCTTTCCTTATAATTAAACAAAAATTCCTAATCAAATAAAACCAAAATTAACTACACAAATATTAATTAACACCTAACAACAATTATCACACGAATTAAAACATTTAATAAAATCACCATGACAACAAATAGAATAAAAATGCATATTTTTGTGATTTTCACTTTTAAAACCAAATTATGGTTAATTAATTCCTAAATGTACCATTTATTCGTAAATGCATGCAACATGTACTTTTGTATTTTTTAACTATAGCAAGGCAAGCATTTACGGACAGAACCATTATCAAAATGTCACGCAAATTCTCAAAATTGTACCCGAAGGTAACTTGTTGTACTTTTATTTTCGATTTCTTTTGGAGTAGTTTCCGTGAAGCAAAAAAATCACGTGCTCACAGCTGCCCCTCTTTGTCCGAAAACACAAAGAGTTTTCGTGCAAAGATAAAGTGAGTGGATACGAGCGATTTTTTGCCCGTTGGAACACTCTGTGTGAAGCATTCTTTTTTGAAAATGATTTAACCGAACCTTTGCTTCAAAGGTTTCCTACATATCCCTGGCTAAAAGGGAATCAGGTTAATGTAGTTCGGGAAGTTTTGGTAGCTGGGAATACCATGGGACTGAAATTTGCTGTTACTGCTGCTGCGTGCTGTTACTACTGCTTACCAATTTCCTTATTACACCGTGCTTAAAAAGAAAAATCAAGAAGCTAGTCTAGACAACGGATTACAAGATCCCATCTATCTTCCATTTGTTCTTGATTTCTTGTCGGCTTGTGTCTATTCCAATGCTTTTCTTCCGAGAACTTGGGGATGACACTGGCCTTTTGCTTTTCTGAATACCAGTTTTCATCGTTTTGTTCGGTCCGCTGGGGATATGGCTTCCTTCATTAAACTTTTTGGCGATTCCACTGGGGATACGGCTTTCTTCATCAAAATTTTTTATGCCGGGGATTTTTGTTGTAACCTTCTGCCTTCCGGTGGGTTACTGATTTCAAGACCTGAAGTATAAGACTGAAAAGTATTCCTCTCGTTATACAGGTGGGCGCCTGAATGCAAAAATAGAAATGTATTCCCTCGTTATACTGGTGGGCGCCTATGACATGAAATGAAAAAACAGAAATATATTCCCTCATTATACTAGTGGGCGACCTAGGACATGAAATGAAAAAACAGAAATGTATTCCCTTGTTATACTGGTGGGCGCCTACGACATGAAATAAAAAAATAGAAATGTATTCCCTCGTTATACTGGTGGGCGACCTAGGACATGAAATGAAAAACAGAAATGTATTCCCTCGTTATACTGGTGGGCGCCTAGGACATGAAATGAAAACAGAAATGTATTCCCTCGTTATACTGGTGGGCGCCTAGGATATGAAATGAAAAAACAGAAATGTATTCCCTCATTATACTGGTGGGCGCCTAGGACATGAAATGGAAAAACAGAAATGTATTCCCTCGTTATACTGGTGGGCGCCTAGGACATGAAATGAAAAACAGAAATGTATTCCCTCGTTATACTGGTGGGCGCCTAGGACATGAAATGAAAAAACAGAAATGTATTCCCTCGTTATACTGGTGGGCGCCTAGGACATGAAATGAAAAAACAGAAATGTATTCCCTCGTTATACTAGTGGGCGACCTAGGACATGAAAAGGAAAACAGAAATGTATTCCCTCGTTATACTGGTGGGCGCCTAGGACATGAAATGAAAATAGAAATGTATTCCCTCGTTATACTGGTGGGCGCCTAGGATATGAAATGGAAACAAAAATGTATTCCCTCGTTATACTGGTGGGCGCCTAGGACATGAAATGAAAACAGAAATGTATTCCCTCGTTATACTGGTGGGCGCCTAGGACATGAAATGAAAACAGAAATGTATTCCCTCGTTATACTGGTGGGCGACCTAGGACATGAAATGAAAAAACAGAAATGTATTCCCTCGTTATACTGGTGGGCGCCTACGACATGAAATAAAAAAACAGAAATGTATTCCCTCGTTATACTGGTGGGCGACCTAGGACATGAAATGAAAAACAGAAATGTATTCCGTCGTTATACTGGTGGGCGCCTAGGACATGAAATGAAAACAGAAATGTATTCCCTCGTTATACTGGTGGGCGCCTAGGACATGAAATGAAAAAACAGAAATGTATTCCCTCATTATACTGGTGGGCGCCTAGGACATGAAATGGAAAAACAGAAATGTATTCCCTCGTTATACTGGTGGGCGCCTAGGACATGAAATGAAAAACAGAAATGTATTCCCTCGTTATACTGGTGGGCGCCTAGGACATGAAATGAAAAAACAGAAATGTATTCCCTCGTTATACTGGTGGGCGACCTAGGATATGAAATGAAAAACAGAAATGTATTCCCTCGTTATACTGGTGGGCGCCTAGGACATGAAATGAAAAAACAGAAATGTATTCCCTCGTTATACTAGTGGGCGACCTAGGACATGAAAAGGAAAACAGAAATGTATTCCCTCGTTATACTGGTGGGTGCCTAGGACATGAAATGAAAACAGAAATGTATTCCCTCGTTATACTGGTGGGCGCCTAGGACATGAAATGGAAACAAAAATGTATTCCCTCGTTATACTGGTGGGCGCCTAGGACATGAAATGAAAACAGAAATGTATTCCCTCGTTATACTGGTGGGTGCCTAGGACATGAAATGAAAACAGAAATGTATTCCCTCGTTATACTGGTGGGCGACCTAGGGCATGAAATGTAAAGACTGAAAAGTATTCCTCTCGTTATACAGGTGGGCGCCTGAGGTATGAAATGTAAAGACTGAAAAGCATTCCTCTCGTTATACAGGTGGGCGCCTGGGACATGAAATGTAAAGACTGAAAGGTATTCCTCTCGTTATACAGGTGGGCGCCTGGCCTCAACAACAACTTTGAAAATAAAATGTCATTCCTTTCTTTACGCAGGCGAGATTTCAACAACTTTTAAAAATAAAATGCCTTTCCTCTCTTCAGGTGGGCTCCTGACCTCAACAACAACTTTGAAAAATAAATCGTCATTCCTCTCTTCAGGCGGGCTCCTGACCTCAACAACAACTTGAAAATAAAATGCCATTTCCTTTCTTTAGGTTGGCGAGATTTCAAAAACTTTACAAATAAAACGTCTTTCCTCTCTTCAGGCGGGCTCCTAACCTCAACAACAACTTTGAAAAATAAAACGCCTTTCCTCTCTTCAGGCGGGCTCCCGACTTCAGCAACAACTTTGAAAATAAAATGTCATTCCTTTCTTTAGGTTGGCGAGATTAAAACAACTTTAAAAATAAAACGCCTTTCCTCTCTTCATGCGGGCTCCTGACCTCAACAACAACTTTGACAAATAAAATGTCTTTCCTCTCTTCAGGCGGGCTCCTGACTTCAACAACAACTTTGAAAATAAAATGCCATTCCTTTCTTTAGGTTGGCGAGATTAAAACAACTTTAAAAATAAAACGCCTTTCCTCTCTTCAGGCGGGCTCCTGACCTCAACAGCAACTTTGAAAAATAAAACGCCTTTCCTCTCTTCAGGTGGGATCTTGACTTCAACAACAAATTTGAAAATAAAATGCCATTCCTTTCTTTAGGTTGGCGAGATTAAAACAACTTTAAAAATAAAACGCCTTTCCTCTCTTCAGGCGGGCTCCTGACCTCAACAGCAACTTTGAAAAATAAAACGTCTTTCCTCTCTTCAGGCGGGCTCCTGACTTCAACAACAACTTTGAAAATAAAATGCCATTCCTTTCTTTAGGTTGGCGAGATTAAAACAACTTTAAAAATAAAACGCCTTTCCTCTCTTCAGGCGGGCTCCTGACCTCAACAGCAACTTTGAAAAATAAAACGCCTTTCCTCTCTTCAGGTGGGATCTTGACTTCAACAACAAATTTGAAAATAAAATGCCATTCCTTTCTTTAGGTTGGCGAGATTAAAACAACTTTTAAAATAAAACGCTTTTCCTCTCTTCAGGCGGGCTCCTGACCTCAACAACTTTGAAAAATAAAATGCCTTTCCTCTCTTCAGGCGGGCTTCTGACTTCAACAACAACTTTGAAAATAAAAATTCCATTGGCAATGATTTATGAAACATATATTTTGGCAATGTTCATACAATCAGGACCACTCGGGTCGAAATAAATCAAAACGTCCTTTGGAGAAAGGATTAAATTCAATATCCTATTTGAGGGCGGATGAACCCAAAATATCCTATTCGAGGGCGGATGAACCCAAAATATCCTATTTGAGGGCGTATGAACCCAAAATATCCTATTTGAGGGCGGATGAACCCAAAATATCCTCAAAACTTGAAAATATCTTACCTCAAAACTTGCTGGGGATTATTATGCTGGGGATGAATTTTCCTTCTCTTCTTTCCCCAATCTGTGTTGTCCAACCCTCTTGGAATTTGATCGAAAATCTGTCGAGGAGGCTTCCACATCTCGATGATCTGCTGGGGATAACATTGCGAACCGCTGAGTAACACTGCTGGGGATAACACTGCTGAGGATAACTCTGCTGAGTAAAATATGTTATCTTACTCCTTCCAAAACTACTTCCTTTTAAGTAGGATGTTTCATTCCTCTGCAAACTGTTTCCTTTTGCAGAACTGGTTTTTTTATTATTATTTTATTTTTATTTTTTTCTTTGTTTTGCTAGCTTCTTCCTTCGAAGACTACCTCCCTCAAAACTCGTTTTGCCTTTCCCCGAGAAACTGTTGGGGATACCGATTTTCACAAAACTTGTGTTAGACTTCTTGAAAATTTTCGAAATGAACGAAAATTTTCTGCCCCAGTTTGACAATCTTTCTTGCGGCGCATCTTTCTGTCATCGGTAGTATTCCCTGTCCCTGCTTCAAATCGAAAAAAATTTGGTCAGTTTAAAATGTGGCGGTTGGTTGTAATACTCCTGCTGGGGATGCCATCAACCATTCTCCATCTATGCGTTGTCTGTCCATCTCGAAGCTTGGGCTGATACCTTCCGCCCTTCTTGATGATTCATTATTCCCAAACCTCTTGACCACTTTCCTAGTCTCCTTATCTGACCTCACGCATTTCCATGACAGCTGATGTAACTTGAAGATCGTGCATGTTCATTGATCAACCATTTTCTCTGTCTATTGGTGTCACTAAAACACCCTTTGCTACTGGGGATGGTTTTCCATTTATCCCTTTTCTTTTGTGGCATAGCTCAGAAACTGGCATTTCCATGACCTTTTAGTCTCATATGAGTTTCCCCAAATCATGCCTATTGCTCTTCGCGTTGTTCTTTCTTGATTTAGACCATTTGGATGTTCTAATCGGATCTGGTCTTGCATAATTGGAAAGCTGATGGAAGATTTTGAAGTCATTTCTCACTTGTTCTAACCAAACAGACTCTACTGGGAAATTTTTCTATGGAAGGAGAAAGATAAACAAAAAGGGAACCGAAGAAAAGACAAAGGACAAAGATGACTCTTTAACAAGAGGAACTATAAATAAAAGTCTATCAAATGCAGATACCGCCTCTAATAATCATGACATGCACATGTGGCCTATCCTCTTCCATCAATCGTCTTTTAAGATCTTCCCTTGGCGATTCCCCATCTGATTCTTAATCTTATTCGACTTGTAGTGCCCGAAGGGTTTTCACTATCAAGCCTCTCTCATTTTGGTTTTCTCTCAGCTTTCAACGCCTTATGGTGTCCGTAAAGATTTTCACCGATAAGACTCTCTCATTTGTATCACTTTCCAGATGGGGATTTGGAGGGTTGACGATATGACTCTTTCTGCTTGGGATTCTTTTCGGCTATCAATTCATGTCCAATCCATGATCCTTTTCTCTGTTGGGAATCAGGGTGTTATCCCCGACTTCCGTTTGTATGACTTGGCATCTTTCGAAGACTTGGTCAAAAGGTCTTTCTTTGGACCGTAATGTGGGATTTTGGATAGGCTAGAAAGAAAGGGTATTAAAGGCTCAAAAACAAAATAAATTTGGGGTTCAAAATTACAACCTTCGGAACCATATTTGCTTACAACAAGCGCAACTCTTGCCCCAATTTCTAGCTTGGGGATTTTTATTTTTGTTATACTATGTTACACTATGCACATTATTCACATTATGCACCCTATGACCGAGCCGTGAAGCGCCTACGTATCCTCCTTGAGGAATCAGGTCAAACATAGTTCCCAATTCCTCTTTTTTCATTTACCTATTATTTTCTTTTCTTTTCTTTCTTTTTCTCATTTCTCCTTTCTCTTTTGTCGTTTTGTCGTTTTCATTTTTTTCTTCTTTTTTTTTTCTTTTCTTTTCTTTACCTGTCATGCTTGTGTTTTCTAGTCTTTGCTACTGATTCCAAACGAGGGGTACGAAAGAAAAATAAATAAGGCTCAAAAGCGGTAACGAAGGATAAAGTGTTTAGGTAGCAGAACAAAATGCCTTCGTCATTCCAGTCTTCAAAACATGCCAAGTGCAAACAACACAATTAAACAAAGATTTGTAGTCTCTTCTGATGGTGCTGGACTTGACAATTATATTCAACATTTGCTTTTTCATTTGTCATTTCTAAATCACCGTTGGGCGACACTCTCACTCTCATTATCATGAAAGGCGAATCTTGCTTTTAACGGTTTTCTTTGTGTTTTACTTGCCCTAGTTCCGTATGACTCGAGCTCCGAATAATCTCAAACCGTCCTTATTTCCTTTAAATGTTCACCTTTCCGGGGTTTTATGATTAACTTTTAAGATTAGGCCCAAACTGTGTGCACATGTCATGTCACTAGAATCGGCGCTGAACAAAAAAGGATAAAAGGAATAAACAAAAAGATGACTGGAAATAATAAAAGACCGGATTTTGCATTAGACTACCGGTGAAATGGTTTGAATAACAAAACAAACAAACAAACCAGAATAAAATCCTAAAACAACCTGGACAAAACTTAAACAAACCGCTATGACAAAATGGAAAGATAGGAGGATTTGACACAAGATAATGTCCGGATTATAATCCAGACAACAGAAATGACAACAAAATAAGCCATCAAAGATCCTCTCCGGCGGACCAAGGAATGGAGCGTCTTTCCAATTGCCAGGCTCAGCATCTTAGCCACTGAATTCGGCATCAACCTTACTGGGATCTCCACCAAAATATAGCACTGAAAACTTTGCCATGCGCGGACCCCCAAGGATCTCAGAAGAATTCTCATACTCCTTTTCAAAACAAATCATATTCGACCTATGCATCTCACTTCGTATAGGCGATGGACTTTGGCTAGTGTCTGTTGCATCCAGATTTTGCACGACAATGTCACCTGCATCAATAAGCTTCCGAATTGCTTCCTTGAGTCTCCAACACCTCTCTGTGTCATGCCTCAGTGCATCTGAGCAATATGCGCACCTTCTAGAAAAATCAAGCTTCTTTGACAGAGGGTTTGGCATGTTTATATGAATCAGCTTCAACATGTCCAGTTGCTTCAACTTTTGGAACAAACCGACATATGATCCTCCAATAGGGGTGAAAGCCTTTCTTTTTTTCAGCAACATCTCATTCTTGCATGCTTGACTGGGTCGGAAACCTGATCCAGATGGCTTTCGGTAGGCTCGTGAGGGTGGATAGGCATTTTGTGGAGCCGGGCACCTGGAAATTGAAGTATGGTTTTTAGGGTCACGGGGAGAAAAGTGGTGTTGGGGAGGGGAGAAGCATTGAGAAAACATAGCCGAAGGGCGAGTGATGGAGCTACTCGGGTGGCTGGGAAAGCTGTGATAGGCGGTTATATATGGAGAGTGTGGGGGAGCGTCTGGCCTTATGCTCGGTGTTTGGGTAAGGACAGATTCCAGGAAGCTAGGTGGTGGCGGGGGTGGTGCTATCCGAGCCATCCACGCCCGATACATGTCTGCCACATGTTGTCTCAGCATTTTCACTTCTTCTACCAACCCGTTGTTCCGTTCGACCAGTTGTTGTCGTTCACCGGTACCGACCCACTCGGTTCTGAGGTTCTGTGTCATTGTCCCTTTTTACTTTGTAGGGAGGAGTTACCACAACCAACCACTTCTCTATATATGAACATAGCAAAGGGAAACCATCACGTTAGTGTTAGGGCATTTGACAGATAATCATATATCAGAGATGCAATGCACCTAAGCAGTTAAACCGTTCTATCAGAGATGCAATGCACCCGCGCTTTCCTTTATTTTTCTTTTTTCTTTTTATTATTATTATTATCATTCCTTTTTCAATGGTGGTCGAATCTTATGGAGATTGCCTACGTATCATGACCCCGCATGAATCAGACCTTGCGTAGTTCGGCCAAAATGAAAGGTAACAACAATGAAACATTTTTTTTCTTTATCAATTTTCATAATAAAACAAACTGGGTTTCAAAGGCTTAAAGATGACCTACAAACTCAAAAATCAAACAACCCACATATTCTAATCAAAAGATTTACAAACTCAAAAACAAAAGGTCAGCTTCCTTTCTCCGTTTGACAAATGCAACCAAACGGTTATTTTTGCAAATGTGGCCCATTCCAAATTTCACATGAATTTTGAGGCCGGGGAGGATTATTTTATGACACTTTACAAACTTGTCCGTTCTTTTACAAAAATAGCCTTTCGACAACTGAAAGATACTCTAAGGCTATTTCGGCAAGAACGGTTTAAGACGCGGCCGAAACTGGCTCGGCTTATTTTTTGACTAAAAATCCAAACGGTATTCACTTGACCTCTGACTCTTTGTGTTTTTTTACAAATTACAATAAAATCTGGTGTTGCAAACACGGCCCTTCAGCGCCTCGGGGACGAAGATTTTTAAGGCTGTGTGGGTCAACCGGACCAAAATCCTAAAAAAATGACCCAAAGTGGTTGTTTATACAAATTCATCCCTCCGGCGTCCCTTTCGGGAACATTCAGCTATTTTTGACAAAAACAGCATCACCCGACTTTTTTATGACTCTTTTTATCGTTTTTCAAAATAGAAAACTCAATATTGCAAACACTCGGGGACGAAGATTTTTAAGGCTGTGTGGGTCAACTGGACCAAATCTTAAACATGACCCAAAAGGTTGCTGTTAATGCAAAGTCAGCCTTCCGGCGTCCCTTTCGGGAACATTCGGCTATGTCTTGACAAAACAGCGTCACCCAACTTCTTTATGATGAAATTTAAAATTTGACATATATATATTTTTTTGCTATTTTTTGCAAAAGGGGAGGTGGGACATCACCCGACTTATTTATGACAAAATTAAAATTTTGACATGTTTTTTTTATTTATTTGTTTTTGGCTATTTTAGCAAAAGGGGAGGTGGGACATCACCCGACTTATTTATGACAAAATTAAAATTTTGACAAGTTTTTTTTTATTTGTTTTTGGCTATTTTAGCAAAAGGGGAGTTTGGACCCGATGAGGGTTGCTTACGTATCTCACATCCGGTGAGAATCAAACCTGCGTAGTTCGGGAGATTAACTGAACTATTTTAAAACAGGATTTTTTTCATTTTTGGCAGCAAATAACAAAACCACTTTCAAAGCACGACTCTTTTTATTTTCATTTTTGGCATTTTCATAAACAAATAAAAAAACTATTTTAAAAATAAAACTCTTTCATTTTCACTTTTCATGGGAAGACAAACTATTTTCCTTTTCTATATATATATTATTTTTTTTGAAAAACAAGACAGAACAACGACTCTTTTTTTTCTATTTTCCTTTGCTTTTAATAAAACAAACTAATAAGACATTTTTTTTCTCATTTTCTCAAAATTTCGGCAGAGTTTTGACAGTATTTGGGCATTGGGTTTTTTTCAAAAATAAACAATTAATTCTCTAACCGCTATTTCCTTTTTTTTCTTTTTTTTTCTTTTTTTCAATTTCACAATATTCCTGATATTCAAAAGTCGGTCAACACACAAGTCCGAATCAAATAAATGCACAAGTAGCAGCAAGTTAGATGCATCAGGATGGTCATTTTCATTTTTTTGGTACACCTGTCCTAGACAGACTCAACCCCTGTGTTGAGCCTCCAAAGTCAAAGGCTCGTGATGCAAACAAACGTTCTTACTAGGGATCCGGCATGAAGCTGAGTTATTCTAGGTTCATAACCTGGGTATTTGTTCTAGATTGTATACCCGAGCGGACAACTCGAGTCGATGAGGGGGCTACGTACTGGGGACCCGCGGGATCGTCCGGCTTTGTAACTTGTCCGGCCTCTTTCTTATTTCAGGTATTGACACTAACAGAATAGGGAGTCTCGACCAGTGAGCTCCTCCCCGGAGGTAAGAAGAGAAAGGTTTCGGCACAGTTTATATACAGTTCAGATAATATCAAAGCGGCAAAAGCATCATTTAGCACATTGAGCCCAAACATGTAACAAAATCAGATAAAACCAAATATAACAATTTATCTAAGCTCGAATTTCTAACCCTGAACCAGTGGTTCTTGGTTGTCAGTCCAAAGCAGAGTCGCCAGAGCTGTCACACCTCCTTTTGGCCACCCCGCGAATGGGTGAAGGAGTTTTTTTCAATTAAAGGACAATCGAAACGGAATTTGTTTATTTATTTCAGAGTCGCCACTTGGGAGTTTTAGAATGTCCCAAGTCACCGGTTTAATCCCAAATCGAGGAAAAGAATGACTCTGTTTAACAGTCTGCGAACCAGAAATCCGGATAAGGAATTCTGTTAACCCGGGAGAAGGTGTTAGGCATTCCCGAGTTCCATGGTTCTAGTACGGTCGCTCAACTGTCATATTTGGCTTGATTATCTGATTTAATACATGTTGAACCTATGTGCGAATTTTAACTTTTAACCGCTTTTAGCATTACTATTATTTTTATCAAGAATTGCAACATCGTGGAAACACGTCTCGAACCACGTCACATCAAGGCACCCGTGGTTGTTGGCACATTTCAACTCTGTTGAGATTTGGATTTGGGTCACATAAATGTGCATCCGAGTTTAAGAAGATAACATTATTAAATACGCGCCTAAAGCGACTAGCGTATCATAATTTTGGGTAGGGCCGTGAAATTTGCTAAACGGCCCGTCCCGGAATCTAAGTACTCGAAATTACTATCCGTTGAGGACCCCGCACTTTGGGTATTCTTGTTTGTTGAGGCTCGTCTCATTCGTTATTTATTATTATTATTATTATTATTATTATTATTATTATTATTATTATTATTGGGGGAATTTGCAACGTTGTGAAAACGCATTTCGTGCCACGTCACAATCAATGTACCCGTGATTAGAGACACATTTCGACTCCGTTGAGATTTGGATTTGGGTCACATAAATGCACACCCGTATTTAAGAAAGTAAGATTAGTTAAGACGCGTCCTAAAGAAACTACGTATTGTTGTTTTAGAAAAAGGCCGTGAAAAATTCACTAAACGGCCAAATCCAAAGTCTAGTCAATGGTTATGTATTTATTGAGGGCCCCAGCGATGTGTGATTTATTTGGCGAGGCTCGTCTCATTTTTATTTAAAAGGTCGTCCTATAGTGGCTATGTTTTCTATTGAGTTTGTCTCTAATAATGAAAGAAGAAGAACGGTCCAACTTTATTTACATGCTTACAAGTTAGTTATAGTCGGGTTCCGATTGTGATTTGCCCAAATCCGAAACATGAACGTGTGTCTGGGCAGTCGTTTAGATATTATGGGCCCAGGCCCAGCGCACACTGTATGGACTGGACCTGGGCCATTCCCTTTCCTATAAGGGCCTGTTAGTCCATTCGACTCAGGCCCAACATTTATAAGGCTGAAATGGAAATTGGTGTTATTTTATTCTAATGGTATTGTTGCAAGTTATAGCGAGGCAGCCCGCTAAATGGAGTGAGATTAACTAGCAATGGACAGTTTAACACTTAACATGCGTTAGAAGATATGCTAATCACAAACACAGCTAAAATTCCAGATATTGTTTACTACATTCTCACTTCTTTTCTATCTACCAACATACATACATAAGGTGATACTAAGTAGCCATACGTGATGTCTAATTATACATGATGACTGCCTTCATTATCCTAATGGAAGATATGAACTATTATATATACAACTTTAATGTTCAATATACAGACTGAAACAGATTCGAAAAAAAAAACAACTTTAGCTCTTCATTTATGTATTCATGTTTCAACTTTCAGCTTATATTGACAGTGTATCAGTGGTGTACCTGATATTTGGGAAAGCAAAAGAAGAAGAGGAATGATCAGTGGAAGCAGTAGCATACACAGCAACAGCAGCAACAAGAAAACAGCACTCAGCAGCAACAACCCAGTGACAGATTTTTAACACCAAAACAAAGAACCCAGTTTGCAGCCCAGCAGCACCCCAAAACAAATACAGGCAAAGCAGAGAAGGAAACAGATGCAGAAAAGCAGTAGCCTCTGATTGTTATGTTCAAAATCCAGCACACTCTTAACTCTATATCACTCTGAAAACAGATTGTCCTCTAAAGGTTGAAAGACCAGCCTTGTGTTTGCTTTTCTTTTCTCTCTTAAAACTGTCCAGCCCCTCTCTTAGCCAAAAATAGCTCTATTTATAATCTGAAAGAGACCCCTAAGGTCTGCCTAGAACTTCACAGCCTCTAGGTCTGCCCATACCCTTCACTTCCTATGCCTAAGTGCCTTTTCTTGATGTAAACTATTCTGTTCCCCATGCTTGTCCTATTGCTCTAATCAAGAGTTATGAGTTTATTATAATATTCACTTAATTCACATGCTTGTTGTTTTGTTCCCCATTGTCATTAGGTTAATAGTATTTTAATTACCACTTGACATGTTCTTAAGTTAATCCCTAATCAAACTCTGTCAAATGCCAGAATTACCCTTAACCCTTGCATATTATTGTATTACCCTAACTCCTAATAGTCAGTATATAAACCTCTCTAAATTCAACTAATCACTGACTACTAACTAATCAGCTTAAACTCAATACTGACTTCAGGTTGATCTATTAGATTTCTACAGCTATACCCAACTCTCAGCCTAAGTTCAGCCAATGATTCAAACTCAATCAAACAGGGGTGCCAATCAAACGGTATGAGTTGGTCATATTGGGAGCCAAACCTGACCAACTCAAAACCAATTGATCCAATAGGCAGTTGAGGATGCAAACTAAGATCGAAGCACTACTACTACAGGCCTATTGATACAATTCTCACCATAGATAAGAGGAACAGGCTAGTAATAACACTGAAATGAGCAGACTCATGATTTTCTAGTTTTTCAAGTGAATTCAGTTGACGACACTTATTTAAACGACTACACAAGCTATAATATATAACAAACAATCAGTAAAACACATAAAACAAACTAAACATTAACTCAAGATTCACAGACATGGACAGAAAAATCAAAACAAACCAAACTAAATATGAAAGACAGATAGAATTCATAGGAGAACAAAAGAAAGGGAAAAATTACCTCAGGGATTTGAAATCAAAAACTGACCCAGGCTCGAACTCAGACTCGACCATTTTGGGGTCGAATGGACCTTAATCGAGTGTTCTCAACTGAGAACACTTCGACTAAGGTCAATTAGACCCCACATCGTCTTTTAATTCGGACAGATCTCAACTTTTAGACTTTTTAGGGTTCTTTGTGGTCCGATTTGGGATTCGTTCAGCTCTGGTCAGATTCGAACGGAACCAATGGCGTTTAGGGTGTGGGGGAGGTCAGTAGGTGTTGTGGTATGATTTTGGGGTCGGTGGGTGCAGATATGGTTTTGTTCGAACCTTCAATCGAAGATTCGAGACGATGAAGAATGATTCGAGGCAAGAGGCTAATGGATTTGTGTTCAGGGTGGTTGGGTGCATTAGGGGTGTTATTTTGGTGGTCATCGGTGTCGTGGTTGCCGGGTTTACGGTGGGGGAATCCTAAGGCGGCTAGGGTTTGAAGGGGGTTTCTGGGGACGAAGGTGAACAGTGTGTGAGGGGGGTTTGGTTTGGGGCGTGGGGTGATGGATTGGGGGTTCTTATACGGGGTGGGGGATTCAATCCTGGCCGTTGGATCAATTAAGATCAGTGGCCAGGATTAAGGGAACTAAATAATACGGCGTTATTTGGTTTTAGCCAGGGGTCGGTTCGAGCCGGAGTGGGTCGGGTCATGAAGCCGGGGACCGTTGGATCAATGTAGATGAACGACTCAGATCAACTCGCCTAAAACCACGTCATTTCAACTTAGCAGGGGCTTCACTGGACCGTCTGATTGAAACAAATCAGCGGCTCAGATTGAGGCAGCGAAACGACATCGTTTGATGCATCTAAGGGGTCAGGAAATTGGACTGGACCAATGCAACGGATTGGGCCTGATTTTCAATTGAATTTTTGGCCCAAATCCGATATTTTCTTTCCTTATAATTAAACAAAAATTCCTAATCAAATAAAACCAAAATTAAACTACACAAATATTAATTAACACCTAACAACAATTATCACACGAATTAAAACATTTAATAAAATCACCATGACAACAAATAGAATAAAAATGCATATTTTTGTGATTTTTGCTTTTAAAATCAAATTATGGTTAATTAATTCCTAAATGTACCATTTATTCGTAAATGCATGCAACATGTACTTTTGTATTTTTTTAACTATAGCAATGCGAGCATTTACGGACAGAACCATTATCAAAATGTCACGCAAATTCTCAAAATTGTACCCGAAAGTAACTTGTTTTACTTTTTTTCGATTTCTTTTGGAGTAGTTTCCGTGAATCAAAAAAATCACGTGCTCACAAAAGGTAGTTTCATTATATAAAGGTTGATGCAAATATCGCAAATTACAACTAGTTCACCCAAAACAAATTTGTCCCTTGGCCAATTGAAACATTTATTACACAAATAAAACTAGGAAGGTCCATCATTCCCCTAAAGATATCCATTACAAATATTTCCCTGAACAATTCTATTTGCTTGTCATTAAGCTGCACTGTCGGAGTATCAGTAGGGGGAATTAATGACCTTCATCGCATATGTTCCACTGATTTCACTACAATAATCAAAGATACAATTAGTTATTAAACAAACAAAAAAAAGAGTAAAACAAATGGATGACGCATTGAATTTACCTTTGCTGAATGGATGGCGCATTCAAAATATGCTACCACGACCATTTCTTCGTTAGCTCATCTTAGCCTAAGTGTGTAAAATGGCCAGTATTTATCAAAATCCTGGGTATCATGTGTGCTAGGGGTTGAATAAGCTTCTAATTTACCATCATCATACAAACTAACATTGCTATTGTAAATTCGAATTTGTCCATCTGCCAAATGGAAAACAATAGGCACAAAATATCTATTATCAATTTGTCACAAATAATACAACACTTTAGCCTTGCACCACTCCACAACCCCAGGTTTGGCTTACTTCCTCGAGGATATAGCATTAAGGGTGCAAGGAACTAGTCTTGGCAAACATCAACATTCTCAAAAGTTCAAATCTTTACTGTCTTTACTGGCATCCTCCTTCATCTTATCCCATGCAGTATACATGTTATTGCATAAATGCAAATCGATAACAACATGACTATGAGAATAAAGGCGTGGATGTTTTATGTTCCGTACATGCATCAGCGCCAATAATTTCTCTTCATGCTAAATATTATAAAACGTGTATATTAAATGTGGAGCTACATAATTACTAAAAAATGAACTATACACAACAATTAAGGGACTTACAAAACTGCCAATCAAAACATTTTTAGGAGAATTCTACTTCATGTCAAACCATTCATTGAATAGTTTCTCATCTTTCTCCATAACAAGTTTGAGTACATCTACCTTCAGTATCTTCTTCTTAATCTGTTTTAGCTTCTTCATCTTGCTTGCAAAAATTGGAAACTTCCTCAATTTACTTTGCAATCTTGTAAACTTGTACCAAGGTGATCTAAATAGTTTAGAAGAGCTTTCATTCTAATATTTCATCTTGCCAAGGATCTTCAACACATGATCCAATTTGTCATTCATAACCCTTAACTCATCGCGCACTTCTGTATCACTTGACTGAGCATCACACATCCGGCACGGTCATCCTCTACTAATATCTTTATCAAAACACCACCAACCAGTGGTGAACCAGGAATACTCCCACCCAAAGGGTCTTTATCAACAAAGTTAACTTCATTATTAATCTCTAAGCTCACTGCACCAGGTGCCTTTTTAATGGTATTCACCCATTCTAAATCAAGCACTAACTGGTCGATTATAGGATCCACTTCTTCATCGTCGTATGGTACCAAATTCTTCATGTAGTCCATATCCATGTCACGTAAGGTAGGAATAAGATAAAGGTGCACCTCTTGAAATACATCATAGATAGAAGTCAATAGATAAGCAATACCCTAAAAGCGACAAAAGGTCTATGATAATCTCTTATTCCGGTTGAGTCTAATCTACTGGTGGAGTGTTATTGCACTCCCTATCTTACCACACCAGGGTCATCAACTCTCTGCTTACAAGTATCTCAATCATGGTTAGATGTCACTTTGTTGTTGTGCCATCTCAACATCCTTGGCAGGGGCATCGACACGACCTTTGATTTCACGGCATTACGACCAAATAGCAACAAAAAAATTGTACACCTAAGCCTACATTTAATATGAACAAAAAAATATTAATTTTAGTCTGCTTCAGATAACATAACAGTAATCAACTACAAAGATATTCTGAGAAGGTTTTTTACTACTTACCGTGAATGCCCATGGGCAGCCGTACAGGGTATAACTAGCCGATTTGGAATTTTTACCAGAGATATTAATTTTCTTAATCTTTCTCACATATGATTTGTAAAATGGAAACATGTCCTTCTTCAAATACTCAAATCACTCCTTGCCTCATGGATATTTCATGAAAACTTTCAAATTGTCAGCCATATAAATCCACTTCGACACATGCTATGTTATCCCTTGCAAGCAAGATTGAATGGACAAACCACACTAATGAAAGCTTAAAACTCTCTTCTGTGTTAAATCTATTGGATTTCATCATCATCAAAAGCTTATTTGCTTCGACTCCCTTCCTGCTACTTACACACACTTTGTCGCAAAATCTTTTGCCATCCTCCAATACTTTGTTGATTTCTTTTATTGGGTTTGACACCACCGTTTAGTTCAGTCATTAGAGCAACCTCCTTCAATCCAAAGTGAACATGCTTGTCTCTAACTAAAACCATAACCCGTGCTCCTTCGCACAATAAATTTGGCGAATCAGCAGGGAATGGACAAACTGTCCATTGAACTATGTCCAATGCTCTGAAAGTTTTGCAAACTGTCCAAAACAACTACTCTCAAACTTCTCCATCAACTTGAATGTTCTGATGCTTTTCTTAAACTCATGGAATTGGTTGATCCTAAACCTCACACTAATCTTGGACGGAAACATCTGTGCTTTCTTAGAAAAATCTTGAATTTATATGTAGATGTGTCAATCACCTTTACAAACATGAGAATTGATAGAACATCCTGGTCACCTTCACCTGCTCCATGTGTTTCACTTTCCAACTCATCTTTACCATCTTAAGGTTGTTCATTATCTTCATCATCATCATCATCTTCTTCTTCTTCTTATTCTTCTTCTTCCCTTGGAGCATCATCACCATTTTTATCCTCCTCCCCTCCTAAAGCTTCATCTACATTATCGTTTTTTCTTTGACAATTGCTTTTTCAGATGCCTATTCTTCTATTTGATTTTGTGTTGAATTTATGTGAAATGCTTTTTTATTGTACTTGCACCTTGAGTTCTGTTTTCCTTAATTTTTAAAAGTCAAAGATCTTTCTCTTCCTTATCAACACCATATAATGCCAAGCTCCTTGCAACAGGTTTTTGTACTAACAAGTATATCCTCGACATCTAATCTAGAATTTGATCTTCTTTTTTCTGGTAGGCTTTGATGACTCTTTGTTCTTTTTCCTCCTATCACGCTTAGAAATTTTAGCGTTTTCTTTATTAAGGGAAGCTTCCGAAGTATCTGCATTTCATTTCTTGGTAGTAGTCTTTGAAGGATCAACATTTACTTTACTAGGGGAAACTTTAGAAGTATCTGCATTTTATTTGCTGGTGGCAGGCTTTGAAGGCTCCACAATTACTCTATTTTTCGAAGATTTATGCTTCTTAGCACTTGATTTGTTTCCCTTGTTACCAACATGCAAATGCAATGCCATATTTTATAATTTGAAACTTACGATCGGAATAAGAAACAAGCCCTAATTCCAGCAAACATGTATGACCAGATGATAATCGACGACAAGTTTATTAATAAACATTAAGTCGCCAGACTGATGAAAATTTAAAATTCAGAGCCCAAAGATAGTCAAACTAGGAAATATAACCACCCATACCATATAAGATATGAGTGTACACTACACACAACCAAATCGAAATTGTAAATGCGCATGTACGAATCCCTCTACAAACCCCAAATCATAGTTGTAAGAAACAAAGAAAATAGGAATTTAGTGTTTACCTAACATTGGCAAGTACTAAGTAAATATACAATGATTGTTTGGTATAAACAGACGATTCAACCCAAAATTAAAGTTTGATTCTTATCGGAGGCTGCCGGAAATCACCGTAGTTGAGTGGGTGAGTGAGAGAGAGAAGTGAGAGAAGAAAGAGAAATTGGCGTAAAAATGAAGGAAATAAATGTTTTCCAATTATTAATAGCTTACCTACAAGTTTTGGAAATGTTAAAAAGGTCCCAACCATCTTAACACACTTTTTAGCCATTTTTCAAACCAAAAGAAACTGAGAAAGATAATAGGAGGTCATATAGCCAATTCAAGTTTGGTGGAGGTCTTTACTACATATTTTCTCTACAAAGCGGATGAAAGTTACATTGATATTGGAGGAGTATTGTTGTGTAATAACTCTAGCCATCAAAAACCGTACCCGATATTTTGAGAAGGTTTTTTACTACTTACCGTGAATGCCCATGGGCAGCCGTACAGGGTATAACTAGCCGATTTGGAAATGTTACTAGAGATTTTGATTTTCTTAATCTTTCTCACATATGAGTTTTAAACCGACAACATGTCCTTATTTAAGTACTCAAATCACTCCTTGCCTCATGGATATTTCATGAAAACTTCCAAATTGTCAGCCATATAAATCCACTTCGACACATGCTATGTTATCCCTTGCAAGCAAGATTGAATGGACAAACCACACTAATGAAAGCTTAAAACTCTCTTCTGTGTTAAATCTATTGGACTTCATCATCATCAAAAGTTTATTTGCTTCAACCCCCTTACTGCTACTTACACACACTTTGTCGCAAAATCTTTTGCCATCCTCCAATACTTCGTTGATTTCTTTTATTGGGTTTGGCACCACCGTTTAGTTCAGTCAATAGAGCAACCTCCTTCAATCCAAAGTGAACATGCTTGTCTCTAACTAAAAACCATAACCCATGCTTCTTCGCACAATAAATTTGGTGAATCAGCAAGGAATGGACAAACTGTCCATTGAACTATGTCCAATGCTCTGAAAGTTTTGCAAACTGTCCAAAACAACTACTCTCAAACTTCTCCATCAACTTGAATGTTCTGATGCTTATCTTAAACTCATGGAATTGGTTGATCCTAAACCTCACACTAATCTTGGACGGGAAACATCTGTGCTTTCTTAGAAAAATTCTGAATTTATATGTAGATGTGTCAATCACCTTTACAAACATGAGAATTGATAGAACATCCTGGTCACCTTCACCTGCTCCATGTGTTTCACTTTCCAACTCATCTTCACCATCTTAAGGTTGTTCATTATCTTCATCATCATCATCATCATCTTCTTCTTCTTCCCCTGGAGCATCATCACCATTTTCATACTCCTCCCCTCCTAAAGCTTCATCTACATTATTGTTTTTTCTTTGACAATTGCTTTTTCAGAAGCCTATTCTTCCATTTGATTTTGTGCTGAATTAATGTGAACTGCTTTTTTATTGTACTTGCACCTTGAGTTCTATTTTCCTTAATTTTTAAAAGTCAAAGATCTTTCTCTTCCTTATCAACACTATATAATGCCAAGCTCCTTGCAACAGGTTTTTGCACTAACAAGTATATCCTCGACATCTAATCTAGAATTTGATCTTCTTTTTTCTGGTAGGCTTTGATGACTCTTTGTTCTTTTTCCTCCTATCACGCTTAGAATTTTCAGCGTTTGCTTTATTAAGGGAAGCTTCCGAAGTATCTGCATTCTGTTTCTTGGTAGTAGTCTTTGAAGTCTTAACATTTACTTTACTAGGGGAAACTTCAGAAGTTACTGTATTTTATTTGCTGGTGGCAGGCTTTGAAGCTCCGCAGTTCCTCTAATTTTCGAAGATTTATGCTTCTTAGCACTTGATTTGTTTCCCTTGTTACCAACATGCAAATGCAATGCCATATTTTATAATTTGAAACTTACGATCGGAATAAGAAACAAGCCCTAATTCCAGCAAACATGTATGACCAGATGATAATCGACGACAAGTTTATTAATAAACATTTAGTCGCCAGACTGATGAAAATTTAAAATTCAGAGCCCAAAGATAGTCAAACTAGGAAATATAACCACCCACACCATATAAGATATGGGTGTACACTATACACAACCAAATCGAAATTGTAAATGCGCATGTACGAATCCCTCTACAAACCCCAAATCACAGTTGTAAGAAACAAAAAAATAGGAATTTAGTGTTTACCTAACATTGGCAAGTACTAAGTAAATATACAATGATTGTTTGGTATAAACAGACGATTCAACCTAAAATTAAAGTTTGATTCTTATCGGAGGCTGCCGGAAATCACCATAGTTGAGTGGGTGAGTGAGAGAGAGAAGTGAGAGAAGAAAGAGAAATTGGCATAAAAATGAAGGAAATAAATGTTTTCCAATGATTAATAGCTGACCTACAAGTTTTGGAAATGTTAAAAAGGTCTCAACCATCTTAACACACTTTTTAGCCATTTTTCAAACCAAAAGAAACTGAGAAAGAAAATAGGAGGTCATATAGCCAATTCAAGTTTGGTGGAGGTCTTTACTACATATTTTCTCTACAAAGCGGATGAAAGTTACATTGATATTGGAGGAGTATTGTTGTGTAATAACTCTAGCCATCAAAAACCGTACCCGATATTTTGAGAAGGTTTTTTACTACTTACCTGAATGCCCATGGGCAGCCGTACAGGATATAACTAGCCGATTTGGAAATGTTACTAGAGATTTTGATTTTCTTAATCTTTCTCACATATGATTTTTAAACCGACAACATGTCCTTCTTCAAGTACTCAAATCACTCCTTGCCTCATGGATATTTCATGAAAACTTCCAAATTGTCAGCCATATAAATCCACTTCGACACATGCTATGTTATCCCTTGCAAGCAAGATTGAATGGACAAACCACACTAATGAAAGCTTAAAACTCTCTTCTGTGTTAAATCTATTGGACTTCATCATCATCAAAAGTTTATTTGCTTCGACCCCCTTACTGCTACTTACACACACTTTGTCGCAAAATCTTTTGCCATCCTCCAATACTTCGTTGATTTCTTTTATTAGGTTTGGCACCACCGTTTAGTTCAGTCATTAGAGCAACCTCCTTCAATCAAAAGTGAACATGCTTGTCTCTAACTAAAAACCATAACCCATGCTTCTTCGCACAATAAATTTGGTGAATTAGCAGGGAATGGACAAACTGTCCATTGAACTATGTCCAATGCTCTGAAAGTTTTGCAAACTGTCCAAAACAACTACTCTCAAACTTTTCCATCAACTTGAATGTTCTGATGCTTATATTAAACTCATGGAATTGGTTGATCCTAAACCTCACACTAATCTTGGACGGGAAACATCTGTGCTTTCTTAGAAAAATCCTGAATTTATATGTAGATGTGTCAATCACCTTTACAAACATGAGAATTGATAGAACATCCTGGTCACCTTCACCTGCTCCATGTGTTTCACTTTCCAACTCATCTTCACCATCTTAAGGTTGTTCATTATCTTCATCATCATCATCATCATCATCTTCTTCTTCCCCTGGAGCATCATCACCATTTTCATACTCCTCCCCTTCTTAAGCTTCATCTACATTATTGTTTTTTCTTTGACAATTGCTTTTTCAGAAGCCTATTCTTCCATTTGATTTTGTGCTGAATTAATGTGAACTGCTTTTTTATTGTACTTGTACCTTGAGTTCTATTTTCCTCGATTTTTAAAAGTCAAAGATCTTTCTCTTCCTTATCAACACTATATAATGCCAAGCTCCTTGCAACAGGTTTTTGTACTAACAAGTATATCCTCGACATCTAATCTAGAATTTGATCTTCTTTTTTCTGGTAGGCTTTGATGACTCTTTGTTCTTTTTCCTCCTATCACGCTTAGAATTTTCAGCGTTTGCTTTATTAATGGAAGCTTCCGAAGTATCTGCATTCTGTTTCTTGGTAGTAGTCTTTGAAGGCTTAACATTTACTTTACTAGGGGAAACTTCAGAAGTAACTGTATTTTATTTGCTGGTGGCAGGCTTTGAAGCTCCGTTGTTCCTCTAATTTTCGAAGATTTATGCTTCTTAGCACTTGATTTGTTTCCCTTATTACCAACATGCAAATGCAATGCCATATTTTATAATTTGAAACTTACGATCGGAGTAAGAAAAATAAGCCCTAATTCCAGCAAATATGTATGACCAGATGACAATCGACGACAAGTTTATTAATAAACATTAAGTCACTAGACCGATGAAAATTTAAAATTCAGAGCCCAAAGATAGTCAAACTAGGAAATATAACCACCCACACCATATAAGATATGGGTGTACACTATACACAACCAAATCAAAATTGTAAATGCACATGTAAAAATCCCTCTACAAACCCCAAATCACAGTTGTAAGAAACGAAAAAATAGGAATTTAGGATTTACCCAACATTGGCAAGTTCTAAGTAAATATACAATGATTGTTTGGTAAAACAGACGATTCAATCCAAAATTGAAGCTTGATTCTTATCAGAGGCTGCCAGAAATCACCATAGTTGAGTGGGTGAGTGAGAGAGAGAAGAGAGAGAAGAAAGAGAAATTGGTGTAAAAATGAAGGAAATAAATGTTTTCCAATGATTAATAGTTGACCTACAAGTTTTGGAAATGTTAAAAAGGTAACAACCATCTTAACACACTCTTTTTCAAACCAAAAGAAACTGAGAAAGAAAATAGGAGGTCATATAGCCAATTCAAGTTTGGTGGAGGTCTTTATTACATATTTTCTCTACAAAGCGGATGAAAGTTCCTTTGATATTGGAGGAGTATTGTTGTGTAATAACTCTAGCCATCATTTTGTGTCCCATTAGAAACAAAAGAATCTTATTTTTCCATACCATAATGGTCTATTTATTATCAATAACTTAGGATTTTGAGAGGACTAATGAGTTGATGGGCTAGTGAGCATCCTTTGTGGTTGAACCCGACCCAATAGTATATTTTGATATAATCTTTATTTAATTTGATATATGACATGAAGAATAAAGCTCCGCATAGGTAATCTAAATTACTTGTTTAAATGAGCTGAAGTGTGCGAATAAAATCTAATAGAATAATAGGATTGAAAATACAATTCGATACAAATATGAATGTTTAAGTCGCCATTCAACTTTAAAACGAAGTTATCTTACAAACTATTTTTCAACTATTTCATATGAATGAAGGGAAAAGTTTTGGAAGGTATTTAGGTTTTCCCTTATTTATAAATAAACCATCAAAAAGGGATTACCAATTTCTACTGGATAATTTCAAAAACAAACTAGCAGGTTGGAAGACAACTTTTTTAACAAAGGCAGGAAGGACTACTCTAATTAGATCTACTTTAAACCATCTTCCTAATCATCTGATGCAATATATAAAAATCCCTGCTTATATAATTACTTACCTAAGCGGTATCAACAAAATTTTCTTTGGGGTGCAATACCACAAAAGAAAAAACTCCATTTGATTAAGTGGTCTATAGTTACACAACCTATTCACCAAGGGGGCTTAGGTATACAAAACCTGAGTATCAAGAACCAGGCATTACATGCAAGTCTTGCATGGAGATTGTTTAACAACTCACATCAACTGTGGGCACAAGTGTTATTATATATTAATCTACGACCACAACATTTAATAAAAGTCCAAGGTTCCTATACTTGGCGTAATATTATGAAAGGATGGTCCTACTGTCATTTAGGATATAAATGGAATCTTACAACGGGACAACATGTTATGTTTTGGACTGATCCCTGGATCATCCAAAATAATACACACTCCGTAGTTATATACATGGACCTCTACCACAAAATGAGGACAGGAAATTAGTTTCAAATTACTACTATAATAATACTTGGCACTTAGACACCTTACCTTTCACTTTACCAGCACATTTACTTTCTTTAATCACCAATATTTATATGTCTACCACACCTGCAACGTGTGATCAAATTTACTGGGCTCTAACAGAAAATGGTATCTTTACAACCAAATCTATATACAATACTTTATTAAAAATTACACATCCTATTAGCATACCCACATCACAGTCCTATAGGTGGATTTGGAAACTCCACATTCCACCAAAAATTACTTTCTTCTTATGGTTACTTTGCCATGACAGACTTCCAACAACCACGTATCTCGCACGACTAGGTGTCATTAATTCAGCCGTATGTCAGCAGTGCAACATGAGCCCTGAAACAATACTCCATTTATTTTTTGACTGTTCTAATGCTAGACAGCTTTGGACTGCCCTAAGAGTCCAAACTACTTTCACTAGCTCTCCTACGTCGCAACATACTAATCTAAGTTAGTTATTTCAACCTATACACACCCCCTCATTACCCGTCTCTCATAATATTCCTTATACAACACTAATTCCGTTTGCTCTGTGGCACCTTTGGATAGTAAAAAATAAACAAATACTTGAACACCAAAAAGCCACTCTCAATATATCTTTTATTATAAAAACAGTTGCTGAGTTTTACTTCTTAACAAATTCTTCTATGAAACATCGTTCTTTGACGCCCCTTTATATAAAACGGCACCCACCAAACCAAGCCACTTATAAATTGAATATTGATGGATTTTGTTCCCCGGATAAGGGCAAATATGGCATTGGTGGTATGTTTAGAAATATACAAGGAAACTGGATTATAGGATTTGCAGGAACTGCAAAAGAATGAACAAGTGTTCAAACAGAACTTCTTGCACTCCTCATGGGAACTCAAAATTGTTGTACAGCAACATCTTACGCTACTCATCATTGAGACTGATGCCCGTGCAATAATAGGTATGTTTAACTCACCTACAATGCAATATACTAATATTATTAATGACTACAGGTTCTTACTCTTACAGCTGGATAGTCCACCACTACAAAACATCTACAAAGAGCAAAATTGTGTTGCTGATAGTCTAGCTACATATGGAGCCATGCATTCTAAGGAGCAATGCATACTTTTTGGAAGACCACCACCTTTTGCTATGCCTTCTTACCAACAAGATCAACATGGCACGTTACAACGAAGACTAGTTAGGAATGACTCTAGGGCTTCAACACAATCACTCTCTGGTTCAACTATTTTGTATAATAGTAGCACCTTATCTAGGAGTGTGTCATCTACTAATAGTAGTATGCTGTCTACTTTTAATTCTAGGAATAGACATGGTAGCTTTATACAAATGATGCCTCTTATGCATCTACTTAACATGTGCGATGTACCTGTTTAAGCTTATATGATATAAATTATCTTTCCGACCAAAAAAAAAACAAAAGACACCGGACAAAGATCACTTTTAATCGGTGATCGAAATTATTCACATTCGCTAGTTATAAAAATATATAAAATTTATATATTTTTTGTATATAACATATATAAGTATATATATATACTAAAAAATATATACATATATTTTGCTACTATTTTAAAAGTGGTTATAAAGTGTCATTTTCCAAAAGGAACCAACGACGTAGAACGATAAAATTGTAATGCAACTCATTATCCTAAGGAATACTATCTTATGACACGTGTAAGAAACAGAACCAGTGCCTATAAATATCCCGTACAATAATTTTGGTGGAAAGTTCAACAATTTAGTAGTAGCACCACCACATTTCCAACTGTGTTAAAAATTTGGCCTTTCAAATTTCCTTTTCTACTATACGTATCAGCAGCAATAGAAAAATCAGCAGTAGAAGTTCCCGTTTGTCCGCACACACGCACTCAGGCGGAGCTTTACTTCTCCGCTGCTATGACTGCGAAAGCATTTCTCCTCTCCCACTACAGTTGCTCTCCTCCCAAAAAATGCAATTCCAACATCCGTGGAAGAAATTTCAGTTTTACTTCTCTTTACTACACTACTGGGATCGAATGCAGGGGCGCATTTCGATTGTTTCAGTTTGGGAGCAGAGGGTTGGTTCGGAGGAATAATGATAGTTGGAAGGTGGGGGCTGATGTCAAGTCAAAGCCCTTCAAAATTACTGAGTCGTCAGAATCGTTGAAGTTCGAGGATCCCATCTCCGAAGCTTTACTGAGAAAGAAAGAAGATGGAGATAGCTTAGACGGTCCAGCTTGGTGGGAAGAGTTCCCAAAGCGATGGGTTATTGTGCTTCTTTGTTTCTCCGCTTTTCTTCTTTGCAATATGGATAGAGTAAGCGATTAATTTCTTCCTTTCCGTTTTAGTGGGTTTTCAGTTGGAAACTTTAATCAGATTGTGCTGTGCAGGTAAACATGAGTATCGCCATACTTCCAATGGCATCCGAATACCACTGGGGTCCTACCACTGTTGGTTTAATACAGTCTTCATTTTTCTGGGGTTATCTTCTCACTCAGGTAGGATATCCACCTTCACTCTGCTCTTTATTAGTGTATCTAGCTAGTAGTTTTATTTATTTATTCTGATTTATCAAAATAAGCTTCTGAATTTTAAAGAGAGAAAGTGTCATTTTTTTGTTCTTGCCTTAGTATTTTTGTCTAATTAGCTCTCTTATTTCCCATTGTCTTGCAACTCATAATGTGGATCCTTTATACTTAATAGACTTGAGGCCCCTCTGTATTTCATTTTTTAATAAATGTGGTATTAAGCCCAGATAGCAGGAGGTATATGGGCAGACACTGTTGGGGGGAAAGCTGTCTTAGGATTTGGAGTAGTGTGGTGGTCTGTTGCTACAGTTCTCACGCCCATTGCTGCAAAGCTTGGATTACCCTTCTTATTTGTTGTTCGAGCTTTCATGGGAATCGGTGAGGTTGGTTCTGTTCATTTTTCATTCTTATTTTCATTTTAACTCATTGAAGGGAGATCTAAGCTGATTTAATTTTCAGTTCAAATGAGGTCTTTTCGTTTGGAATAATCTGGCATTATAACTCAATTCCTTGTTTCTTGATTAGCTGATTTGACTTTATCGCTTCCAGGGTGTTGCAATGCCGGCAATGAATAACATTCTCTCTAAATGGGTTCCTGTATCAGAAAGAAGTAGATCTCTGGCACTCGTCTACAGTGGAATGTATCTTGGATCTGTGACTGGACTAGCATTTTCACCATTGCTGATACACAACTTTGGGTGGCCTTCTGTCTTCTTTTCTTTTGGTTCTTTAGGCACTGTATGGTTTGCAGTGTGGCTCAATAAGGTACATATTAATCTGTATATTCTTTTGATTGTGAAAGAAACATTTATTAAGATGACTGTTTATCAAACAATGAGGATCATCTAGATGGTTTCAGGTTGTGCTATATATTTGTCAAAAGCTCTGTAGTTGCGTATATTGAATGCTTTAACTTCATTTGTAAAGAAACCATTGTGTTTGATCCTAGACATACTCAGCCAACAAACCACATCGTGCAAAATCTTACTATTCATAAACTCGGAATTTCCTAGTAGGCTATAAGTAGTACTGCTTATCCATGTCAGATAATTTTCATGTAGGCATACAGTTCACCCCTTGATGATCCTGAGCTGCGGCCTGAAGAAAAGAAGCTTATTCTTAGTAGCAGTGTTTCCAAGGAACCTGTTAAATCAATCCCTTGGAAATTGATTCTGTCAAAACCACCTGTATGGGCCTTGATAGTTTCTCACTTCTGTCACAACTGGGGGACGTTTATTCTTCTTACCTGGATGCCAACGTATTATCACCAGGTAGTACTTTCACTTTCGTAATGTTGCCTCATTTGCTTTCTACATAATTATGACTTACAATAATTGCTAAAAAATATGTAATTTTGGTGTAAACATGAACTTTTCTAATTCTTAAATAAGATATAAACTTATGAAAAACTTCTTCACGAGAAAGTTGCTAGACCAAAGATTTTGTGGAGATAAACATTTGACATCTTTTTTACTATTATATGATATTAGGTCCCAGTGCATTAATTTGGTTCATGAACACATGACAATTGACCAAGATCATGTTGCGGAAGCCAAATGTATATAGTGTGAATAAGTCACAACTACTATACCAAAAATTATGACAGCCACCAAATAATAAATAAGACAATAAAGCAACAATAAAAGGAACACTAGAATTTACGAGGTTCGGCTAATTTTGCCTACTACTCGGACACAACCAATATTTTATTCCACTCCAAAAATACAAGTGAAATAATACTAAAGAGAGAAGATACAAATGCCTTAAACAGATGAGAAGGCAAATGAGAGGTGTGTTTAAATCCTAAACATTAGGCCTTCTTTTATAGGGGGAAAATCCCCCCAAAATTCAAGAGCCCACCGATGTGGGACTTTGGCATTTTGCCAAACTTCAACAAATCTCCACCTTGACAAAATTCCACATCTTTAATTCTCTCTCAATAACAAATTTTGGTTGTGTCTTCATCTTCAATCTTCAGTGTTCAACAATGTTGATCAAATCCAAACAATGTTGAAACTTGATCGTAGTCACCACTTTTGTCAGCATATCAGCAGGATTCTCTGTAGTATGAATTTTCTTCATCGTGACTCCACCTTCTTCTATGATTTCTCGTACAAAATGATACCGAACATCAATGTGCTTCGTCCTTGCATGATAAACTTGGTTCTTCGCTAATTGAATAGCACTTTGACTATCACAAAAAATTGTGATACCTTTTTGTTCAACACCAAGCTCCTTTAGCAATCCTTGAAGCCAAATTGCCTCCTTCACAGCCTCTGTAATAGCCATATACTCTGCCTCTGTTGTAGACAAAGCAACTGTTGACTGCAAAGTAGACTTCCAACTAACTGGTGTCTTTGCAAATGTAAACACATAACCAGTAGTTGATCTTCGTTTGTCCAGATCACCCGCAAAATCTGAATCACAATATCCAACTACAGACTGATTGTCTTCCTGCTCAAAAACTAACCCAACATCTACAGTATTATGAATATACCGTAGAATCCACTTCACAGCTTGCCAATGCTCCTTTCCTAGATTATGCATATATCTGCTAATAACTCCAACAGCTTGTGAAATGTCAGGTCTCATACAGACCATTGCATACATCAAGCTACCAACAGCATTTGCGTATGGTACCTTTGACATATACTCTCGTTCAGCTTCATCCTTTGGCGACATAGTAGTACTCAGCTTAAAATGGGGAGCAAGTGGAGTACTAATTGGCTTAGTCTTGTCATCTATGCCAAAACGTTGTAGTACTCTCTGCAAATATTCTTTCTGAGATAAACAAAGTTTCTTTGAACGTCTATCTTTTATTATCTCCATGCCAAGAATTTTCTTTGCCTCACCCAGATCCTTCATCTCGAACTCCTTCTTCAGTTGAATCTTCAACTTATCAATTTCTTCCGAATTCTTGGAAGCTATCAACATATCATCAACATATAGGAGAAGATATACAAAGGAACCATCTTTAAGCTTGTGCAAATACACACAATGATCGTATTTGCTTCTCTTGTACCCTTGCCGCAACATAAACTCGTCAAATCGCTTGTACCATTGTCTAGAAGATTGTTTCAATCCGTACAACGATTTTTCAAGTTTGCACACCATATTTTCTTTTCCAGCAACTTTGAATCCTTCTGGCTGAGTCATGTAGATTTCCTCCTCCAAGTTTCCATGTAAAAACGCAGTTTTTACATCCATCTGAACTAGTTCCAAATCCAATTGTGCTACCAAAGCCAACATAATTCTAATGGAGGAATGTTTTACAACTGGAGAAAACACTTCATTGTAATCAATTCCCTCCTTTTGAGCATATCCTTTGGCCACCAATCTTGCTTTGTAGCGAACATCTACTTGGTTAGGAAATCCTTCTTTCTTTGCAAATACCCATTTGCACCCAATTGCTTTCTTTCCCTTCGGGAGATTGGCCAATCTCCATGTATGATTCTGATGAAGGGACTGTATTTCATCATTCATGGCAATCCTCCACTTATCTTCTTCTGAACTTTGGACAGCATCTTTATAAGTGGTAGGAACATCATCAGCTACAATTGAGGTTGCACAAGCAACCGTCTCTATGAGACGAACAGGTTTCGTTATTGTTCTTTTTGGCCTGCTGGTTGCTATTGATTCAAGTTGTTGTTGAGGTTCCTGAGTTGGAATCTCCTCTACTGGCTCTCCTTCCAGAGGGTAATCTTCATTTGTTTCCTCCTCTGCTTCTTGTGTAGGAAAAATAAATTTTCCCTCAAACTCCACCTGCTTAGAAGCACCTTCATTTTGTTTGGTATCTTCTGTTACCTTATTTACCATAGCAGATTCATCAAAGGTAACATCCCTGCTGAATATTACTTTCTTTGTCATAGGACACCATAAGCGATATCCTTTGACTCCAGAAGTAATTCCCATAAAAATAGCCTTCTTTGCCCTTGGATCCAATTTTGACTCTGTCACATGATAATATGCAGTTGAGCCAAACACGTGCAAAGAGTCATAATCTACAGCAGGCTTTCCATACCATTTTTCAAATGGTGTCTTGCCATCAATAGCAGCAGATGGTAGACGATTAATGAGGTGGCATGCATATGTAATTGCCTCAGCCCAAAATTCTTTGCCCAAGCCAGCATTGGACAACATACACCGTACCTTCTCCAGCAAGGTCCGGTTCATACGTTCTGCCACTCCATTCTGTTGTGGTGTATGTCTAACAGTGAAGTGTCGGACGATGCCATCATTTTCACAGACCTTATTGAAATGATCATTTTTGTATTCACCTCCATTGTCTGTGCGAATACACTTGATCCTCTTGCCTGTTTGATTCTCCACCATCGTCTTCCATTTGAGAAAAATTCCCAACACTTCATCTTTGCTCTTCATTGTATACACCCATACTCTTCGGGAAAAATCATCAACAAAGGTTACAAAATAGTGCTTCCCACCCAATGAAGGTGTTTTGGAAGGACCCCAAACATCAGAGTGTACATAATCCAAAATGCCTTTAGTATTATGGATCGCTGTACCAAATTTAACCCTTGTCTGTTTCCCTTTGACACAATGCTCACAAAACTCCAAGTTGCAAGCCTTTACTCCTTTTAACAATCCTTGATCTGATAGAGTTTTCAAGGATTTTCCTCCAGCATGTCCCAAGCGCATGTGCCATAGCTTGGTTGCTTCTGCCTCTTTGTCGTCACTGGATGTCACTGTCGCTGTCCCAATAACTGTACTGCCACGATAGCGGTACATATTATTATTCTTCCGATTAGCCTTCATTACCACTAGTGCACCGGAGCATACTCTCATCACTCCATTTTCTGCAATGATTTTGAACCCTTTTGATTCTAGGGCTCCTACAGAGATGAGATTCTTCTTCAAATCCGGTACAAATCGAACATCTGTTAATGTTCTGATCATTCCATCATGGTTCCTTAATCGTATTGAACCAATGCCATATGAGGTAAGAGGGCTGTTATCCGCTGTGTGGATGACTCCATATTCTCCTTCTTGAAATTCCACAAACCAGTCCCTGTTGGGACACATATGATAGCTACAAGCCGAGTCCATCAACCATATGTCTGATGATGTTGATGACTCTGTTGTAACTAATGAGAAGTCTGAATCATCACAATCAGCTACATTTGAATCCATAATGGCCTTTCCATTGTTATGTTTGGCCTTATTCTTCAACTTCGGACAGTCTTTCTTCCAGTGCCCTTTTTCTCGACAAAAGGCACATTCATCTTTGCTGGGTCTGGATCTTGACTTGGATCTTCCCTTCTTTGTCCTCGTTTGATTTTGAGGACGACCCCTCACAAATAGTGCTTCTCCTTCTCCGCCCTTCTGTTTTTCTCGCTTTCTTTGTTCATAGCTGTACAAAGCCGAACAAACTTCTCTGAGAGAAACTTCGTCATTTCCATGGAGTAGAGTAGTTTCAAGGTGCTCGTACTCATCAGGAAGTGACGCCAACAACATCAAGGCCAAGTCACCATCATCATAAGTTGTATCCATATTTTGCAAATCTGTGACCAACTTATTGAAACTGGTGATATGTTCATTCATCGTGGTACCAGGAACATAGGTGAAGTGAAACAGTCTCTTCTTCATGTACAATTTATTTTGACTATTTTTCTTCAAAAATTTATCCTCCAGTGTTTTCCATAATTTACTTGCAGAAGTTTCCTTTGTGTATGGATATTTCTGCTCTCTAGCAAGGTAGGATCGAATGGTACCGCAAACAACACGGTTGATAATTTTCCAATCTTCTTCTCCAATAACATCTGGTCTCTTTTCTTCAATGGCAAGATCTAGCCCTTGTTGAAAAAGGACATCTAGAACCTCGCCTTGCCACATCCCAAAATGCCCGGACCCGTCAAAAATTTCTACCGCAAATTTCGCATTTGACACAATTCTTGTCATAAGCGAAGATGCCAATGATGACGTATTGTTGACACTTGATGTAGATTCTTCTTGTTTATTGTCTCCCATATTTGACACAAATATTATTTAATAGCTGACGACACAAATCAAGATTATTTCCTTTCTGATGTAGAAGATCAGACTAAGCTGCAACCACAGAGCATACTCAGACAGAACCTTGACTCAGTTACCAAGATAAATCTTTTCTGATGTGGAAGATCAGACTATGCTGCAACCACAGAGCATACTTAGACAGTATCTTGGCTCTGATACCAATTGTTGCGGAAGCCAAATGTATATAGTGTGAATAAGTCACAACTACTATACCAAAAATTATGACAGCCACCAAATAATAAATAAGACAATAAAGCAACAATAAAAGGAACACTAGAATTTACGAGGTTCGGCTAATTTTGCCTACTCCTCGGACACAACCAATATTTTATTCCACTCCAAAAATACAAGTGAAATAATACTAAAGAGAGAAAATACAAATGCCTTAAACAGATGAGAATGCAAATGAGAGGTGTGTTTAAATCCTAAACATTAGGCCTTCTTTTATAGGGGGAAAAATCCCCCCAACTCTTCTCCCAACCGATGTGGGACTTTGGCATTTTGCCAAACTTCAACAGATCAAAGGTTCCACATCTATCTTCAAGAGTAAGGTTGGACAGTTTAGGCTGTAAAGATACACTCTACCATTTATGGTAGATTTTTGTAAGTCCAAATACATAGAGAACCCGTTAAACTTGTCACGAAATTTCATTTAGACACCTCAACTGAGACAATTACCTGTTGAACACTCAAATTACTATCAAAGTCTACCGAACACCTCACTCCTACATGGCACAATTAGTGAATCTCACCTAGAGTCAAGCGCGTGAAGCCGTGAATAACTGAAATGTTTCTTTTTTCAAATATTTTTTTCCTTTGACTTTCTCCTTCATCTTCCTCTTAATTTCTCAATGCTGGATTCCTACAGATTCTCTTCAAAGATAAAACCTCAAAATTTTTAAAGATAAGATTTTTACTAAACACTAGCATCTAAGGTTGTCCAACCCCTTCGTGGGTCCTCTGTATCTTCCGGCGACAGAGACTGGGGGTCATGTTTTCCGGTCAAAGCTTTAGCTTTAATGATGATAGACTTGTTCGTTACTATAGTAACTGATTTTATTTTAAGCTTTACTTTAAATGTTATTTTAATATTTACTAGTTGGCCGAGAAAACAGAGGTGGGTGTTGGGGTGCGATGGCGTTAGTCCAAGGGTGCAATAGGGAGTGGGGGCACCTAGAACTGAAGAGGATATGACATGTCGAGGCTAAATGACGAGGGAAGTGATCTAACGAATTTGTGGGTTAATATGAATTTGATAATCATGAAAGCCATCAGCGGCATGATGACCCAATTTGGTGTTTGAGTTTAGTTTTCTTAGAAGTGTGATTATAGTGTGCTGTATTTTTTAAAACTTTTCACTATAAGTTTCAAAAGGAAAGATTTGATTTTCATGTGGTGGTTGCAACCGTATAGCTTCGTGTGACCTGTAGGTCATGAGTTCTAACCGTGGAATTAGCCATTGATGCTTGCATCATGGTAGGCTGCTTACACTACATCCCTTGGTGTGCGGCCCTTCCTCGCACCCTACGTGAATGCGAAATGCTTTGTTCACCGGTTGTGATTTGGTGGTGCTTGTGGTGGTTGAGAAGGAAGCAGGTAGGGGAGGCAGAGGCCAGAGGTGGTGGGTAGAGGTGGTTGTGGAGGGAGAAGAGGAGGGGTAGGTGTTGGCTCGGTCTAAAGAGATAATGTGCATCTTTTTTATTGACATGGCTATCTTTCATTGGTTACCTTGCCACGTAAGCGTGATTGAGCTTCACACACTTATTTCTTTGCTGGGATTGAATTTTTCGTGTTATAGACACTTTTACATTATTTTAAGTGCTCAATAGGTAATAGGCTCAGTTGAAGTGTCTAAATAAATATTTGTGACAAGTTTAAGGGTTTGTTATGTATTTGGCTTTTTTGTAATAATATTCTGCACCTAAGTTGCACGGACTCTTCGATTTTGGTGTCGTCCTCGTCCGGATACGAGACGGGGACGGGAGCGGGATACATCCCGGATATGGTCAACCGACTTCGGACACTTTGACCGGAGTCCATCGACAAATTTGGGAGAAAAATTGAGATTTTGATTTCTCAAAATCAAAAATAAAACAGATTTAGGAGAATGAAAGAATAATGTCCATCTTGGAGAATGAAAAATTGAATTCTACAATATTCATGTAAGTTTTTCATAGAATATCTCTCAAAATTTACAATATTTTTATAGCTCTATTTTTTATTAGCCGAATCTCCGCACCCGTATCCATATCCGGATCCGCACCCCCAATCTTAAAATTTAGATTTTGTCGAATCCGATACTCGGATCCGTTCCCGTATAGGATACCCGCACCCGAGTCCGAGCAACTTAGTTCTGCACTAGGTATTGGAAAATAATGTAAACTTTAGAGGTGAATGTGTCCTTGAACTTGTAGTGCATGTTGAAAGGTAAGTTATCAGTGTTGGATATGGAGATATGTAGTCTTTCTTTTCTTTTTGTGTGTGTGGGGGGAGGGGGGGGGGAAGGGGATTCAATTAGTTTACTTATGCAGTGCGAGAAAGAAGTCCAATGATTGTAAGATTGTAAACAGAAGGATAAAAAGCAAAGAAGGATGGTTGTTTAGAGTTTGAGAGAGCAAAGTGTGAGGGTAGGAAATTCACATGACTTCATCCTTCTTAGGGGTCACTGTCAATATCTTGAATAGGATTAGGATCAGTGTCTTGTCCATCACTAAGAGCCCGTTTGGCCAAGCTGCTAGAAACTACTTATTTTGAAAAGTCCTTTTGCTCTCAAAATTGCTTTCCAAAAAAGTATTTTTTCAGAGTTACAGTTTGTATTTGGCCAATTTATTTGAGAAGTACTTTTTTCAATATTTGATAAGAATATTGCGCCTGGATATTTTTTCAAAAAGTACTTTTGAATGCCAAATTACAAAAAATGAAAGTAAATGTTGAGTTTACAATTAGTATATTATTTAAAAGAGAAAAATTAATTTACATATTTATTATAATTTTTTTTATTTAATTAGAATATAAAACATAAAGTAAAAATATATATTAAAGATTTTAAGCAATATAAAATACAGTTATCCAAAGCAATAATATTAGGTATATAATAATTTAAATATCTCTAAATATAATCATTCAGTATAAATTAAAAATATAATTAATTAATCCAATATAAAAGAAGAGATCTATTTATAGTGGAGAGACTATTTCAAAGAAAAATAAGAAAAGGAAAATAAAAATACGATGGAAATAAAATAAATAAAAAGGGAATGAAACAAAAAAGGAAAAGAAAAAAGCTAAATTAATGAAGGATAACTTGAAAAATATAAATTTATAGTAAAGATACTTTTGTCTTAAAATAATTAATTTTCTGCTTCTGCTTCTTAAAAGAAGCTAGAATTTGTAGCTTCTTCCCAAAAACAGAAAAACTACTTCTTGTGCTACTCAAAAGCACTTCTCTATCTTGGCCAAACACATCAAATTTTCGAAAAAGTACTTTTTCTGACAAAAAAGTACTTCTAGCCTCCCGGAAGCTTGGCCAAACAGGCTCTAAATCATTAACCGTGATGCTTAGTCGCATCCCACATTTAATGATTTCTACTATTAAATTATTGTTATTACTTAGAGATGGTCATAATTTTATTGTCTTTTACTGTTATTAAACTTGTTTAAGCATTTCTACTGCAGGTATTAAAGTTTAATCTCACAGAATCAGGACTTTTTGCTGTCTTGCCATGGCTCACAATGGCAATCTCTGCAAATGTTGGTGGGTGGATTGCAGATTCCCTGGTGAGGAAAGGCGTATCAGTGACTGTAGTCAGAAAGGTACTAGACACCTTTATCGATGTCATTGCACTTCTTCTTTTATTTTTTATTCTGGTTATCCACCTGGTATCCGGTACCCGTATTGTGGTCCGACTAAATTCGGATTCATGCCTGGAAGTCCCACTAGGGGGCTAAGTGCTCTAACAAAGGCAACATTATACCTAGGGCTCGACTCGAGACCTCTGGTTAAGGATGAAGGAGTATTTACTACTCCACCATAACCATTGTTGGTTGATGTTATTGCACTTCAGTGTTAGATCTTGAGATGCTCAATACAATATTTTATTTGTTTTCTAAAGATACCTCTGAGCACAATTATTCTTATTTAGAGTCGGGACACATTATTGTCTGCCTGTTCAACTTTACGTGGCTGCCCTCAGATAGAGAAGAAAATTTTGACTCCAATAATTTGGTTTTATTTGCATGGCTTCCTAGTCTTAAAATGCTGCCATATTTAGTATAAGGCCATCCTATGCTAAAGTCAATGTATTATCTCCTTACCAGTTTTTGAAATAGCAGTGGCTGTATAAATAAAGAAATTCACCTATCTAAAATGTTAAGACCAGCTTTTTTGAATTTGTTTGATCATTGTTGCAGATTATGCAAACAATAGGATTTCTTGGACCTGCTTTCTTTTTAACCCAGTTGAGCCATGTTGACTCTCCTGCAATGGCAGTTCTATGTATGTCATGCAGTCAGGTTTGTCTTCTTATATTAAACAACTATAATGATTCCAGCAACCGTTTGATATTCTTCAACTGTGAAAAGTGAAAACTGGTGATGTACTTGATTTTTTTTAAAAAAAGGGAAGAAAACTGGTGATATATAATTAGTACGACATGTGAAATGATGCCATCGATCCCCTCTTCTCCATCTAGTCTTTAGGAAATACCATCTGTCAGCCTGCTTATGAGTTAACACTGTGGAATGTTCTGTTTCATGTGAATGGATAGAGTAGTGCTAACAAGGAGGACATATTGAAAAAGTTGAATTAATAATATTGCGTTGTTTAGATCTCCGTCAATATTAGTTGTAGTTGATGGCATGTAATCTCTTCTTGCTTCAGCTTAAATGCTGCCACCCTTGACATCTTTTTCATTCTTGAAACAGGGAAGTGATGCGTTTTCACAATCTGGTTTGTATTCAAACCATCAGGATATAGCTCCACGGTATTCTGTGAGTATTACCTTTTCATCTTTCTCCTTCTTGTTGGTCTTTCTTAATGTCCAATGAGCTTTAAACAATATCCGGGAGTAGTGCTGGCAAAATGAGCCCATATTTTGTCAACCCGCCCAATCCGCTCATATTTTAGTGGGTTGAATGAGTAATATTTAAGTTGGGTAAAATTTAGGGTTCAACCCGTAGAAATATGGGTATTCATGGGTAAAATGTGGGTAAAATATCGGTTAGCCTAGTAGGTTATCTTCCAATTTTTGCTCACTCAAAATACATGATATTTTTAAACTGAAAATGCTATAAAGGTATTCCAACTCTTCTTCCTTCATAAGTTTCTTCTCACTATAGCTGACTGTGTGTGTATTTTTTTTCCTTCTAACTATGTAAGTATTGTTTACTATTGTTTAGCGTTCTTGTTCTTTCTAGATGCATGCTTGACGACAAGACGACACGACAACGACCCAGTATAATCCCACAAGTGGGGTCTGGGAAGGGTAATATGTACGCAGACCTTACCCCTACCCCAAAGGGTAGAGAGGCTGTTTCCAGGAGACCCTCGGCTCAAAAAAGCAACAGGAGCCGATATATTAGTACCATAAAAATGCATAATAAAATAACAGCAATATAAGAGATATGAAATACAGAATACGAAATACGAAATAGATGGCTGGTATAGTAAAACTAGCAGGTAAAGCCCTGCATCAATAGACGACCAATGACATTCTTAGTCTAACTCCTAACTGGCTAGTCTCACTCTATTGTGCTGTAGAAATATTCACAACTTTCCCTAACCTACAACCTTAATGCTCGACCTCCATAATTCCCTGTCAAGGGCCATGTCCTCAGTAATCCTAAGTCGCGCCATGTCCTGTCTGATCACCTCTCCCCAATACTTCTTAGGTCGCCCTCTACCTCTCCGCGTGCCCACTACAGCCAGTCGCTCACACCTCCTCACCGGTGCATCAGTGCTCCTCCTCTGAATGTGCCCGAACCATCTGAGTCTTACTTCCCGCATCTTGTCCTCCATGGGGGCCACGCCCACCTTCTCTCGAATATCTTCATTCCTAATCTTATCCATCCTTGTATGCCCGCACATCCACCTCAACATCCTCATCTCTGCTACTTTCATCTTCTGGATGTGTGAGTTCTTTACCGGCCAACATTCAGTTCCATATAACATGGCAGGCCTAACCACTGCTCTATAAAACTTACCTTTTAGTAACGGTGGCACTTTCTTGTCACACAAGACTCCCGACGCTAACCTCCACTTCATCCACCCCACCCCTATACGGTGTGTGACATCCTCGTCAATCTCCCCGATCCCCTGAATAACCGATCCAAGGTACTTGAAACTACCCCTCTTGGGAATGACTTGAGAGTCAAGCCTCACTTCAACTCCCGCTTCCGTCGGCTCAACTCCAAATTTGCACTCGAGGTATTCCGTCTTCGTCCTGCTCAACTTGAAACCTTTAGACTCAAGAGCATGTCTCCAAATCTCTAGCCTCTCGTTGACGCCGCCTCGTGTCTCGTCAATTAGAATAATGTCATCAGCAAATAGCATGCACCATGGCACCTCCCCTTGAATATGATGAGTCAGTGCATCCATCACCAGGGCAAATAGGAATGGGCTGAGCGCAGACCCTTGGTGCAACCCCGTAATAACTGGAAAGTGTTCAGAGTCGCCTCCTACTGTCCTAACCCGAGTCTTAGCTCCAGCATACATGTCTTTAATCACCCTAATATAGTCAACCGGGACCCCTTTATCCTCTAAGCAGCTCCATAAGACCTCCCTAGGAACCCTATCGTACGCTTTCTCCAGATCAATAAACACCATGTGGAGATCCTTCTTCCTATCCCTGTACTGTTCCACCATCCTCCTAATAAGGTGGATAGCTTCTGTGGTAGATCGCTCCGGCATGAACCCGAACTGGTTGTTTGAAATAGACACCGTCCTTCGCACTCTCATCTCTACCACTCTCTCCCAAACTTTCATAGTATGACTTAGTAATTTGATGCCCTTATAGTTGTTGCAGCTCTGGACATCACCTTTGTTCTTATACAACGGGACCATTGTACTCCGCCTCCACTCTTCAGGCATCCTATTGAATACCAAAAATAGTTTAAGAAGTAGAAGCAAATTTGTATAGTTTTCCACTCACCCCCACCTCACCCCCACCTCACCCTCACCCTAAATAGAAATATTATTAAGAGTACATTCTTTCATGTTGTAGATAGAGTACTTTCTTTTTTATTTCAACAAAATGAATATTTTCTTTTCATGATGTAAAAAAAATATTTTCTTTCATTTCAACAAAAAAATACTTTATTTTCATGATGTAGAAAAATATTTTCTTTTATTTCAACAAAATAATGTAGAAAAAGTATTTTCTTTCATTTTAATAAAATGAGTATTTTCTTTTCATGATGTAGAAAAAGTATTTTCTTTTCATTTATTATTAGTGATTATTGCTTGTAGTGCATTAAGCACATTTTCTTGTTAAAAAAAAGGTCATATTTTGTAGAAAAGTAACTTAAGTTTACAATATGATAGTCAAATTTGAATAAATTTTAATGAAGAAGAGTATATATTATTCTAGTTGAGATTATGTCAAAAAAAAATTATAAATTGCACTTGAAAAAATATTACTCTTATATAATATGGGTTAACCCATATTCAACCCGTCCATTTGACACCCAACCCGTTTTTCACCCGTATGAAATATGGGCGGGTTGAGACCCAACCCATTTTTGACCCGCCCATTTGCCACCACTATCTCGGAGTAACCATTTGACTTACCTTATGTTCTGAAGAAGGGATTCTTTATGATGTGTTATTGCTGCACACTAGTATAAATAGTATATCATACTGTGGGTAACATGAGTAATGTATGATATGTTTGCAGGGAGTACTACTTGGACTATCCAATACTGCTGGGGTGCTGGCTGGTGTTTTTGGCACAGCAGCAACTGGTTACATCTTGCAACATGGTATCCTTCATCCTTCACATTTTAGTCTCGGATAATATTCGGCTGCCTGTGCTTCAAAATTGATGGCCGATATTCTTTATTTATGGCTGTAGTGCCAGTGGGAACGACCTATGATAGTTTGACCTTTCTGTCCACCGTACTACCAAGAACTTCTAAGATATCACTAACTATGTGGGGGTAAACAGATTATGGGCTTTCTGGTTTTAATTTCACCTGATTTCAAAAATTTCTTTTTACTAAATCAACGCTTTAAATAATAAATGCTTATGGTTTACACGATAGAATCACTTTTGGAACTATATAACATATATTAATTCTTTAAGAGTGACTATCTTTAAATTATGCGGCCAGTGATTATCTGTAAATTGTACGTTCAACAATCAGTTATTTAGGTGATATGCTTGGTGATTATTTGAGTTTCACGTGTTCTTGTTATTAATGAGTAGAGTTGCTTTCAGCTGATCAAGACTACCATCTTAGAAACATAGTTTACCCAAAGCATTAGCTCTTTCAGAAGCTACAGAATGATCTTAATCGTGTTGTAGTGTCAAGTTTGTTCAGTAGGGCACTTCAACTGCACTTCATCTGCTGTCATGCTAGAACAGTGTTTAGAGTCTTTGAAACCTAATAATGACATTTCGCCCTTCAAAAGCATGTGTGCATTTAATAAATTTATTTTATGTTGTCTGGCTCCTCAGGTTCTTGGGATGATGTCTTTAAGGTTTCAGTTGGGCTTTACTTGGTTGGAACTGTAGTTTGGAATGCCTTTTCGACTGGTGAGAAGATTATTGACTGAAACTTTTAACTGATTTCCATGGAGGCAGCAACTTAAGCCCTTCGAGTTATGCTGGACGTTAGCTGCAATCACGAAGGCGTGACTATTCGAGTTGAAAAGAGTTTTAGACCGATTTAGTTGAGAATAGGTGGGAATACTTTTGGCAGTGCCAGAAGACGAGAATGGGGAACAAATTTTGACACTGGGTTGATTAAACCAGGAGATTCCAAGATTTCCACGACTATACCAGACTATATTTCACCTCATGCAACAACCACATGAAGAAGAATACATCAGTGACATAGCTTGTAAATCTGTTTTAAGTTACTAATCAAATTCTGCAATAGTATATACCTAAAAACAGTTTCTATGTTTTCTTGTAAGAATTATGAACCGACGTATTTAATTCCACTAACCAATTTTTGGCTTGTTGCGTGGTAGACAGTAATTCTATTACAAATATTTTACAGTAATAAATTCCTTTAGGACCAATAGAGAACTGACTCTTTTCTTTCCATACTTCTCTCCAATTAACTGGGAACTCACAAAGGATCTTAGGCTTATATATACTACAAACTAGTATTAGTACCCGCGTGGATGCGTAGACGCTAATTATGTCAAATATTTAAGTTATTTGGATTATATGTAAATAATCTTAAAATTTGCACTTTCTTAGTAAATATAGATAATCATGGGATATTAACTATATGAAAAAAATTAACAATATATTCCTTATATTTTTCTTTTTTGATATCATTCTTGCCGGTGTCATTGGATCCTAAAAATAATCAGGAAGCAAAATAATAACTCATATTTATGGCAAACAATCAAATGTTGAGACAATGAATGACTCTTTGGATAAGACTTAACTCTTTTACTACTACTTGAACTCTTATTTGGTGTTTTTTTTGGTAATGAAGAAACTTATTTGGTGTGTTGATATCTCTTAAAATATATTTCTTTCTTAAAATTTCAGTTTCTAAAATATTATTTTTCAATAATAATTATTTTTATAATAATGTAATTGAAAATATTATTCTTAATTCAAAACTCAGTTAGCTAGTGAATTTTTTTACTCCATTTTCATATTTGACATTAACCATGTTAAATATCTGAGTTATTTGAATTATATGTAAATAACTGTAACATTTAAACCTTCTAAATAATTATAGATAATCGTCAGATATTAATTAAGAAACACTACATGAAAAAAGACTAACATTTTCTCAATTCTCGTAGTGATAATTTTGTTTTTGCACTATTCTCATAGGTGTCATTGGAACCTAAAAATAGCCACAAAGTAAAATAATAACTCATATTTATGGCAAAGCACAAAGGTTGACACGATATAAACGATTATTTGATTATGACGTGACTCTTATACTACGACTTGAACTCTTATTTGATATGATTTTATCTTTCAAAAAATATTTCTATTTTGAAATTTCAATTTCTAAAACTTTATATATATTATAATAATAATTATCTTTATAATGATGCAAGTGAAGATATTATCCTTAATTTAAAATTCACTTTAATCGGCTATCTAAAAATTTAAATAATTCTTTGGCCGGATTTATTTCAGTATGACTCCACTTTATGTTTATCGATATCTCTAGCCCTAGAATTTGAATTTTTAATACCCTATAGATACAAAAATTTTGTTCTTTGAATCATTAAATGTTAAATTAGTTGATTATTATTATTATTATTATAAAATATTGCATATATTATCTTAGAATTGTCAGGTAGTTTATTTTTCGACACCATACTTGCCTTAACCTCAATGCAAACTACTCAAATTGCATTCCAATTCAAATTCGAATATCATATCAGTTTGTTAATAATAGTGATTTTTTTTAAAATGACACATAATGTAAATTAAGAAAAATATTCGAAGATATCCTTATCTTATAATCTATGTATTTGAGTTGAAAAAAAAAAATTTGAAATCGATGAGATTAACTTTCAAATTTTTTATATTCAACAAAGATGAAACATAAAAAGAAATTTTTTGTCATCTTTTATTTCTCGGTTTTAGATCTTTCTAACATTTTTTTCAATATTTATTTTCTTTTATCTTATTTTTTATGTCATTATTTTTGTTGTTACAAAAAATTAATTTATTTCACTATGAAAGGATGAGTTTTAATAAAAATTGTCTACATATGAACTTTAATTATATTTTTAGTCTTTGGTTAAAATTATTTCATACTTTTCTTTTGGCTTTATCTAATCAGCCTAAATAGGTGCTCACCCGACCACTTAAATTAAAAAATCTAATGATGTGTAATTTATATATAATTCACATATAATATGTGTATAATCGTGTGTTGTCGGTATATCATCTATTTATATTAGCTATAAAAAGTAAACAATAAATATGACCGGATATTATGTAAATATTCCATAAGATTTCGATTTTTTGATTTTATCCATGATATAACTTCTATTATAATAATTTTAAAACTCTCTACTAATGTTAAAAAATATCCTGTCTTTTTATTATCTTTGAATTAAAAAAAAAAGTAAAGAGATTTTTCGAAATAATTTGTTTACATTTAAAAAAATTATTATCACGTCATACCAATTTTTTCTTTATATATACTCTTTGTTACACTTAAAAGTCACTATAGAAACTATCAATTAGAAACCAATTTATCTCTTGTTGAGTTTGAAAAAGAAAAACCTTTCACATAATCTAATGATTCAAAACTAATATTCTTCAACGAAAAAAATATTATACCCTTGCAATATTAGCTTGACTACAGCTTCAATTCCTTGAATGTGCTAAATTGAAATTAATGATAGCAATTGTATAGCCAAAGTTTTGTTATTTTTTGATGTCCATTTATGCAAATTGACTCTTCAAACAAATATTCTTCAAGAAGAAAAAAGAAACAACTTTTTTTAATATTGACTGATTTTGTGATGTTTCTTTCTCCAGCATGTATACTTACTTTATTATATATGTAAGTAAACTTTTTTTTGGTTTTGTAAACTCTTTTTTGTTATTTAGATAAACATAGACATGTACCCTATATATTATATTTATTTCAAAAGAATTTCGTTTTATTCAAATCTAGCTACAGTGTTTCAAAGAACTATACTTATAGGATTTTAATAGGCCGTTTGGATTGGCTTAAAAAAAGTAGCTTTTCAGCAGAAATAGCTTTTAAGCCAAAAGGCAGTAAGTTGGGATTGTCCAACTTATTGCTTTTGGCTTGTTTTAAGCACTTTTTAACTTATTTTAAGCACCTTTTGACTTTACCAAACACTGAAAAAAGCTAAAAAAGGCTTAAAAGCTGCTTTGTCCAGCTTAAAAGTCAATCCAAACACCCTCAATGTGAAAGAGTTTTATTGTTATATGGAGTAGTTTTTTTTTTTTTTTTTGCTAGAGGCGAAGTAGTATTTAAATATTTATAAAAAATAACAAAAGTTCCTAACATGATTGCATATGATCATTAACCGAATTAAGTATGATAACATGATAAAAAAAGATAAATTTTATTTTTAATTTAAATTCGAATTTTTGAACTTTATCTATAAATTCAAAATTATCTTTTAATTCAAATTCGTGTGTGTGTGTGTATATATATTTGTATTTAACTAAAATAGTTAAATATAGAATAAATTTACCATATACTATTGACATTATTAGTTTGCCACTTGGCTTAACCATAATATCAATTATATATGGTAACTCTTTTGCTTTAATATATATATATATATATATATATATATATATATGCTGATAGTGTAATTTCTCTACTTGCGTGTATTTTAGTATGTTGTAATTTCTTTATTATAGGGTATTTTAATATGTTGTAGCAAGTGAGCTGTTTTATTTAAACTGTTCATGGACACTTGGCAGTATGAATCTATTAGACTATGAATATGTAAAAGTTAAACTCATTAGTCATGGAGTAATGAAAAAAATGGTCTTTAATTATTATCTGAAAATCGGAAACATATGAAGTATATCAGCATATTGTTGTAACGGTATTAGTCGACAGTATACTTTTGAGTTTTGCCATACTAATATCCCGTTCAAGTATACATTGTTGTAAAGTAAAAATCATTTTCAATCTCAAAGTGACCAAACGGATATATATATATAATATTTAGAAACGGCAGTTGGGGTGTGCGAACAGGGGACGAACAGGGGTACTTTGGTAGTTATGAGTTTATTAGGGATAAATTGTTAATTAAGTCACCGATCTCTTTTAAGAAAACACGCGTACTGCAATTTTACTGCGTAAAATACTAAGTTCTGTTCTCTCCCACCTACCTTCCATGACTCCTCCTGATTTTCTCCAATTTCTTCCCATTGTACAGTGCAGTCTAGAAATTTCTATTGCCTTTGATTTTTATTCGATTTTGCACAAATTTTTCTAGCAGTGCTTCAAATGACTGGATTCTCTGAGATGTCTCGAAACCGATTCTGCTGAAGAAGGTACTATGGAGATTCTAAGCCTTTTCTAGGTTAATTTGATCATTTTATCCTCGTGTCTTTTAGGGCGTGTACTATTGTTTATAAGGGCAAACCACGATGTACTCACTTTATGTATATCAGATTTCAAGGACTAATTCTTGATTTTATGTTCTCTTTTCCAATTGTTTAAAATTTCTTCTGTCGTTCACTCCAAAGTGTCGTCTCTTTGCTTTGGTGAATTTAATTTGCCATAAACGGACCCAAGCTGCTTACTTGCTATTATATCGCTTTGTTTCTACTTTATTTTGTGAATTGATCATTTGTCTTATTTGTTCTGGTTATACTTTGGTTTGGATGCTTTTCCGTGTTGCTTCTACTACTCTGCTCATTCTGCTTAGCTCCATTTTTGAATTTTATTTTCCATCTTACCTTTTTTAAGGAAAATTTTGCTCACACATGCATCTGTATTTTAGTTTTTTCTCTTTTTTATTTTACATTTCTCAGTCTGAGTTCCAAGTTGTCTTTGGTGTGTGTTTTATTCTATTTAATTGTGGTGAATTTTTCTCTGTTCTTTCATTTCTTTTAATGCATCGATGGGTATCTGGTAGTTTCTCTATTGTTTTGGATAGTTTTTTAGATGTATCCAATTCACGTCTAATCCACCAATGCTTTTGATAATAGGCCCAGATTAACTTCTCCACTTTTTCTAGGTATTCTACAACTAAACACATTAGTAGGCTCAATTTGTCGAGCACATACATGTCCAGAATCAGGTAACAAATGAATCAAATTGGTCAAAAAGTAGAATCAGACAGGCGGCTTGCCACCATTAGGAAGATCTACCCACTTCCTCTCCTCCAACGCTCTTTTCTTTTCAAGTAAACTTTTATCAAACTTTGTTTATCAATCTCTTGATATCCCATTTTGGTATTCATTTCTATATTGTTTATTTTCTGTTTTATCTGTGCATGTTGTCGTAATGATAGTTGAAATATCAAGAAGCTTGACTGATCAGCAAACTAAGATTCAAAATGATTTCACTCTTCTTTGATTTAGTTTATTGGTGATACAGGTTTCAAGGTTTGGTATTATGACGTAGATGTCTCTACAAGATCGATTACCATATGTTGTAGGCAATTTGATATCTCATTTCCGTCTGTTCACCAAGCAGAAGGATGGGTTATTTGGATTTTCGAAAGATTACTCTGATTTAAAGCTCTATCATTCTAAAGAGAATTGGTAATGAAATCTTCCTTCGTCCAATTATATATATTGGATCATCCACGTCTGCAAAAGCTGCTATTTTCAATCTTTTTTGTTGCTTTGCTCTTTTTATTTGCCAAAATGAATCGAAGTTGCTTACTCTCTACTATCATTGATTTCATTGCTCTACAAGATTTCGACAACACATTTTGTAATTTAGTATGTAAATTTATTCTTTTTCTTATGACATACTAAAATTTTGCCCTACTAACTTCTATACTCTTCTTTATTTTCTCGCTTATCCAGAAGTAATGAGAGCTTTATGGGCAGAAGGGTATGCAGAGATTAAACAATATTAATTTGGAACAGGTGAGAAGCAACAGAATACTAATATGGTATTTTAAATTTTTTTCTTATTTGATATATGCTATTTTGAGTGAAATTTTTTATCTGACGTTGAGTTAAACAGGTGATACTAATGCTTGAAATAAGTTGCTTTGACATTAGTTCTCTGCCAATGTATTGGTTTATCTTTTATTCTTAATAATTAATTTGAGGTCTTACAGTATAACTGAAGAATTGAAAAGGTAATTTGGATTGTCATCAGCCACTATGTAACTTTCTTTATAAGGTGGTCTTAAGTTTCTTTTGTACTTTAGGCTAAGCAAATAACTTATCAAATTAATTATCTCAAAAATTCAGGGCATCTCAGAAAATGAATTGATCTTAGTTCTGGTGAGAAGACTGTCTAGGAAAATGACCGGTGAGAAATAGTATGCTAATTTATCTTGGTTTTGGAACTATGGAGTGTCTTAGTAGCTATATGCTTTACCAATCAACAAGATATGTAGTTTCGGATAGCAAAAGCTTTTTGGACCAAGCAGACGGCAGTGGCTTAATTTATGTTAAAACTCATTTATTTGGTCTCTCTCAAATTCCGTGAAGGTGCATCTTTAGTTGTGAAAAAGACCTTAATGAATGTATTTCATGCCTTTATACAAGAGAACCGTAATTTAAATTGACTGCAATAATGCCACTTCTTACGCTCACAACTCTATACTTCTCTCTTTGATGATCCCATGTTGGCAAAATTTGGTTCCTCAATCTGATTTTTCGAGGAAAGCATATGGACAAGTTTCCATTTGATCGAGATGGGGTGAGGTTGTCTGGTATAGCTTCTTTTCATATCATGGTGGTGGAAATGGATATTAGCAAAACTTAAGCAAAGTTTAATGGCTATTCTCCGAAACACTGGTAAATGTTCGTTCTTTTTTTTTTTATTCCAGTTAATTTTCTCTTTATTGTTGATATGAATCATGTATTATGAAATACGATTGTAGTGTGTCTAACGTTTGACATTCTGATAGTTTTTACCAGCAACAAAATATATGAAGCAAGTCCAAAAACCTTAAAATGTAACCTAACTACCGAGATTCTGTCTGGCACGATGTGTACGAATATACTTTCCATGACCTTTAGACAAGTGATTCTGCCGTATATTTAGAACTTTTAACATATAATTTTTATACCAGTGGCTGAAAGAAAAATAGATGATCATGAAACACCAAGAGACGTGGGGAATTTCTTATGTTTTAATATCACCTATCGCCTGTCGCTGCTTCCTCCATGTCTATCTTTCTATCTCTCTAATTCTGATAATCATGTATTTTCATTCATCAAGCTCTCTTCTATTATCAGGTTTATACTCTCTATCTTGCAAATACTGCGTGATAATGATAGATTAAGTTATGTTATTCCTTTCCTATCATCACCTCATCAGATGAACGAGTTATATCTTTCTGTGCTTGAAAGCACAAAAGATATTTTCTTAATTAATCTCCAAGACAAGTAGAAAAGCTCTTTCCCCTGGTTTCACAATCATAATATTATTATTATTTCAGAAGATTCATCTGTTGCTCTATACAACTTACTAGAATGTGAGATAATTTCAAATTCCTATATTTTGCTCCAGCAAATTTCTTCTTAAAAAGGTGAATTACATCTTACGGGAGGGAGACAGATGAGTAATTGATTAGATTTGAATTCAGTTTAACGTCACTCGGAATATGGGATATTATTCCTAAAAAGAATATAGTTAGTTAAAGTGTGGGGTGTTTCTGACTTTTTACCATAACTACAACCTCTCAGTCTCTTTTTTAAATTCAGCACGAGACAGGAAGAGTAGTGTTGTGTCATGAAATAATTAGATTATGAAAATACATTCCAAATACTAATAAAATGTTGCTCAATCATGAGCTCTTGGCTTTAGCAGTACTTTACATGACCAACTAAACTAAATTAGAAAACTTGCAGTAACTTTTCTAGCAAGAGGATCGAAGGCGTGGTTACAAAGTGACCTGCGTGACTTATAATCTATTTTATCACTTGAGAAGGAGATTAATATTTTAATATGCTAGAGCCTGGATGTTAAAAATCTGTCATAGTCAAGCAAAAGTGGATAAGATCCTTTCTTATATTCTTCTTCTTACAATTTTCTTTATTTATAGTCTACCAACAATTTTAATCTTGAATTTAATTATATAATATGTTGACGGAACATTTGATTATCCGTGTAATTTTCTCTGTGTGGTTTGGGGGATATGGAGTAAGTATGGCAGAAAATAGTTGTTGTGCTGATCCGTTCAACTTTTCAATTCCCCTTATTAATAAGCGACAGTTTGAGGAGCTTGGGGTCTCTAGGGGTATTTTGGGAAAACTGCAAATATTTTGGCAAAAGTTACGTGCTAACCCTACTTTGGTTTTGCCACGTTCCTTACACCGCTCAAACGGACAACATCTATACTCCACTTCATACTGTTCTCCCTCGAAATTGTTAGTGCTCAACTCCTCTTCCAATTTCCTCTGTCTCTTTCAATCTTCTCTCTTCCTGGACAATTTATTCGCGTTGGTCATACAGTTATAAGGTGAATTTTGGTTTCTTATTTTCTTGATTTTTGGAATAGTGGTTGCATAGAATTGTTTAAACTGAGTAAATTGTTCGTCGATCACTCTCTGTTCCTTTGTCCAGAAAAATCTAGGACGAATATCTAATTACAAAAGAAAGTGATTATAAACTACCAGTTGACTTCCCAACCCTTTGAACTAGACATTATGGGGTGTAGACGTTTACCACATGATAGTGAAAATAAAATTGGTATGCTACAACATCGATCCAAACGCTATAGTTTGACACTAAAAAATTAAAATCAAAATTCTTGTTTCGACAAGGTTAGACATTAGAATCTGATTCAAGAACACAAGGGATCGACTTGAAAAGGGAGGGATCGAGCATGATTTTCATATAATACGCTATTGATACTAATCTTTCTACTGCATGATTTTCAAAAGGTTTGCATTATTTGAAAATTTCATTATTTTTAAAAGGTTTATTAGTTGGAGTTCATAATGATTTTCTGAAGGGATAAGTTTGATTAAACTTATTTGTTTCTACTAAATAGTCCAAAATTACATATGTACAATATGTTCCTCAAGGGGACCAATTAGCTTAGGTTTTCCGTTTTGCAATTAGGGACTGATAAGATAAGTGGGTGAGGGCTTGCTAGAGCAAAGGCATTTATGAGAGTTATGAATGCAGTTGCGCTAAATTCTCAACTGAAGCCGCTTTGCCTCACTAGGATTATAGGTTCATGATCTTTAAGCTATAAATAAGTTTAGTTGATTGTCAATGTTAATGCATTGTTTGTTCTTTACTTGCAATTTTATAGTAAAAAAGAACTATTAACCAGTAATTGATATTGCAAATTATGTTATTGTGTTTGATGTCGTTGTATTAGTACTCTGCTGTATTTTTGTTCTGGTAACCGAAAAGAATAAAGTGCCTAATCATATTTATATGGTTCTTTGTAGAAATAGTTCATATTAGCAAAACGAATTGTAATATGAAGCGATAACTGTAGAATTATAGTTGGATTTAATAGTTAGTATCGTAAAACTAATTAATTGATAATATTTTCCATTCCTGTTTTCTATTTTATTCTCAACATCCCCCTGCCAAAAAGTTTTTTGTGTTCTGCTTCTGGCTGCAATGAAAGAGCACCGATCTATATTTAGCATATAAATTTCACAAAGTAATGTTATTGTCTTACAATTTGATGATCTTTAAGCTATAACTAAGTTTAAGTCATTGTCAACTTTCCAAAGTGATTTACTATGGTGTACACTCATTAGATTCGGTAAGAATCACTTAAGTTTTATTACTCTTACTGTAATTTATTACTGGAAATAATTTAATCCTTTCAATAGACTTGGCCAAGGAAAAAGCACAAATCTGTATTTAGTGTATAAATTTCATAAAATAATGTCATTGTCTTATAGTTGATAATTGACAATCTTTAAGCTATAAATATTAGGTGATTGTCAAAATTAATGCATTAGTTGCTCTTTACTTACATTTTATCCTACAATCTGTGTATTTGTTGTCATTGTATGAGTTCTCTGCTGCATTCTTATTTTGGTAACTATAAAGAATAGAGTACCTAATGATGTTTTGTTGAAACAAAGGAGAACTTTGATGCAGCTAAAGGGCTTGACAATATGCTTAACAACTGAACATTTTTCCCGCTCAGCTGAAGTTATTTCTTCAGTGGCTTTGCAGTGCCAAATCTTCAATTGCTAATAAAAAGTTGTACTTATCTTTGTGGTTCAGATTTTCTAACAGAAAGAAAGCTAGAACAAGATCAAGATCACTAGCACTGATCCAAACTCCTTGACATTAGTTTCATGTAAAACTGATCAATACTACCATGGTGGTTGCAAAACTTTCTTACGTTTGTCCAATAGCATGCTCAATAAAACGTTAATGTTCTTTATTTACATGTTGATGTTGATAATATACCGGTTGTTGACATAACCTTTATTAAGAAAAAAATCATGTTCTAGACCAAGTAAGTCAACATGTGCTTCTACTGCTACATATGGTGACGGTGAGTATCTTGCTTGCTCTCTTTCTGGCATTTCATTTTTTTTGCTCAAAATGAACTCAATTTTAATTTGCCGATAACTGTTTTTTGAAAATAGGTTGACATCCTCCTATGGACATTGATCTTTTCCACCTTATCAAAAAAAAAATGAATATTGATCTTTCCCTGAGCAATGCACTACGTCCTACAATGTTGAAGACCCAATTTGCTGACACCATCATCAAAGTGAAACAGAAATCTCTTTCACTTGATGAGTGTATTTCGTATCACATAGTTGAATCAGCATGATAAGTCTAATCTTCAGTCTGAAATAGCCTATCTCTTATCCAACAATATTCTTTCGTATTCGACAGTAATAGCTTTACTGCAGATTTTCCTAATCGCTTGTGTTGTTTTCTTTTGTCCTGCTTTAACTCAAGCTTGGTCTCTTTCGTCCGTAGTATTATATTCTTGCGTCAGCATCATACTAATTGAGTTTGTTCATCCTTACGTCATAGGTGTCTTGTTATACTAAATGAAAATTTGAAGAATCTGTTTATTGAAGCACATATTGATTTTGACATTATATTAGAAGTATTAGTATAATAATCGCATAGAAAAACTGATAACTAGATTTCTTTTTATTTCTAGGTAGGTTGAAGATTGCACTGGACATACTACTTTTCTTTCCTTTTCTTGTTCTTTGTACTGGAATTTCTGCTACTTCTTTCTTCTGTTGAAGTGTATTCCGTTCGGTAAATATAAGGTTTTACAGTGAGTGTAGCATTAAAGTTGTAGGTTAATGGACTTTCAAATGAGAAAAAGTCCAATAGTCAATTCTTTCTAATGTTCTGCATGTTTATTGACTTCAGTTGGTCTGCTATAAAAAGGTATACCACAGATGTGAAGTTCTATAATCAGGAATTCAACAAACACGTTTTGTAGAGAAAAAGTGATCATTTGTCACCAACCATTTGCTATTATATTCTGGTAGTAATAACGTTATTGCAGATCTATGGATGTTCCTATAAGATAACCCTAATAACATTATTGCATATCTATAGATGTTTCTTTAAGACCACCTTTCACTTCGTTTCACTGTGAGAAACTTTATTTCTCGTGATTTGTTATTGTTTTATTCATTTCATTTGATAGGGTAATCTTTATGGCCAAGATATTACCAGTTTAAGGTATGAAAAAAATCCCTTTAGAAATGCAAGGTAGTTAGACTTTACACAATAGACCAACTGTACTTCAGCTCTGCCCTTGATCCTATACATAATGAGAACTTAATGTACCAGTTCGGTATTTATTGTTCTACTCTGTAAACTGCAAACATGATAGGATTATATTTACAATCTTATAGAAGTTTGTCGCCTTCTGCTTTCCCTCATCGAAATCATAGTTTTCCCTGAAATATCAGGTGTTGCAAATATGATGGAAGTTAAAAGCACAATTGTACCTCAGAGTGGTATCTCAGCCTGAAAAATTTACAGAGTATTATATCTGGACTGGGATCACAGAGTTTATACGTTTATGGAAAAAGGCCTTTCCAATTGTACGATTGCTTAACAAATGCAATCCTTGCATCAAGCACTGACAACTATCTTGAAGAAAACATTCTGAATACATTAGAACCAAGTGACTGAGTTAGCTGGTGGGCTTCATACTGGACAAGTAGAGGAGAAATATCAAAGTTTGTGCTTGATTTCATAATTCATGTGCAACCATTTCAAGGTTTCACCTCAAGTTCTATTTTCGGTGATGTTATGGATTTGTTCATTCGACTTGTTTTTTTTTTCTCATTAACCAGAAATATTATAATTTTGTAACAACATATTTCCAGTTTGGTTTTCCTCTTTATTCAACAAAAGCTGTGAGATTCAGAGTTGGACATCCTAATGTTAAATTTTCATGTTGCATAATTGCCTTTACTCTGGCTCTAAATCTGGAAAAAAATTAATATTGCTTCTAAGATAAAATCACAGGTTATTTGGTGATTTTGTCTATTCTTTCTTTATTTACTAGCTTAACAGCTCCAATTTTGCTAGAATCTGATTAATTTAGTGGAGTTTCTCATGTGGAGGTGTGTGCATTTATGTTGGGACTCTATGTTTTCTATCTGTAGTTTTAGTTGAATAGGCAAAGAACCCAAAATATCCATATAAATACATATTGCTTACAGCCTCACACATTTAACTCTATTCTACAAAAAAGGATGGTGGACCTGTTTTAAGTAGCCCTCAAAGGCATAAATCTATCGCTAAAAATAATATTAACAATAATATTAAATAGCTGTTGGGCTGGGCTTAATCCGGGCTAACCCTCACTAGTTGAAAAATAGAGCAAAGAAAATACAAATCAAATGGCCAATAATTACCCTTTCACCATACATTTCTGTTCAACCACGCGACCGGAAACCAGTGACAGCCGATACCTAAGCAGTGCAGCAATAACTACATATTTCATTTGCAGGTAAGCCAAGTCCTTGCCTAAGAAAGTTATAGGTCCTCCGTTGAATGCCACAATCTTATACCCATCCTTTAGCGGTTCGAACCGGTCCCCTCCGATATATAGCCATCTCTCCGGCTTAAACTCCAAACAATTCTCCCCCAAATATTCTTCTTTTCCCCCACATAGCAAATAGAATAATTACGTAACCGTTGAACCAGCAGGAACGTAAGCGCCATCAGGTAGAACTTTATTGGAAACAACCTATTTGAAATCCTCTGGTACTAATACAAACGTATAGTTTCAGCCAATGCTGCTTTCACATAAAGGAGTCTATTAGCTTCATCAAAAACCAATGGCTCTTCGATTCATCATCCTCTCCGCGGGTTTCCATTAAAACAATTGACATTTCATTAATGACCTTCTTTTCTACGCGTGGATTGTTCATGACTAGCCAGAAGAACGAACTTAATGCCACCCTACCGGCAAGAACAAAATTAAGAGCAATACGTTTGAGGATATAATTTGGGAAAAGGTTGTCCTCCACATCTTTCTTCTTCATGAAACGTGAGAGATTTTCCTTACCCCAAATTCGGGGAGGCGAGACCGCACCTAGTGTCTTACTTGACGAGCGTACCAACTAAACTTGTGTTATCTGAATATATAAGACTTTTTTTTTGAATATATATGACTTAATTAGGCAGACAAAGCCAACTGAATACCGTTATGTAATATCTTAGGCCGGCAAGGCTATAAAAAATCTGAGGAATGGACAACTAAAGATCTAATCGTAACAGGGACATCGAATTTGTGTACTTCTTAGCAACAACAGAAGATCGCTAAAATTTGTGCGATAGAAATTGCTCCACACCGATTCTATTTCACTTTGGAAATAAATTTTTTTATTCCACAAACTAAGTGTCCTCTGTGTATTTCTTGTCATGAGAAGAAAGGAGATGAGTTCTTTGTGTTTTTCTTGTATCTTTGAAGAGTATGTATTGTTCCCTTTTATTTGGAGTTACAAAAGAAAGCAGTTATGAAGAAAACTGTTCCCACCCAAAAAATAACCATATAGAATATGCTCCCACAAATTCAACATGTGGAGTAACTTCTCATAAGAGGTTATGTAATCTTGTCTTATTCATAAATGGGTCGGGTCAACCCACATGGAGCGACCTGCGACCCAAATTGAAAATAAATCGAACATCTCCCACTTTGCTCATGGTGGGCTGTACTCAAACCAATATCATGCCAATAACACACGTTATTCATATGGACAAATAGTTCGTGCGACCTGCGAGCATCAAGAGCTATAAAATATTTTCAAACCTATTAAGGTTATTATAAAGCTCTATGTAGAAATCCGGTCACATTCGAAAAGGATTCACTACTAACATAAGGATCTTATTACTCTCTATACCCCAGACATTACCCGCTACTTTAGTGTCACACCTCCTTTTTCTACCTGAGGGGGTATAAAGGAGTTTTTTTCAATTTAAGTGACAATTGAAAACAGGATTATTTTATTTAAAATTCAGAGTCACCACTTGGAATAATTAATGGTGTCCCAAGTCACCGGTTTATTTTAAAATCCCAAATCGAGGAAATTGACTCTATTTTTACGGTCTGCGAACACAGAAGACCGGGTAAGGAATTCTATTAACTTGGGAGAAGGTGTTAGGCATTCCCGAGTTCCATGGTTTTAGCACGGTCGCTCAACTATTATTAATTGACCTAATTATCTGATTTATTACATGTTTTAAACCTATTGTGCATTTTTAACTTTATAACCGCTTTTATTTATCTAACAACTTTTTAGGATTTATCGAAATTATTTGAACAAGTCACGATGTCGTACACTTGTTTGTTTTTGCACACATTGCGAATTGCATCAGATGAAATGCACCCGCAATTTACAACATGTTTATTTTAATTAATGTTCGAAGTTATGGTCGGGTCACATGAAATGCACACCCGAATGAGATTTACGCATCGTGACCATGCCACGGGAACCATACCCATAGCCACAATGATTTATTAATCGCGCCTAAAGCAAGCTACGATGGTACTTGTGAGCACGTGATTTTTGCCTCACATGAAGTACTCCTACCGAATTCCCAAAATTAGATTTTTTCCCTTAATTATTGGGTATTTTAGGAATTATTGTAGAACTTTCCTGATTATTTGCATTGTTGTGTGCATGTTTAATTTTATTCAAATCATAAAAATACCAAAACTATTATGCATTGCATTTAGGATTTATTTTTACACTTTTTAGAGTTAATCCGTAATTACTTGTTTTATAAAATTTGAAAATCAACAAGAAATAACTCATTTTATATTTTTGTCTTTAATTTTAGTTTATTGATTTTTTTCACTTTTAACATATATCTAAGTAATGTTTATAATTTTTATAATTAGTTGATTACTTCAGTTTCACATTTTTAGATGATTTAGAATTTTTAGTTAATTAAAAAAAGAAGAAAAAGAAATGAAAAGGAAATGAGAATCTGATTTTGTTTGGGCCATTTTAACTCCCCAAGCCCAAATAATTTTTGCCCATTACCTGTCTCCAAATCCGGCCCAGACCCGTGTCCCCTACTCGGTCCACTCTGTATAACCCCCAAACGACCCCATTTTATGTCCATTTGATCTCGACCGTTGGATCTCATCAATACAACGGCCCGGAACTGTCTAGTCCATCACATATAACTGTCCAAAGAGAGATTAACCCCCTCATCAGACCCCCTCTCACCTCGTCTCCCTCCTCTCAATGTCGGAACCTTAGCCGCCCTTCATTCCCTCACCAACTCCACCGCAAACCACCCACTGAAAATCGCCTCACGACGGTTCCGGTGGTCAAACCAGTCCCAAAATGATACAATAAACTCCCTCACATCTCCCCATTCCATATCTTCACTTCATTTCCCTCAAATCAAGCTTGGTCCGTTCGAATCTTAAATCGAAAATTCGGCCAAGACTTGAACCGCTCCAAACTGTTCCAAAATTACACCCTAGATTCCTTTTCATTCCCTCTCTATGAATCCCCAATCGGTTCCCCTCGAGTCATGGTTGAGCGTGTCGAATCTTAGATCAAAGTTCCGGTCAAAAACTCTAATCACCCCAAATTACCCCAAAATCAAACCTCATCACCTTTGATTCCCCCTCTTCACGATTCCCTCAATGGTTACTCGAATACTCCTGTCAAAAGCCCTAAATCCCAAATCTACAAAAGGGGTTAGGAACCCAGTCGATCTATTTCTTCGGCTCGAGGTTATCCAAAATGCATGTTAGTTAGTTCGTTCTTAGTAAGAACGACGGATTAACGTTAATTTTGGTTCACTTTCAAAAATTAGAGCCGTTTTGAAGTTCTTCGTCAATTTTCAGGCATTTGCTTTGCTGTTTTTAGCTTTCTTTACTTTTTCTGAATATCGACTCCATCTCTTTGCCTTTTATGTGTTTCCCTGCATATGGTTTTAGCTAGTTTGTTTGATTCGATCAATTTGTCCAGTTTAGTTAAGCCTTTTGCTCTTATTGCTTGAAGATTTTATTTGTGTTAGTTGGATTTTCTGAACTTCAGTGATCAAAGATCGTCTAAATTGTTTATTTTAGCTAAGTCGTGTTTATTAAAATTAAGTGTCTATTTCGAGTGATTGACTGCTTAATTTAAACGATCATATTGGTTAGAATTTCATCAATTATTTTAAGATTAATAGTTCTTCTCTGAAGATTCTTGTTAATATTAGTTTCAAAGTTTCTCCTCCATGCTTGTTTCTTCAATTGTTGCCATTACTGCTATCAGTTTTGTCCAAGTTTAGTTCTCATTTCAGGCTTGATTAAAATAGCTTTTGCATTTTTACCGAGTAGTTAGTCTAGGATTATATTATCATGCTTGTTAGTTTTGTTATTTCAATTCAAATCTAGGGTCTTTCCTTTGTGTTTCTGCTTCTATTGGTTTGGATTTGAAGGTCAGTAGAACTTTAGGGGCCCTGTTTGAATTAGAAAGTTTAGGTAACACCTGAAAAAAGTGATAACCTAAAGGATAAAAAGGGGTTTTTACTTAGGCTAAAAATCAGATATTTTAGGAAGGGTGTACAACTGTCCTAGTTGTTTTAAAATATGCTAAATATGAGATAGCTATACTAGGGGCTGTTAAAAAGGGCTGTACTAATATTCTTTAGGATAAGGAATATGCTAAGAAGATTCCCTCCCTTTAGGCAGCCTATATATAACCTCTTATACTCTGAAAAAGACAAATTTTTGGTAGGGGAGACACATTTTTATCAGCAAATTTCTCTGAAAAGTTCCATTTTTCTTCTCTGAAAACTTCAGACTCAAAATAGCTTCGAAAATCTCTGAAATCTCTTATTTTATTACAAGTTGAAAACATGGTTTGAAATAGAAAGTTTCCTTAGTTCTTCAGCTGGATTCTGGGGTTCTTCTAGCTTTGATTCTGGTTTTTTGAAGCTTGATTCTGAGGGCTGTGGAAGTTGTCTGGTTTACTGCTGTTGTGCTTGCTTTCTGAAATATTTTATCAATCTCATATCATTTGGTTACTTTAGTTTCAAGGTACACATAGCTATTCCTTTGAATGACTCCTATGTATTTGCAATTTTCTGAATGAATGTGATTTGTCTCCCTTGGTTGACTATGGTTGTTCATGTCCTTTTACAGCAAAAATGATTTTTCCTTTTGAAAAATGCTTTAAGGTTCCTTCACTCATGTCTATGCCCCCCTAAGTTTAGTTTTCTTTGATAGATTTGGTTACTAACTATTTGAAGTTATTTACACATTTTCTTATTATTCAAGACCTGTTTAGCTCCCTCCCTGGAAATCATGTTATTCATTGAGCCTGACCCTTTACATGGTCAAGTTCATGGATTAAATTTTTCTCCCCCTACTTTTAAAATCTGTATGAATGCTCATAAGACCAGGCTGCTATGATTTTTGAGCTGAAACCTTTAATGATTTATGTGTTTAACCTTTAACATGGTTAAACTCATGAATAATTATCTTTTTTTTTTTTTGGAATTCTTGAGTTTTAATTTATGTCTGTCAATATTTCATAGTAGCATAACTGAAGAAACCATGTGAATCTGACCTTTTCCATGGTCAGATCCATGAGGTACTTAGAAAACATGGCTTATTTAGCCACAAGAAGTCTCATATTGGGAACCTGGGCAAATAGCTTTGTAAGAAGCAGCTCTGTAGCTGGGTTCTTGCAGATTTGGCACCGTGGATTCGAAGAAGTGATGAAAGGAAATTCTGGAATCAGTAGAAACTTTCATTTTTACTGTATTTTTGTTCCTTTAGAATTTCTTGGATGTCACCCGTTAATGTGCTGATTCTCTAGGAATTAAAACTTCATTGTATAATTTTAGGATTTACAAATTTGTAAATGGACTGTTATAATGATTATTTTAAGTTCAGTTCTTTCCTATGTTTAGTTAGTATAGGGTCATCACAGCTGGGCCCTTTGCTTTCTTTGTAATAAAACAATATCATGGTGAAATGACTTGGTATGAATTGGGCCAGACTTGCATTGAGGTCCGACATTGGAGCTCATTTGATCAAGTCTGGGCCCAGACAAATGGGCCTGGACGTTGAACCCTGCAGATGGACTTCAATTATAAAGTTTTTTTTATTACAATAGAAAACATGTTATTAAATCCAGTTCAGCCATGCATGTAATTGTCAATTGATTGTACTGTTTGACCTTTACTGATTTCACTCAACCAGCAATAGGCATAGTCGTGCTTGAATAGGCAAATTTCGGTTGATTCAAAAGGGGTAGATAGGTCCAGTCAAAAAATTTAGTAACTGGGCCCGCCTGATTTTGGCCCAATGTGGGAACAAACTTGTCTAAATTCTCAATGAAAGCAATAGCTCTCAAGTTCTTTCTCTAATGGGACAAGTCTTAGGCCCAAATGCAGCTCCTTTTAAAAGCTGAACCTTTCTTCCTAATTTAACTAAGCCCAGACTTCCCATTTTCTAGTTAAAAGATCTCTTGGTTTAAGCTTCAAAATTAGTAGTTTTAACTAAATAAAAATGCAAACCCCTTTTAGTGAAAATAGTTCGAGGCATGCCATCTTCCATTAAATAACCTAGGGCCCTCATATTGATATTAATTTAGTATTAAAATTACCTTGAACTTTCGTAGTTTGCTTTAGGCCCGATTTAGATTAGTATCGCGATTATATATACGTTCGCGTAATATAATTGCAAATTAAATTCTTGAAAGACTCGAGGGATGTGTTCGCGCAACTTCAATCAAACCTTTCTTAATAAATCAACAAAAGCGTTATTAATCGTGGACACGTTCGCGTGACATGATTTTGACGCGCCAAAAGAAAAGAGTATACGTACGCGTAACTCAATTCCTTCATTACAAATAAATCAAGTGATTTAAAAGCGTTAAAAAGATAAACGCACATAGGTTCTAATAATGAGTAGTTAAACAACTTAAGTCAAGTAATAATTGCTAAGCGCCCGTGCTAGAACCACGAAATCCGGGAATGCCTAACACCTTCTCCCGGGTTAATAGAATTCCTTATCTAGAATTTCTGGTTCGCAGACCTTAAAAAATAAAAAATTTCCTCGATTTGGGATTTAAAATAAATCGGTGACTTGGGACACCAGATAATTTATTCCAAGTGGCGACTCTGATTAAATAAATAATACCATATCAAATAATGTCACTTTAATTGAAAAAACTCCCTTATATCCCTCTCGGGGTGTAAAAAAGTAGGTGTGACAGCTCTGGCGACTCTGCTGGGGATCGAACCCAAAATCTCTGGTTCAGGGTTCAAGAATTCGAGCTTGTTAATGTGATTATTATTTGGCTTTATTGTTCATATTACTGTATTTTGTGGACTTAATGTGCTAATTGCCATTTACCGCTTTGATATTACTTGAACTGTATTTAAATGTCTTCTTACGCCTCCCTTCTGAGTCTTCTAAAAATGGTGCACACATTCGCGTGACCTGCTTTTTCTGTAGAAATTATACCAAATAGATCGAGGCTGGGCCAGCAACAAGGCTGGATAGACTTTAGTGCTCCCGGTACGTTGCCCCCTCTTCAGCCCCAGTTGTCCGCTCGGGTAACCCAAGTCTAGACCACAAACCCCAGGTTTTAAACGTAGAATAACGCAACCTCATGACGGATCCCTAGTAGGAACGATTATCTGCATCACGTGTATTTGACCTTGGGGACTTAATATAGGGGTTGGGTCCGTCTAGGATAGGTATACCCAAAATAAAGACCATCATGATGCATCCTACGTGCCATGTGAATATTTATTTGTTTCGGCTTGCATGTCGACCGGTTAATAAAGAGAAAAACCAAGAGTGAGGTAGGATAGAAAATTTACCTGGTTTCTAAAAATCCCAGTATTTGAAAATATCCCGAAACTTTACCGAATTTTGAAAAAAAAAAGAAAGGAAAATGTATTTCAAAAAGAGTGAGTCAAATATCATATGTTTATGACAAAACTGCCCAAACTACGCTGGTCTGATTCTCACCGGGTATGGGATACGTAGGCAACCCACATAAGGTTCGGCTTCATTTTTACCAAATAATAAAATAAAGGGTGTTTCAGGGCTTTGGTCAAAATAATAAGTCGACCCAGCTTCGGTTGTATTTTAAGTCGTTTCTTACTAGAATAGCCTTAGCTTACATTCCAATTGTCAAAAGGCTATTTTCAGGAGAAACAGGAAAGTTTGTTTAAAATGTGTCTTTTCCTTTTAAAATACTTACCCCGGCCTCAAAATTCATTTGGAATTGTGAAGGGGCCACGTTTGCAAAAATGACCATTTTGCTAACATAGCAATAAAAGGGATCCTTTGTCCGTTGATTTTTTTTAGAAAACTTGTTTTGCAAAAAGAGTCCACAAGAGTCAACCCTAACCTTAACCCTTCACAGGTATAAATGAATACCGTCCAAGAATCATCGCAATCTATCATAGAAAGGGCTCGGATACAGCTACGTAAGTGGTGGGGTGATTTAGATGAAGATGGCCAACTTTGGGTAAAAGAGCATTTGGGTTCCCTGGTAGACATCATGCACATCAAACCACGTGAGGATTTAATTAAGGCTTTGGTGACCTTTTGGGATCCCGTTCACAATGTGTTCCGTTTCTCGGATTTCGAGCTCACACCCACTCTGGAAGAAATAGCTAGGTACATCGATTTCGACAAAGAGTTAAGAAAGCAACAACTCATATTCCCTAGGGCTCCCTCAGTACACAAATTCTTCGATCTTTTGAAAATTAGCAAACAAATGAGCAAGGACTGCTCTAGCAAAGGGAGTTGTTCGTTCTACTTCCTGTATTTCAGGTTTGGGCACTCAGCCGGGTTTGAAACACATGAAAAGGGGTTGAGTAACAAAAAAGACAAGAGCATATGGCAAATTCATCGTCGTTTTGCTTTTATCGTGGCATTTCTGGGAATCATGGTATTTCCGAATTCTGAGGGTACAATAGACCTTCGTATGGACGGAATCGCACAGGTCCTCGTCGACAAAAAAGATCACACGCTTGTCCCATTAGTGCTGGCGGACATTTACCGGGCATTAACATTGTGCAAATCTGGGGGTCAATTTTTCGAAGGTTGCAATATTCTTCTTCAGATGTGGATGATCGAACACCTTCGCCGTCATCCTAAGTTCATGAGATATGCTTCAGACGGGAACAATTTCATCAAAAAGTATGAGGAAAGGGTGGAAGATTACAAACCACCGGAAGGGTTTGGAGCATGGGTTTCCTATTTGAGAAAATTGAGAGCAGATCAAATTGAATGGACCATAGGATGGCTCCCAATAACAGAAATCATCTATATGACCTCTTCAAAGGGCTACTTGATGATGATGTGAGTGAGAAGTATACAACCATATGCACTACAAACAGTTCTGAGACAACTGGGAAGATATCAGGTGATACCCGAAGAGGCAGACCTAAGCACTCAAGTCATTGAACTACACCCAGAAGCAACGATACCCGAGGCTTTAGTTCAAAGAGACTGGAATTGTTGTCGGTATCTAAAAAGTAACACCCAGGTGCCAGACCCAGCTAAGGGCAAAGTTGATTCCAATTATGCTACTTGGTTCGAAAGGAGTTTTTATGTGTACAATGAGCCTGAGCCCGAACCTGTGAGGCCCGCCAAAAGGCCCCATGTTCAGGCTTTAGATGACAAAATTCAGGAAAGGTTAACCTGGGGGGAAAAGGAAAAGGAATATCAGGACACTATCCATGATCTGCGAAAAGAGTTGAGAAATGTCACCTTCAACAATGATTTACAGGCACAAGAGGCCGAAGGTGAGAGGTTAAGATTGGTTAGAGAAAATGAAGCTCTCAGGGCCCAGGTTCGACAGCTGAAAATAGCAGCCGAAATTCTGGGCCGAAGCAAGAAAGATGAAAGGCTCATTTATAACCTTACTCAAAAGGGCGTGACTATGAAGATGACCTGCAGAAAGCTGAGTCTGAACTAGCAAAAGCACGAACGAGGTTGGCTAAAAATGCCGAAGGGCGTGCAACTTTCATTCAATAGATGAAAGAAAGATATGAAAGAGGGGTCACAGGTTGGGAAAAGGCGATTAGAAACCTCGAAGGCGAAATGTCTAAACAAGCCAAAAATTTAAGGCCGAGAGAGAACATTGTTATGCCTTAATGGCACGGTTGGAAGAGGACTTACAGTGCTTGCAAGAGCAAAATCACACTGCCACCCAGGTCTTAGAGGCTAGATCCTGTCAGATTGGCTGTTTGTTGCAAGAGAAGGGCATTATAAGAGAGAGGGTTCAAAGGATTGCTGACTACATCACCATGAAATGCAATGCGTGTGAGGACATGACAAGATCCATGTTTTTTGCCACTGTAATGATCTTTGTCCGTCAGATAATGGAAGAACTCTATCGGCTCCAAGATGATATGGCAAGTAGGCACGCTGTAAGACCGGTTGGTGTTCCTAGGGCAGGGTTGGAGGCACTGATGTTTTCTTGATTGTATTTTCTTCCTTTTTCCGAGTATGTATTTTCATATTTCGAGTCTGTTTTCAATTATTAGAAAAGGCATGTCCCGAGTCTTAAAGTCCTAGAAAAGGTATGTTTCGAGTCTTTTTGTAATTCAGTAAAGTTGTATTAATGAAAAATTTTTAAAAAAAAACCACAAAAATTGTTCTTTTATTTTTTGCATTTACTTCTTGAACTACGGGGCGTCGTGATACGTAGGCAATCCTCATCGGATTCGGTCATGATTTTTGAAAACAATTTAAATAAAAGAGGGAAAGAACCATAAGAAAAACCAAAAGAAAGAAAAGAGAGTCAAAGAAAAACCAAAAACAGAAAAAGGAGAGAAAGGAAAGAGAAGAGAGGAAAATAAGGAATAAGCGATGAGGCAAGAAGAGAAGATTGGGGAAAATAAGCAAAACTGGGATGAAACATGCAACCATTGCAAAACATGTAGAAACACGTTTAATTGTATAGGTGCATCACACTCCGACGTGCGATTTCCTATGTGTTATATATTTCAAACTAACCAGTTGGTTGTCTACTGTCAAACCCAGATTTTATAGTAAGGTAGTTGGTTTTGTGGTAGTCTGGCTTCGCATCCATACTTCACGAGGTCGAAAGGTAGCGTTGAAATGTCTTCAGAAATCACTCTGCCAACAGTTCTTATTACGGATGAGAGCCCGTTCTCGGGCATCCCGACTTCGAAATCGGCGGTTGCCGAGGAAAATAGGTTACTGCGTCTCCGCATGATGGAAATATGGGACGCCTGGTCAAACGAAAGAGAGCCACCAAGTGTAATCCCCGGATTTCCCGAGCTTTTTCCTAGGGTAGGTGGAACCTCCAATATCCCGATCAGTCACCCCAATACCTCATTCAGATATCCTACCATCTCGGCCCACTTTGTTGGAACACCTTCTGAGGTTCGCCCCCAGGTGTTAGCTTCAGGACCGGCTTCAAATATCTTCACTGCTCCGCCATGCTCAGCCACTACACAACCTACACTGCCCAGGCCCAGCTTTGACCCATCATCCTTCACCTTCCAAACACCATCTTTTCCACTAGAACCTGCACAGTTTCCCACCTATACTTACTCTCAACCACCCCGATATGAGTTCACCGCGGGGCAAGAAAAGACCACCAAAACTCCCGAGCAAGAAGAGATTGCAAGGAAGATGAGACGTATGGAACAGAGTCTCAAAAGCATACAAGGCTTGAGCGGATAGAAAAGTGTATCCTATGCTGACTTATGTATGTTCCCTCATGTGCATCTACCATTGGGATTCAAAACCCCAAAATTTGAGAAGTATGATGGGCACGATGATCCTATTGCTCATCTCAAGAAATATTGCTACCAGCTGCGAGGAGCCGGTGGAAAGGAAGAACTCCTCATGGCCTATTTCGGAGAAAGTTTGGTTGGCATCGCATTTGAGTGGTACATGGACCAAGATATATCCCGCTGGCACATCTGGGATGATATTGCTATAGATTTCGTCAGGCAGTTCCAGTACAACAATGATATTGCTCCAGATAGGAACTCATTGACAAACTTGAAGAAGAAATCCTCGGAAAGCTTCCGAGAGTACGCAGTTAAATGGCGTGAGCAGGCCTCCAGGGTAAAGCCTCCGATGGACGAGAGTGAAATGGTCACAGTTTTCCTCCAAGCTCAAGAAGCTGACTACTTCCAAAATATGATGTCCGCAATGGGTAAACCGTTTGCTGAAGCCATCAAGATTGGCGAAATGGTTGAAAATGGTTTGAAAACGGGTAGAATTCTAAGCTAATCTACTATCAGAGCTACCTCCCAAGCCATTCAGGGTGGGTTTGGAGGAGTAGCGAATGGCAAGAAAAAGGAAGAAACATCCATAGCAGCGTCGGGTGCAAGAAAACACCGTACTCCCAGATCCCTTTTCTCAGAAAGGACCCCACAACACTATTACCCCTACCAAGACATGGCCTATGCTCCTCAGCCATACATGATCATGAATGCTCAACCTTATGTCCGGCCACAACAACAAGCCAACCAGAATCAAGCTCCATTTCCTAGAAACCAGCCTCCTTACCAAACCCACTACAACCCTCAGCCTCCACAAAACAATTTCCACCCTCGTGAACCACCCAAGAGGGTAAACTTCACACCCATCGGTGAATCCTATTCCAGCTTATTCCCAAAACTTGTTCAGATGGGTTTGTTGCAGCCCGTTCCCCAAACCAGACAGAACCCAGCATCACCCGCTTACAGAGCTGGTACCCGATGCGCCTATCACTTAGGGGCAGAAGGGCATGACACGGATGAGCTGTACTCTGAAGAGATCCGTGGAGAACTTGATAGAACAAAGGAAGATAATGCTAAGGGATGAAGATATTCCCAATGTGACTAACAACCCACTACCGGTCCACAACAACGGATCGGTAATCGGAATGATTTGTGAGGATAAGGAATTTGACCCAGCGTTGAAGGCCATCATTGCCATCGCTGTTGTAGAAAAGAAATCAAAAGCTTCCCCGAAGCAAGACAAAGGGGAGAAAAAGAACAAAACCACCCCTCCAAAGTCAGAGAAGAAAATTGAAGTTGAAACTGGGGCAACGCCTCTTAAAGATGTTGTTCTCTATGTCCCTCGAGGCTGAAAAGAAATGCAGATGACTTTGAGTCCTCCCAGGAGATTCGAGTTGAACAAGACAACCCAAATATATGTGCCCAAGGGAGCTTATTTGATGTGGGGGCCAATTAATCCACCAAGGCTGAGTGAGCCCGTGGTTATTAGCTGCGCGCCGCAGAAGCCCATGACAGATCCTGCCGCTGTGCCATGGAATTACAACAAATCGGTGGTGACCTATAAGGGCAAAGAAATCTCAGGAGAAATTCAAGAAAATAACCCGGTTGAAAAGTATCTCAATTTGGAAGAGGTGAACAACGCCACTAGAAAGCGCTTCCCATCTAAGAAGCCTGTGAGTGCCGAAGAAGCGGAGGCCTTCTTTCAAAAGATGAAAATGGTGGGTTATGAGGTGATCGACCAGCTTCGAAAATCTCCCGCATAAGTCTCCTTGTTATATCTGTTGATGAACTCCACCGAACATCAAAAGGTATTGATCAAGACCCTTAACGAAGCATATGTGCCTGTTGAGACTTCTGTAGAGCAGTTGGAGAGAATGGCAGAAAGATTTTTCGCAATCAACCAGATCTCCTTCAGCAAAAATGACTTGCCCCCATAAGGGGCCGCACATAATAAAGCACTGCACTTGACAGTCAAATGCGAAGGGTACTACGTGAAAAGGGTTATGTTGGACGGAGGCTCTGGGGTAGACATTTGCCCACTCTCAACTCTGTAGCATATGGAAATCGGTACCGAAAGAATCCGACCCAACAATGTATGTGTACGTGTTTTCGATGGTATCAAAAGGGACACAATTGGAGAGATTGATCTAATTCTGACCGTCGGCCCAGTAGACTTTGAAGTAACCTTCCAGGTTCTGGACATGGACACATCCTACAACTTTCTTTTGGGGAGGCCGTGGATTCATGCAGCAGGGGTTGTACCCTCTACTCTTCACCAGATGGTGAAGTTCGAGCATGAGGATCAAGAGATTGTGGTCCACGGGGAAGATGAGGAATCAATTTATTGGGACCCATCAGTCCCATGTCTTGAAGCAAGAGAGGGGAGTGAGCACATAGTCTATCAGTCCTTTGAAATCGTGGTCGCAGATCAGTGCGAAGAAGGAAAACCTTGCCCCCAACCCTTTCTTTCAAATGCATCAATCATGGTCGCTAAGGAAATGATCAGGCGCGGCTTCAAACCGGTGAAGGGGCTCGGGAAATCATTGCAAGGAATAACTGAACCTATCACCCTGCCTGCTAGTGAAAAGTTCTTTGGGGTAGGTTTCAGACCCACACCAGCTGATATAAAATGGGCGGATGGTACAATTGAAGAGATCCGTGGGGCCATGAGGAAGATACTGTGTGAAGCCCACATGGTTCAACCAGGGGAAGTATCAAACACCGCTGAGGTGTTGTATCTGGGACCCAATGCCAAACTGCAGAATTGGAAGGCTACACCATTCCCAATCAGGCGGGAGTCCCAGTAGACCTGTCCTGCCACTTTTTCTGCATCATAGGTTATTCAGAGTGTAACTCGGATGTTTTCCTTAGTTTTATGTCTTTTAATGTCCATTGTAAACCCTATTATTTTCAAACTCAATGAAATGAAATCAATATTTCATCATTCATCTTTTTTTATTCCTTCTGATTTTTGTTATTTTCTCTTTATTTTTTCTTTCAATTCTAATAATGCAGCTTTAAATAACATGACATGCTTGCGGACTTCATGCCCAGATCCAAACATGCTGTCTAACTATGAAATAATGAACCAAGAACCACATTATGATGAAGAAGATGCTTTTAGGGAAATAAATCGAGAATTGGAGCAATTTGAGAATAAACCTAAGACAAACTTGAATGATACTGAGCCGGTAAATTTGGGTAATTCAGAAGAGGTCCAAGAGACCATGATAAACATTCACGCAAATGAAAGAACCAGGGATGCTTTGGTCCAACTTTTGTTTGAGTTCAAAGATGTGTTTGCTTGGTCATATGACGACATGCCAGGGCTGAGTGTTAATTTGGTGGTTCATAAGCAGCCAACTTACCCTGATTATCCCCCTGTTCAGCAAAAGCAGAGAAAATTAAAACTAATATCAATGCCAAGATTTAAGAAGAGGTCACAAAATAGTTGAAAGCAGGAGTGATCCGAGTGGTTCGATACACCACTTGGTTAGCCAATGTAGTTCTAGTGCCAAAGAAAGATGGGAAAACCCGAGTGTGTGTGGATTACAGGGATCTGAACAAATCAAGTCCTAAGGATAATTTCCCTTTGCCAAACATCCACATCCTCGTTGACAATTGTGCCAAACATGAGATACAGTCTTTTGTGGATTGTTACGCTAGGTATCATCAAGTCCTAATGGACGAGGAAGATGCAGAGAAGACAGCGTTTACAACACCTTGGGGAACCTATTGCTATAGGGTCATGCCTTTTGGTCTGAAGAATGCCGGGGCAACCTACATGAGAGCCATGACTACCATTTTCCATGATATGATGCACTAAGAGATAGAGGTGCATGTGGACGATGTGATCATCAAGTCCAAGATTCAAGATGACCATGTGCGGGATTTGAGAAAATTCTTTGAGCGACTGCGTAAATATGATCTGAAGCTGAATCCAGCCAAATGTGCATTCAGGGTTCCATCTGGCAAACTTTTGGGATTCATAGTCAGTCGGAGGGGCATCGAGTTAGACCCGACCAAGATAAAGTCCATTCGAGATTTGCCTCATCCAAGAACCAAGAAAGACGTTATGAGTTTGCTCGGAAGATTTAACTACATCAGCCGATTCATTGCCCAGTTGACACCACATGTGAACCCATTTTCAAGCTGTTAAAGAAAGACACAACAATTAAATGGATAGGCGAGTGTGAAGAAGCTTTTAACAAAATCAAAGAATACTTGTCGAACCCGCCAGTATTGGTCCCGCCTAAACCAGGAAAGCCTCTTTTCTTATATTTGACAGTCTTGAAGAACGCTTTTGGATGTGTCCTTGGACAACATGACGTGACCGGGAGGAAGGAACATGCAATCTACTATTTGAGCAAAAAGTTCACAAGCTACGAGGCCAAATATACCTTGTTGGAGAGAACTTGCTGCTGCGCTTTAACTTGGGTTGCTCAGAAGCTGAGGCATTACTTGCTGGCCTACACCACCTACCTCATTACCAGATTGGACCCTTTAAAGTACATATTCTAGAAACCAATGCCCACTGGGAGGTTAGCAAAGTGGCAGATCTTGCTCACTAAATTTGACATAGTCTACTCATTCGCGCGGCAATGAAAGCCCAGGCATTAGAAGATCACTTGGCTGAAAACCCAGTAGATGATGAATACCAACCTTTGAGCACCTACTTCCCTGATGAAGAGGTGAATTCAGTTGAGGCAATATCCGAAGGCACCAATGCTTGGAAAATGTTCTTTGATGGAGCGGTAAATGCAAAAGGCGTTGGAATTGGGGCAATTTTGATCTCACCCACCGGTCAACATTATCCAGCCATAGCCAGGCTTCGATTTTTCTGCACAAACAACACTGCCGAGTATGAAGCTTGCATTATGGGTATGAACATGGCAATCGACCAAAATGTTGAAGAACTGTTAATCATGGGAGACTCAGATTTGATTATCCGACAAGCTCAAAGAGAATGGGAAACCCGAGATGTCAAGCTTATTCCTTATAAGAAACATGTGGAAGAACTTGGAAAGCGATTCAAGTCGATGGAGTTCAGGTACATCCCTCGTTGCCACAATGAACTAGCTGATGCACTTGTCACTTTGGCCTCGATGCTGCCATACCTAGGCAATGCCCACATTGATCCCTTGGAAATCCAAATCAGGGAAAGGCATGGCTAATGTAATACGGTTGAGGCAGAACCAAATGTTCAGCCATGGTATCATGACATTAAAAGATTTTTGAAAACCAAAGAATACCCAGAGCAAGCCAGTGGAGACCAAAAGAGAACCAGTAGACGGCACGCAAGTGGTTTCTTCTTGAGTGGTGATGTCTTGTACAAAAGGACTCCGGATCTCAACTTGTTAAGATGTGTTGATACCGAAGAGGCTGGAAGAATCATGTATGAAGTGCGCGCAGGAGTGTGCGAACCCCACATGAACGGGTATGTTTTGGCAAACAAAATCCTCCGAGCAGGCTACTACTGGATGACCATGGAAAAAGATTGCTTCAGTTTTGTTCGAAAGTGTCACCAGTGTCAAGTGCACGGTGATTTGATTCATGCACCTCCCACAGAACTGCATCCCGTGTCAGCGCCTTGGCCATTTGTTGCATGGGGCATGGATGTCATTGGGCCGATTGAGCCAAAAGCCTCAAATGAGCACAGATTCATACTGGTCGCCATCGACTATTTCACCAAGTGGGTTGAAGCAATCACCCTCAAATCTGTCACCAAGAAAGTTGTGGTAGATTTTGTGCACTCTAATCTTATCTGCTGTTTCGGTATCCCTTCAACTATTATCACAGACAATGCTGCAAACTTGAATAGTCATTTGATGGGGGAGATATGCGAACAATTCAAGATAACGCATCGTAATTCTACTCCTTATCGCCCTAAAGCCAATGGTGTTGTCGAAGCAGCAAACAAGAACATCAAAAAGATTTTAGAATGATGATCCAAAGTTCCAGGAAGTGGCACGAAAAGTTTCCTTTTACATTGTTGGGATATCGCACCATGGTGCACACATCGATCGGAGCAACCCCGTATCTTTTGGTTTATGGAACTGAAGCCGTAATACCCGCTGAAGTTGAAATCCCTTCTCTCCGAATCATTGTGGAAGTTGAAATCAAAGACAATGAGTGGGTCAAAACCCGTTTGGAACAACTGACCCTGATCGATGAAAAACGGATGGCCGCAGTTTGCCACAGGCAGTTGTATCAACAAAGAATGGCCTGTGCTTACAACAAGAAAGTGCGGCCTAGAAATTTCGAAGTGGGGCAACTCTTTCTAAGGTGTATTCTCCCCCATCATCAGGAAGCAAAAGGGAAGTTTGCTCCCAATTGGAAGGGCCCATACATCATTATAAAGATATTGCCGAGAAGAGCATTGTACTTAGGGGACATTGAAGGAAATGACCCCGAAGCAGCTGTAAATGCAGACGCAATCAAAAGGTATTATGTCTAACCCAGCTATAGCAACAACATTATCCGATTGGGATAACGAGGGCTCTCATTTTCGCTACCCCCAAACACTTCAATCCTTTCCTAATCCTTCAAGTCAGTTACCTTTCTTTCATTACCCTCTTTGAAACTCGAAGACGTTTGTAAAAAAAATGTTTCCTTGAACTACGTTCGACTTGATTCCGAAAGGATACGTAGGCAGCCTCTCTCTGGGGTTCAGTCACACCAAAACAAAAATCCAATTTCCCCCAAAAAGTGAAACTGGGACAGATGTTATAATGATTTGGCGATGATCCCGTCCGAACGGTTCCAAAGTTGTAATTCAATCCAAGTACTTTTTACCCAAACCTGGTTCAAGTCCTTCCGATCAATCGGCAAAGGTTTTTCAAAATCGGAGAACGCGGCCGTTTGGATCGGATGCAATCAAGATGAGAGAAATAAAATGAGAGAGTCTTATTGGTGAAAACCCACGGGCACCATAAGTCGACGGTGAGCAGAGAAATTGAAAACGAGAGAGTCTTGTTAGTGAAAACTCAGAAAAGAGCACTATAATGCGATGGTGAGAAAAGAAATGAGAGAGGTCGATTGGCGAAAACCCGAAAAGGGCGCCGTTGATCGAAAAGAAAGAACCCCTCACCACCACTGATACTGAAAGAGTCCTGGCAAGGTCCCTCGGTTTAAAAAAAATGGGTCGCAATGGGTTTATGAGAAATTGGGATAGTTGTGCGGATTGGTTGTCTAGTCCAAGAAGCATATCATGCCTATTTGAAGTCTGCATGCACCCCATATAAGTCCGTCCTTCCTTCCCGAAAGGGACACTTCTCCTTTAAATTCATTTTTCTTGTCATTTGTTTACTTTTCCTTGAATCCCTTTCGGTCTAACTTTGTTCCGAAGCTAATGCAAAGAAAAGGTGGCAAGATTGGTTTTACAGCGTTCTGCTTAATAAAAGCCAAGTCCAAATAAAAGTACCCAGCCTCAGCAGGTGCATCAAGTCGATCCTGACTGGCCATGATAACTGATGCTTTGAAATCGGAGTTTATTGAAAATGAAAAGAAATCCCAAGTCAAAGCCCCTAGAGGCAGAATAAAATGAAAGGGCCAAAGCCTATAAGCCGTCATGAGAAATTTTGAAAAGTTGAGCTCCTCGGTTTTAGGATAGAGATCAATCTTCAGAAAAGAAAGCAAGTAGTAGAGGTTCCAACCAAAAAGTTGAGCCAAGATCAAGTGATCAAAAACGATAAAGGCCACAAAACCAACCACCGTTTCAAACTAACAATTGTTCTTTATTTGAAAAGTTGAAATAGGTGCAACCCAAAGCAACCGTGCGAGAAGCAGGTGCAACTGAAAGGGAAAAGATGCGCAAGAGCTAGAAACAACTTGTCGCAACAACCACTCCAAATAAGGGAAGTTCACTCCAAGTTTCTTTCCCGCATTTTATTGGAAAAAAAATGTTAGCTTGGGACTCCCAACCTCAATCTTTTATGCTTTTACCAACATTAGGGCTCCAATCCCTGAGTTGAGATTTTTTAGACATAGGACCTCCATTCCCTAGTCGCCTTTTGCCAACATTAGGGCTCCAATCCTTAAGTTAAGATTTTTAGACATAGGGCCTCCATTCCCTAGTCGCCTTTTGCCAACATTAGGGCTCCAATCCCTGAGTTGAGATTTTAGACATAGGGCTTCCATTCCCTAGTCGCCTTTTGCCAACATTAGGGATCCAATCCCTGAGTTGAGATTTTTAGACATAGGGCCTCCATTCCCTAGTCGCCTTTTTGCCAACATTAGGGCTCCAATCCCTGAGTTGAGGTTTTAGACATAGGGCCTCCATTCCCTAGTCGCCTTTTGCCAATATTAGGGCTCCAATCCCTGAGTTGAGTTTTTTAGACATAGGGCCTCCATTCCCTAGTCGCCCTTTTGCCAACATTAGGGCTCCAATCCCCGAGTTGAGTTTTTTAGACATGGGGCCTCCATTCCCTAGTCGCCTTTTTGCCAACATTAGGGCTCCAATCCCCGAGTTGAGATTTTTAAATATAGGGCCTCCATTCCTTAGTCGCCTTTTGCCAACATTAGGGCTCCAATCCCCGAGTTGAGATTTTTAGACATTGGGCCTCCATTCCCTAGTCGCCTTTTGCCAACATTAGGGCTCCAGTCCCTGAGTTGAGATTTTTAGACATATGGCCTCCATTCTCTAGTCGCCTTTTACCAACATTAGGGCTCCAATCCCTGAGTTGAGATTTTAGACATAGGGCCTCCATTCCCTAGTCGCCTTTTGCCAACATTAGGGCTCCAATCCCTGAGTTGAGATTTTAGACATAGGGCCTCCATTCCCTAGTCGCCTTTTGCCAACATTAGGGCTCCAATCCCTGAGTTGAGATTTTTAGACATAGGGCATCCATTCCCTAGTCGTTTTTTTGCCAACATTAGGGCTCCAATCCCTGAGTTGAATTTTTAGACATAGGGCCTCCATTCCCTAGTCGCCTTTTGCCAACATTAGGGCTCCAATCCCTGAGTTGAGTTTTTTAGACATAGGGCCTCCATTCCCTAGTCGCCCTTTTGCCAACATTAGAGCTCCAATCCCTGAGTTGAGTTTTTTAGACATGAGGCCTCCATTCCCTAGTCGCCTTTTTGCCAACATTAGGGCTCCAATCCCCGAGTTGAGATTTTTAAACATAGGGCCTCCATTCCTTAGTCGCCTTTTGCCAACATTAGGGCTCCAATCCTCGAGTTGAGATTTTTAAACATTGGGTCTCCATTCCCTAGTCGCCTTTTGTCAACATTAGGGCTCCAATCCCTGAGTTGAGATTTTTAGACATAGAGCCTCCATTCTCTAGTCGTCTTTTGCCAACATTAGGGCTCCAATCCCTGAGTTGAGATTTAGACATAGGGCCTCCATTCCCTAGTCGCCTTTTGCCAACATTATGGCTCCAATCCCTGAGTTGAGATTTTAGACATAGGGCCTCCATTCCCTAGTCGCCTTTTGCCAATATTAGGGCTCAAATCCCTGAGTTGAGATTTTAGACACGGGGCTTCCATTCCCTAGTCGCCTTTTGCCAACATTAGAGCTCCAATCCCTGATTTGAGTTTTTAGATATAGGGCTCCATTCCGTAATCTTTCCTCTTAAAGACACAATCCTTACTTTATTGCTTTCAATAGAGAAATAATGTAGATTTTAGCTACAAATAACTCACGAAATGTTCCTAGGGAAAACTGGGGTAGAAAATTTTTGTTTGTTTGTTTGTTTTGGTGTCTGAGCAGGTTTTACCTCGAGGCACAGGATTCGAGATGACCAAAAGAATGAGTCTCAATCTAGAATAAAGAAAAGAAGGAAAAGAAGAAAAGAAATAAATTCTCCTTGTCGGGAGCTGATATATCCGTAGGATACTTTCCGTCAATAGCATGGATTGAACCTTCCCTCCGCAGTAACGCCATCATCTGGATCTTCCAGATATTGAAGTTGTTGCGTCCATTGAATCTATCAATTTCAAACTTCATGGAACTCATATTTGCTTGTTCTTCCTCCTTGGATCGTTAAAGGATCCTGTCGCTCTGATACCAATTGTTAGCGGAAACGTAAAAGAAAGAACACAAGATTTAACGTGGTTCGGATCAAAATAATCCTACGTCCACCAGAGAACAATTGTCCTTTTAATATTAACAAAGGAAGGGGAGATTTCCCAATTACACTTAAGAGAATTTCTCTCTTAACTCTCTACTCACTACAATGTATTGTATTATTTTGGGATGATTTCTACAAGTGAAGGAGTGCATCTATTTATAGAGGTAAAGACCTCCTCTTGATGTCATTGCTGACATCAAACTACCTCCTCTTGATGTCATGGGTGACATCAAAGGAGGAAGCTTCCTCCTAGCATCCACACCAACTCTTTCCACCAACTCTTCCAATTGGCATGCCATTGTTGACTAAACATAAACCAACATTTTCAGCATGCCATTGTTAACTAAACATAAACCAACATTTTCAATCTCCACCTTGGTTTGCGTTTCGAGCGTGTGAACAACTCTGGCCAAAACTTCTAAGCTTACTGGGCAACCCCGTTGTAAGAAACAAGAAGAATCAAACCATTGTTGAACATACCACCTCCACCTAGCAACTGTTCTCTTCGGAGTTGCATCAGTTGATGCACACCCCCGCCAAGTCCTTGCAGTGTGCAAACTTAGCGAGCGGGACTATCTTGGTCAACATGTCTGCAGCATTATCATCTGTGATAACCTTCACGACCTTGATAGTTCCCTCATCAATAACATCTCGAATAAAATGAAATCTGACATCAATGTGTTTAGTGCGCTCATGAAATCTCTGATTTTTCATTAGATGAATAGCACTCTGACTATCACATCTAAGAGTTGATTCCAGCTGAACCAAACTCAATTCCGCTACTAAACTTTTCAACCAGATAGCTTCCTTTACCGCCTCCGCTGCTGCCATGTATTCTGCTTCTGTCGTAGACAAAGCGACAATCGACTGCAAAGTCGACTTCCAACTGACGGCACTGCCAACGAGGGTAAAGATGTATCCAGTTGTGGACCTTCTTCTGTCAAGATCTCCTGCATAGTCAGAATCCACATAACCGAGAATTGAAATACCTGTACCACTTTTTCGAAAGGTAAGACCAACACCAGAAGCTCCTTTGAAATATCTCAATATCCACTTGACAGCTTCCCAATGCCTCTTTCCTGGGTTGGACATGTATCTACTTACCACACTTACAGATTGAGCAATATCTGGACGTGTGCATACCATAGCATACATAATACTACCAACTGCACTGGCATAAGGAATCTTTGACATATGCTCCACCTCATCCTCGGACTGAGGCATTTGTGACTCTGAAAGTTTAAAATGAGGAGCTAATGGTGTACTTACAGGCTTGCACGTTTGCATATTGAATCTCTCGAGAACCCTTTCAATATACCTCTTCTGAGAAAGATGTACAACATCGTCTTCTCTTGAAATCTCCATACCAAGGATTTTCTTTGCAGCTCCTAAATCCTTCATGTCAAATTCCTTACTCAATAGTTTCTTCAAAGCATTTATCTCTGTAATGTTGTTAGCAGCAATAAGCATATCATCAACATACAACAGTAAATAAATCATTGAGTTACCAGACATCTTCTTGTGATACACACAACTATCAAATGCACTCCTTGAGAATTCATGTGTAGTCATGAATGCATCAAACCTCTTGTACCACTGTCTAGGGGATTGCTTCAAACCATACAAAGACTTCTTTAGTTGGCATACGTGATCTTCTTTTCCCTCAGCTAGGAAACCTTCAGGTTGATCCATATAGATTGTCTCTTCTAGATCACCGTGTAAGAAAGCAGTTTTGACATCAAGCTGTTGAAGCTCCAAGTCAAATTGTGCAACCAATGCTAGTAGCACGCGAATTGAGCTATGCTTCACGACCGGAGAGAAAATCTCATTGTAGTCAATTCCCTCCTTTTGGCTGAAACCTTTTGCAACCAATCTCGCCTTGAACCTAACATCTTCCACTTCAGAAATTCCCTCTTTCTTTCGGTAGACCCACTTGCATCCAACTGTCCTCTTCCCCTTTTGTCTTTTCACTAAGACCCATGTCTGATTCTTGTGAAGAGACTCCATCTCTTCAGTCATGGCTAACCGCCATTGTGCGGCATCCTTGCAAGAAGTTGCTTCAATATACGAGGAGGGCTCCAGATCTTTAATCTCTTCTTGTGCAGCTACGAACGCATATGCAATCAAGTTTGCTTGATTTATAAGGCGTTCCGGTTCTCGTGTCTGCCTCTTCTCCCTCCCCTTCGCAATTGTGTATGGTTCATTGACAGCAAGTTCTTCAACGCCTACATCTTCTGACTCATCTTTAACCTGAGTCTCTTGATCCTTTTCCTTGGCAAGCTCCACCGGAAGCTCCACCTGCTCGTTGTTCTTGTTTCCTGAAAACTCCACGGAAACTTTACGGGGATCAAGTATAGAGGATTCATCGAAGGTGACATCTCTACTAACTATAAATTTGAGTAAAGACAAACACCAAAGTTTGTACCCTTTTACTCCATCCACATACCCTACGAATATGGCCTTCTTAGCCCTTGGTTCAAGCTTTCCTTCATTAACGTGATAATAAGCTGGACACCCAAATACTCGTAAGTATGAATAGTTAGAGGGTTCACCTGACCATACCTCATTCGGAGTCTTAAAGTCAATTGCCGATGCTGGAGATCGATTGACAATATGAGCAGCAGTGTGAACTGCTTCAGCCCAAAATACTTTGGACATTTTGGCTTGTAAGAGCATACAACGAGCCTTTTCAAGAAGAGTTCTGTTCATTCTCTCGGCAACTCCATTCTGCTGTGGGGTATGCCTGACAGTCCTATGTCTTGAGATCCCATGAACCTTGCAGAATTCATTAAACTCTTCATTGCAAAACTCCAAGCCATTGTCTGTGCGAAGATACTTGATTTTCCGCTCCATTTGATTTTCAATCAAAATCTTCCACTCTTTAAATGCTTCAAAAGCATCACTTTTTGCCTTCAAAAAATACACCCAAACCTTTCGTGAGAAATCATCAATAAAAATGAGAAGATACCTCTTTCCGCCCTTCGATGGAAGTTTAGAAGGACCCCATAAATCTGAATGGATGTAGTCTAGCACTCCTCTTGTCTTGTGTTTGCCAGTGCTGAAGCTGACCTTCTTCTGCTTCCCTAGAACGCAGTGCTCACAGAAGTCAAGCGTGCTGATCTTCTCACCTTCCAAAAGTTTACGATTGCTCAACATCTCCAGTCCACGTGCGCTCATATGACCCAGTCTCATGTGCCATAGTCTTGCCTTGTCATCATTAGATAACTGCACTGTAGATGCATTTGCAGAGCCAACAATGGTGCTTCCGGCCAATGTGTAAAGGCCATTCTCCAGCTTGCCTTTCAGCATGACTAAAGAACCTTTAGTCACCTTCATAGTTCCTGCTTCGCTCATGTACCTGTAGCCTTGTTCATCCAGAGTACCCAAGGAGATCAAATTCTTCTTCAGATCAGGAACATGACGGACTTGTGTAATAGTCCTCACGATTCCATCATGGCAGCGAACCCGAACTGAGCCAATGCCAACTATTGCACAAGTTGCATTATTGCCCATTACTACGGTTCCTCCACTTTTCTCGTAGCTGCTAAACCAGTCTTTTCGGAACGTCATATGCAGAGTACAAGCAGAGTCTAACACCCATTTGTTTTCATAACTACTATTATTATTACACGATGTTGTTAGTACATAATCATTATCAAAATTATGTACCTGTTCAACTGTAGATGCACTCGCCTTTTCCTTGGACTTTGACATTGGGCAATCTCGTTCAAAGTGCCCCTTCTTGCCACAACCCCAACACTCTGTATTCTTCTTGTTCACACGAGACTTTGATCTGTGCTTTGATTTGGTCTTTCCCTGTTGGCTAGTCCGGCCTCTTACAAAGAGGCCACTTGCCTGGTCATCTCTATCTCCTTCAATGTGCCTCCGCACATCACTAGAGTTAAGTGCCTGCCGCACTTGCTCAAGCTTGATAGGCTCCTTGCTATACATCATTGAATTCTCAATATCACGATATCCTGAAGTCAATGAAAATAGCAAAGCACATGCAAGCGTCTCCTCCTCCCTTTTAATTCCTGCAATCTGTAAGTCCATGACAAGTTTATTAAACGCATCTAAATGATCTTGTAACGAAGTACCTGACCCCATCTTAAATGTGTGAAGACGCCGTTGTAACAACATTCTTGTTGTCACTGATCGGTCTTGGTATAGCCCTTCTAGCTTTTCCCACAACTGTTTGGCCGTCTCTTCGGTACCCGTACTCACTTCACAAAGCACGTTAGGTGCAAGGGATAGTTGGATTGCACTCAATGCATCCCCTTCAATCTTCTCCTTGTCGGGAGCTGATATATCCGTAGGATACTTTCCGTCAATAGCATGGATTGAACCTTCCCTCCGCAGTAACGCCATCATCTGGATCTTCCAGATATTGAAGTTGTTGCGTCCATTGAATCTATCAATTTCAAACTTCATGGAACTCATATTTGCTTGTTCTTCCTCCTTGGATCGTTAAAGGATCCTGTCGCTCTGATACCAATTGTTAGCGGAAACGTAAAAGAAAGAACACAAGATTTAACGTGGTTCGGATCAAAATAATCCTACGTCCACCAGAGAACAATTGTCCTTTTAATATTAACAAAGGAAGGGGAGATTTCCCAATTACACTTAAGAGAATTTCTCTCTTAACTCTCTACTCACTACAATGTATTGTATTATTTTGGGATGATTTCTACAAGTGAAGGAGTGCATCTATTTATAGAGGTAAAGACCTCCTCTTGATGTCATTGCTGACATCAAACTACCTCCTCTTGATGTCATGGGTGACATCAAAGGAGGAAGCTTCCTCCTAGCATCCACACCAACTCTTTCCACCAACTCTTCCAATTGGCATGCCATTGTTGACTAAACATAAACCAACATTTTCAGCATGCCATTGTTAACTAAACATAAACCAACATTTTCAGAGCTCACCAAGAAGAAACAACAACAACAACAGTGAAATCACAGCTTTTCGGTAGTCCCAGCTACCACAACTTCTAGAACAACATTGACCTGATTCCTTTATAGCCAAGGATATGTAGGCAACCTTTGAAGCAAGGTTCGGTCAGACTCTTTTCAAAAATGCTTCTCAGGGAGTTTCAAATGGGCAAAAATCTCTCATAATTGATCATTTTATCTTTGCCCGAAAATCCTACGTGTCTCCGAGCAAAGAGGGGCAGTTGTGAGCACGTGATTTTTGCCTCACATGGAGTACTCCTACCGAATTCCCAAAATTAGATTTTTTCCCCTTAATTATTGGGTATTTTAGGAATTATTGTAGAACTTTCCTGATTATTTGCATTGTTGTGTGCATGTTTAATTTTATTCAAATCATAAAAATACCAAAAATATCATGCATTGCATTTAGGATTTATTTTTATACTTTTTAGAGTTAATCCGTAATTACTTGTTTTAAAAAATTTGAAAATCAACAAGAAATAGCTCATTTTTATATTTTGTCTTTAATTTTAGTTTATTGATTTTTTCCCTTTTAACATAGATCTAAGTAATGTTTATAATTTTTATAATTATTTGATTACTTCAATTTTACATTTTTAGATGATTTAGAATTTTTAGTTAATTAAAAAAAAGAAGAAGAAATGAAAAGGAAATGAGAATCTGATTTTGTTTGGGCCATTATAACTCCCCAAGCCCAAATAATTTTTGCCCATTACCTGTCTCCAAATCCGGCCTAGACCCGTGTCCCCTACCCGGTCCACTCTGTATAACCCCCAAACGACCCCGTTTTATGTCCATTTGATCTCGACCGTTGGATCTCATCAATCCAACGGCCCGGAACTATCTAGTCCATCACATATAACTGTCCAAAGAGAGACTAACCCCCTTATCAGACCCCCTCTCACCTCGTCTCCCTCCTCTCAATGTCGGAACCTTAGCCGCCCTTCATTCCCTCACCAACTCCACTGCAAACCACCCACCGAAAATTGCCTCACGACGGTTTCGGTGGTCAAACCAGTCCCAAAATGATACCATAAACTCCCTCACATCTCCCCATTCCATATCTTCACTTCATTTCCCTCAAATCAAGCTTAGTTTTGTCATTTCGATTAAAATCTAGGGTCTTTCTTTTGTGTTTCTGCTTCTATTGGTTTGGATTTGAAGGTCAGTAGAACTTTAGGGGCCCTATTTGAATTAGAAAGTTTAGGTAACACCTGAAATAAGTGATAACCTAAAGGGTAAAAAGGGGTTTTTACTTAGGCTAAAAATCAGATATTTTAGGAAGGGTGTTCAGTTGTCCTAGTTGTTTTAAAATATGCTGAAAATGGGACAGTTGTACCAGGGGCTGTTAAAAAGGACTATACTAATATTCTTTAGGATAAGAAATATGCTAAAAAGATGCCCTCCCTTTAGGCAGCCTATATATAACCTCTTTTGCTCTGAAAAAGACAGATTTTTGGGAGGGGAGGCACATTTTTATCAGCAAATTTCTCTGAAAAGTTCCATTTTTCTTCTTTGAAAACTTCAGACTCAAAATAGCTTCGAAAATCTCAGAAATCTCTTATTTCCTTACAATTTGAAAACATAGTTTGAAATAGAAAGTTTCCTTAGTTCTTCAGCTGGATTCTGGGGTTCTTCTAGCTTTGATTCTGATTTTTTGAAGCTTGATTTTGAGGGTTGTGGAAGCTGTCTGGTTTACTGCTGCTGTGCTTGCTCTCTGAAATAGTTTTATCAATCTCATCTCATTTGGTTACTTTAGTTTCAAGGTACACATAACTATTCCTTTGAATGACTCCTATGTATTTGAATTTTTGTGAATGAATGTGATTTGTCTCCCTTGGTTGACTATGGCTGTTCATGTCCTTTTACAGCAAAAATAATTTTCCCCTTTGAACATGTTTGTGCCCTATTAAGTTCAGTTTTCTTTGATAGATTTGGTTACTAACTATTTGAAGTTATTTACACATTTTCTTATTAGTCAAGACATGTTTAGCCCCTCCCTGGAAATCATGTTATTCATTGAGCCTGACCCTTTACATGGTCAGGTTCATGGATTAAATTTTTCTCCCCCTGCTTTTAAAATCAGTATGAATGCTCATAAGGCCAGACTGCTATGATTTTTGAGCTGAAACCTTTAATGATTTATGTGTTTAACCTTTAACATGGTTAAACTCATGAATAATTATCTTTTTTTTTTTGCATTCTTGAGTTTTAATTTATGTCTGTCAATATTGCATAGTAGCATATCTGAAGAAACCTTGTGAATCTGACCTTTTCCATGGTCAGATCCATGAGGTACTTAGAAAACAGGGCTGATTTAGCCACAAGAAGTCTCATGTTGGGGCTGGGCAAATAGCTTTGTAAGAAGCAGCTCTGTAGCTGGGTTCTTGCAGATTTGGCACCTTGAATTCGAAGAAGTAATGAAAGGAAATTCTGGAATCAGTAGAAACTTTCATTTTTACTGTATTTTTGTTCCTTTAGAATTTCTTGGATGTCAACCGTTAATGTGCTGATTCTCTAGGAATTAAAACTTCATTGTATAATTTTAGGATTTACAAATTTGTAAATGGACTGTTATAATGATTCTTTTAAGTTCAGTGCTTTCCTATGTTTAGTTAGTATAGGGTCACCACAGCTGGGCCCCTTTGCTTTCTTTGTAATAAAACAGTATCATGGTAAAATGACTTGGCATGAGTTGGGCCAGACTTGCATTGAGGTCCGACATTGGAGCTCATTTGATCAAGTCTGGGCCCAGGCAAATGGGCCTGGACGTTGAACCCTGCAGATGGACTTCAATTATAAAGTTTTTTTTATTACAATAGAAAACATGTTATTATATCTAGTTCAGCCATGCATGTAATTGTCAATTGATAGTACTGTTTGACCTTTACTGATTTCACTCAACCAGCAATAGGCATAGTCGTGCTTGAATAGGCAAATTTCGGTTGATTCAAAAGGGGTAGATAGGCCCAGTCAAAAAATTTAGTAACTGGGCCCGCCTGATTTTGGCCCAATGTGGGCACAAACATGTCTAAATTCTCAATGAAGGCAATAGCTCTCAAGTTTTTTCTCTAATGGGCCAAGTCTTAGGCCCAAATGCAGCTCCTTTTAAAAGCTGAACCTTTCTTCCTAATTTAACTAAGCCCAGACTTCCCATTTTCTAGTTAAAAAATCTCTTGGGTTAAGCTTCAAAATTAGTAGTCTTAACTAAATAAAAATGCAAACCCCTTTTAGTGAAAATAGTTCAAGGCGTGCCATCTTCCATTAAATAACCTAGGGCCCTCATATAGATATTAATTTAGTATTAAAATTGCCTTGAACTTTCGTAGTTTGCTTTAGGCCCGATTTAGATTAGTATCGCGATTATATATACGTTCGCGTAATATAATTGCAAATTAAATTCTTAAAAGACTCGAGGGATGCGTTCGCGCAACTTTAACCAAACCTTTCTTAATAAATTAACAAAAGCGTTATTAATCGTGGACACGTTCGCATGATATAATTTTGACGCGGCAAAAGAAAAGAGTATACGTACGCGTAACTCAATTCCTTCATTACGAATAAATCAAGTGATTTAAAAGCGTTAAAAAGATAAATGCACATAGGTCCTAAAAATGAGTAGTTAAATAACTTAAGCCAAGTAATAATTGCTAAGCGTTCGTGCTAGAACCACGAAATCTGAGAATGCCTAACACCTTCTCCCGGGTTAACAAAATTCCTTATCTAGAATTTCTGGTTCGCAGACTTGAAAAAATAAAAAAATTTCCTCGATTTGTGATTTAAAATAAACCGGTGACTTGGGACACCAGATAATTTATTCCAAGTGGCGACTCTAATTAAATAAATAATCCCATATCGAATAATGTCACTTTAATTGAAAAAACTCCCTTATATCCTTCTCGGGGCGTAAAAAAGTAGGTGTGACATTACTGCGTTGTTCATTTTTCTAAATTTGAGATTGCTTGTGATCGGTCTCAGAATTATGAAAAAGTTATTTGTGGAAGAAATTGGGTCACCTTCCTCCTTTAATTAAAATTTCAATCCAGAATCACCAGACGATTTCAAAAAATTTTGCAATCACAGTTGTCTATCTCATTTTTCAAATTAATTAAGTTCTAATAAAGCCAAATTCTATGACACGAAGAATAACCAAATTAAGACCAGATTCGTGATTGTAAAAATCTATAGATGCCATGATTTTTAAACAAGAACAAATCGATACACAAGACATGGAGTATCATTATCCCATTTAATTCAAAGTCAATCATGATCTAACACAAAATCATATGTAAAATAAAGATTCTGAGCTTAAGAGAAAGGAAATGGACCTCCAAATAGATACGCTGACTATTTTAAAACTCGACGATGCACAGGACCACGATCGGACCTCGACAGGCGAAAGACTGACTGAACCTCGCTAGAGAAACTCGAATCTCGCCGACGAACTCGACTCGACCCAGAGAACACTGAAGCTCAAAGAGCTGACCGAAACTCAAGATATGAAAACCAGGAGATGTTCTAAAATTCCATGAAAGATGGGAGAAAGCTCAAAAATGGAGTAGTGAAACCAAGACAATACACCAAGATATACACTTCTGTTTTTTGTTTTCTATTTAGACCAAATACAGATATGTGAAACAATCAATGGTAGTGATTGCTCAATTGTGCTTTGTTCTGCTCAATAAGGTACGTAATATGCTTAAGACCATATTTCACAATGATGGGTTTCTTTGTTTCAGGGGAGGGCTACTGTTGGTATTCCACCAATTTGAAGAAGAAAAGCAGAATTGCTTTTTAATCGGAATCATGGAAGGGGCTGCCGTTTTCTCTTGGTTTTTTGTCTAGGTCTCCCTTTTTGATTTAGGAATTAGGGATTATTTTATAGGGGTAGGAATTAAGTTGTTGAAATAGCACGGTATAATCAGTTTTCGGATTGGTCATTCAAAAATAGCCAGTGTTTATGAAGTCAATGAAAAATAGTCACTATTTTGCTGCAATAGAGACCGGTCCAGCATAATATACTGGAGTTCGGTGCATCTGTGTATGAACTCTAGCATATTATGCTGGACTGATATACTGTGCTGACTCCAGTATAATATACTGGAGACTAGAGCACCGGTTCTCCAAACTCCAGTATATTATACTGGACAGTTATACTTGCTGGAACTCCAGTATATTATGCTGGAGTTCTAATGTACTTATGCTGGAACTCCATCATATTATGCTGGAGTTCCAGCATACTTATCCTGGAACTCCAGTATAATATGCTAGAGTTCAAGCATACTTATGCTGGAACTCCAGTATAATATACTGGCGTATTTTCCGGGTTTTGAACAGTGTTTTCGCTCAGATTTATCTTTACATGAAAAGTGGCTAAATTTCGATTACTTTTGAAACTGAGCTATTTTTGAACGACCAGTTGTAAATCTGGCTATTTTTGAATTTCTCCTAATTAGGTTAGGTCAAAATGGAAAATGAGTATGGGCCCAATATTTTGGACTATGGAATTATGGGCTAAGTCCGAAAATTAGGCTTAAAAATAGGTTGTTTGAACCCAAATTTTATTCTTTCTCCGTGAACAAGACTAAAATACTACCTTATTCACTAATTAATCTTACTTAAATAAAATAACTACTAAAATAAGACTAATCGTTAAAACAATAATTTTTTTTGTATTTTCAAATATCATATTAAAATAAAAATAAGGTACTATTTTTTTTATTTTTTAGTTTTACGAAAAATAATAAATTAAAAGCAACTAAAAAGAAGAAATATTTTTGTAATTTTTATTTTTTTTAAAAAAATAAAGCAAAAGAGTCAAAACTAATTGAAATATCGATATTAGGCCTAAACAAAAAAAAATTACGCTAAAATGGGTGAAATCTCGGGGAGGGTCAAAAATCACATGTCTACAGCTGCCTTTCTTTGACTGGAAACACGAAGAATTTTCAGACAAAGAACGACGAGATAAGTTTTTTGACCCGACCTTTATTTCGAGAGACCGAAAACTAAAAGAAAGGAGAATGTGACCGAGCCCTAGTAGTTGAGCTGCCTACATATCCTTGGCTATAAAGGAATCAGGCCACGTGTAGTTCAGAAGTGAATGAGGTGATAGAGTACCGAGGTGGAGAGCCGATCGAGGTGCCATTCCGTCGAGGTTCCGTTTTGCGGTCCTGTTATTACATCAAAATCAAAAAATGAAAAAGACTAGCTAAGCCTTTCAACTATGAGTTACAAGATTCATATCTATAAGTCTTCTGAAGCTTGGTCTTGAGTCTTGAAGGGCTCTTCATGTGGACTTTAGATTTGAATCTTGACGCTTGCTAGCTGCAGGTGCTAGTTCATTCTTCTTCGGATCAAGATCGGACATGCAATGTTCTTGATTTCAACCATGTCTTGAGCAGTTCACATCTTTCTCTACTTCTGCATTTGGATTCACTTCCCTTTTTTTTATTTTCTTTCTTGTTTCTTGGATTGAGACTTCTTCTTTGGTCATCTCAAACTATTGACTCTCATTCTTGCCGCGAGCTTCTGCTACTTCTAACTTGGATTGAACTCTGAAACGACTTCCCTTGTTCTCCAGGTGGGCGCCTGATTGCTAAAACTTGAACTGACTTCCTTTGAAACTTGAACTGCTTTCCCTGAAAACTTGAATTGTTTTCCCTTGAAACTTGAAGTGTCTTCCTTCGAAACTGCTTTTCCTTGAAACTTGAACTGTCTTCCCTTGTTCTCCAGGTAGGCGCTTGATTGTTGAACTTGACCTATCTTCCTTCGAAACTTGAACTGTTTTCCCTTGTTCTCCAGGTGGGCACCTGATTGCTGAACTTGAACTGTCCTCATTTGAAACTGCTTTCCCTTGAAACTTGAATTGTCTTCCCTTGTTCTCCAGGTGAGCGTATGATACTACAGCAAAACAGACAAAACAAAAGAAAAATATAGATGCACGTCTCCTAAAAGTGATTGAGCTTGCGGAAAACTATAGATTAAGCTTGACTAAAGTAAAGACTGACCCCATTCTCCAGGCGGGACCCCTGATTTCAAGAAAACTAAAAATTGACCCTCTCTTTTTCTTTTTCTTTTTTCTTCAAATCCAGACTTCCTCTTTTTTAAAAAAAAAATTATTATCCTAGGAAAAAATTTATCAGACTAGATTTTAATCTTAGGAGAAAGATTCATCAGACTAAGATTTTGATCCTAGGAGAAACATCATATTAGGGCTCTTTTCTTCTTCTTCTTTTTGTATCTTAGGAATTCATCACACTAAAATTTCTATCCTAGGAGAAAGTTCATCAGACTAGGTCTTCTATCTTAGGAGAAAGATTCATCATACTAAGATTCTGATTTTAGGAGAAAGTTCATCAGACTAGGTCTCTTTTCTTTTTTCTTTTTTTTGGTATCTTGGGAGAAAGATTCATCAGACTAAGATTCAGATCCTAAGAGAAAGTTCATCAGACTAGGTCTCTTTTCTTTTTTCTTTTTTTGATATCTTAGGATAAAGATTCATCAGACTAAGATTTCTATCCTAGGAGAAAGTTCATCAGACTAGGTCTTCTATCTAAGGAGAAAGATTCATCAGACTAAAATTTTGATCCTAGGAGAAAATTCATCAGACTAGGTCTTCTATCTTAGAAGAAAGATTCATCAGACTAAGATTTTGATCCTAGGAGAAAATTCATCAGAATAGGTCTTCTATCTTAGGAGAAAAATTCATCAGACTATGATTTCGTCCTAGGAGAAAATTCATCAGACTAGGTCTTCTATCTTAGGAGAAAAATTCATTAGACTAAGATTTTGATCCTAGGAGAAAATTCATAAGACTAAGTCCCTTTTCTTTGTTATCTTAGGAGAAAGATTCATCAGACTAAGATTTTTATTGGGAGGAAAATCCATCAGACTAGGATTTTTTATCCTAAGAGGAAACAATGTGAAGATCAATGGCAAGATTTTATGCGCAATAGCAAGATAAATAAAGGCAAAAATTTGAGAAACTTCCCTTTGTCGGCTCTTCTCTTCTCTTCTTTTTCTCTCTTTTTTTCTATTTTTTCTTTCTTTTTCTCTTTTCTTTTTCCTTCTTTCTCTTTTTCTTTTTTATTTGTACCACTTTCCTTGCACCGCTTTGTTCCTGTTTCAAACAAAGAAAATTTTGTCAGTTTTAAAAGATGGTGGTCGGTTTATGGTCTTGAGTCTTTGGCAGCTTGACTTTGTGCTCAATCAGCTTGAGTCGGTCTCAAGAGACTTTTGCTCTACATCAACCCTGATTGTTTCGCACCCGTTACCATTAGTATTTGTGGCTCAATCAACCTTATCCCAACTGGAGATCTTTGCTTAAGTGACCTTTTCTAATATCATGAATGACTTCCTGCTCTTGTCAGAGAGAATCACAAGTTATCTTTGCTTGTGCCAAGTTGACTGGAAAGAGTTTTTTTGGGAGAGCCTTTGCATGAATCCTCAAGGCATGTTAACAGTAACAACTGAGTGTGTTGTCCAAATTTACTTTGTGTAACTGAAAAGCTGGTAGCAGATTTTGAAATCTTTTCTTGCTTGTTTTGACAAGGACTGACTCAGAGTGAAGGATACAATGATGCAAAGAAACGAATATTAACAAGAAATTCCCCATGTCGGAAGAATAAAAGGAAAAGTTTTTATTAATAACTAACCTTAATGATCATGACATGCATTTTGGACTCAAAGACCTGATCTATCAAACTAATCCAATCCTCCCTTTTACCATTCTTATGACCTTTGAAGTCGGGCTTGTTCGTGCCGATCCTTTGCATCTGCTTCATGACTCACTTTCGACTAGTGGTACCCCGAAAAGTTTTCACCAACAAGCCTCTCTCATTTATTTATCTCTACTTACCGCGCCTTACTGTGCCCGTGAGGGTTTTCACTAGTAAGACTCTCTCATTTCTTTTATTTTTTCTTTTTCTTTGTTTTCTTATGTGAGCAACTTGACAGTGTTCTATGTCGCATGACAACCGTTGCTCATTGCATACATCTCTTGGCATTCTTGAAGGTTGATCAGGAAGTCTTTATTTGGAAGGCTTTTGGATATGGATAGGAAGAAAGGCCGGTATGAGGCTCAAAATAGACTAAAGATGACGGGGTTGTATACTTACAACTTTTGGAATCGACTCTTTTAAAAATGAAATAAAATCTTTGCCCCAATTTCAGCTATTGGGGATTTTTTTTGATTTTTTTTCCTTGTCTTTTTTTTTTTCAAAACAAGTTGCCCAGCTTCTATTTTTTGGGGGCGTGGACCTTTGCCAGTTCTTTTCTTCTTCATTGTTTTTTTTCACTTGAACTTTTTAAGAATTTCCCTAGTTTGTACTCTTGGGACATAGACTTTTATTTTCTTTTTTTTTCATTCTTTTTTTTTTTGACTCTTGACTCTAAACTTGATTTCAAAAGAGGATGGTCAAAGAAAATAACACAGGCTCAAAGGGGTGACAAATGGTATAAAATATTTGGGTAGCAGAAAAAGGGCCTCCCAACCTCGAGAACGCCAAACATAGTATCTTTTCGCGATCACAACATTGACGAACATGTCTGTCTTCTTGATATGTCATGGTCACAAGACACTTTCCATCCTTTAATGTCAAACTTTCCAACAAACTTCAATTGATTAAACATCCTCAAGTCTGATCTTCACAATGATTTGAAAATGAATTTTACTCGACCTTAATTCCAAAGTATTTCAACTCTTTATTCATCCTGAAAAGTATTTTTTTTTTCAGTTATCCAATTCCAGGTTAAATCAGTTTCTAAGATCTGACCAAAATTTTCGCATGCATGTCATGCCATTAGAAGAAGGGAGAAAAGAACTAGGAATAGAATGACACAGAAGAACAAACTATATTTTATTGAGTAAAGGATGAAAGGGTTTGATAACAAAACAAACAACCTAAAATTCGAGTTACCACCCTAAAATAACCCGGATAATGAAAATAACAACAGAACAGACAGACAAGACTCACACAAACAAAATGGAGAGATAGAAGGGTTTGACTCAATAAAACAAATAAAATCTGGATGACAACCCTGAAATAACCTAGATAGTAGAAAAAACATCAAAACAAACTACCAAGATTCCTTCCTAGTAAGGAGAGAATGACTTTTCAATTGCTAAGCTTGACATTTAGCCATAAATTTGCTCATCAGAATCACCATGGCCTTCTCCAATTTCAGTCGGCAAGTTCCCGCAAGGATTTTCATACTCCATGTCAGCAGGCATCATCCCCACAAAGTGTGCATCATCATGTGCATGTAAAGGATTCTACGTGATATTCTGGATGTCACTGTCTTGGATCACAATCAGTTTTTCCTGAATCATCCTTTCTATTTCTCTTTTCAAATCCCGATAGCTTTCAACATCGTGCTCCTGGGCATTGAAATGGTATTCACACCTTTTAGAAGGGTCAAAGCTTCTTGCACGTGGGTCCACATGATTTGGAAGAATGGGTGCAATCAAGTCATGATGCTTTAACTTCTCAAATAAGCTTGCATAGGACTCTCCTATTGGCATAAAATTATCTTTCAACCTTTGTTCCCTTCTATACCCTTGGCTTGGATGTGGGTTATAGGGAACTTAAAAATTTTGTGGAGGCTGGTGAAGATTTTGTGGTGCTCGTGCTCGCCTTCTTGGGTGATTTGGTGGTTGGACAATATACTGAGGTGGAGCAACAGAGTATTGTGAGTTCAGAGGTGGATAGTAGTGCTCAGGAGCATCATCGAAAAACAGACAAGGCTGGTCATACCTTTGAGATGCTCTCCTAGGACCTCTTCTCGACCCTAATGTCATCATGTTTTCTTCGTCCTTCTCATTCGTGTCACTAAAATTATCAGATTCAATCTGGACAGCCTGAGTTACAGCTTTGAGAACTGCTTGACTTATAATTCTGCCGGTCTGAAGACCATTCTCAACCATTTCTCCCATTTTGATTGCTTCCGAGAAAGATTTACTCACTGCGGCCATTATGTTTTGAAAATAATCTAGCTCTTGAGCCTAAAGAAAGACAATGATTAGCTCGTGGTCATCCATGAGTGGCTTAACTCTAGCTGCTTGCTCTCTCCATTTAATGGCATATTCCCTGAAACTTTCACTTGGTTTCTTCTTTAGGTTTGAAAGGGAATTGCGGTCTGGGCCAATGTCAATGTTGTATTGGAACTGTTTGACAAAGGCCTGCGTCATGTCATCCCAGACGTACCAGCGAGATGTGTCTTGATCCATAAACCATTCAGATGCTATTCACGTAAGGCTTTCCCCAAAATAATCTATTAGCAATTTTTCATTTCTTCCTGCACCTCTTAGTTGATTGCAATATCTTTTCAGGTGAGCTATGGGATTTTCATGTCCATCATACTTTTCAAATTTGGGATTCTTGAAACCAGACGACAAGTGGACATCGGGGAACATACATAGATCCTTGAAGGAAATACTCTTCTGACCTGCCAACTTTTGCATGTTTTTCAACCGTTGTTCTAAGCTTTTCACTCTTTGGGTCATTTCTTCCTATGCCAACTTTCGGGCAGGTTTCTCAATGTTTGCAGGAAGATCAAACAAGTACGAGTGGTACTCAGGAGAGTGGTACTGCTCTTGCTGGGTAACAAATTGTGACTCATGACAAGGCTGTCCTTGGCCATTGGCCCATGCTTGACACATTTTGGTCATTTGCTGTTTCATTATTCTATTTTCCTGAAACACAGTAGATACCCTGAGTCTCTTGAGCACTTATAACAGCTTCGATGTCAGTTATCAGTTTTCCTTGGATCTTGTGTTGTCCGCTTACCACAAACCGACCACCTCAAACTATCTTCACAATTCAAAACAAAAGACATGTTAGAATGGACTCAGTCAGTCTTTATTATTATCATCATTTTTTCTTTTATTCATTTTTTTTCATTTTCTTTTTTTTTTCTTTTTGGTTGATCGAACCTGATGTGGGTTGCCTACGTATCATATGAGAACATGAATTAGATCTTGCGTAGTTCGAGAAGATTAGGAATACAGGAAATAAACTAACTTTTTTTTTTGGATTTTGAATTTGAATTTTTTTTTCTTTTAAATTTTCGAAAGAAAGACTTATAAAGAAGAAAGAGAATATTTTTGGATTTTGATTTTGATTTTTTTTTTCCAGAATTTTTGAAAAGAAAGACTTCTAAAGAAGAAAGATTTTTTTTTTAATTTCGACTTTTTTTCTTTGGAATTTCGAAAGAAAAACTTCTAAAGAAGAAAGGAAATATTTTGGATTTTTGGATTTTTAGTTTGAATTTATGAAAGAAATGCTTCTAAAGAAAAAATAAAATATTTTTGAATCTTGAATTTCTTTTCAATTTTTGAAAGAAGAATGAAAATATTTTTGGATTTTGAGAAGAAATTAAAAGAAAATATTGTTGGATTTTTTATTTTAAATTTGGGTCCTAAAGAAAGACTTTTCTAAAGAAAGAAATAATGAAAATATTTTTGGATTTTTGAAAATTGTGGGCCGGAACAAATGAGGTTTGCCTACGTATCTCACATCCGGTGAGAATCAGACCTACGTAGTTCACCCGTTTTGACGGAACAGGAAAAACATGACTTTTGAAAACAATCACTTATTTTCTTTCTCTTTGTTTTTTGAAAATCAGTAGAATTTTGAATTTGGAATACGTACCTCTCACTCTTATTTTTTCGATTTTCTTTTTTCCCTTTTTTTATTTTCTTTCCCTATTCTGGCAGCCAGTCAACATGCAAGCCTAAACAAACAGATACGCAAGTAGCACGTAAGATGCATCATGATGGTCTTTTAATTTCGGGTGCACCTGTCCTAGACGAACCCAACCCCTGTGTTGAGCCCCCAAAGTCAAATACACGTGATGCAAACAAGCGTTCCTACTAGGGATCAACATGAGGCTATGTTATTCTAGGTTTAAAAACATGGGTGTATTATTCTAGACGTGGCTTACCCGAGCGGACAGCTCGAGCCGAGGGGGGACAACGTACCGAGAATACAGAAGCTTCACCGGCTTTGCAACTTGTCCAAACCTCATTCTAAAATTAGGATATGACTCTAACAGAAAAGAAGTCACACGGAGTGAACACTTCCCAGAAGATTTAGAAGACTCAGAGAGAAAATGGGTTTCGTAACAGTTTATATATAGTTCAATCAATATCAAGCGGTAAAAAGCGGCACTTAGCATATTAGGCTCAAACATGTAAAAATCAGATAAAAATAAAGGCAAGTATAACAGTTATTCTAAGCTCGAATTCTGAATCCTGTACCAGAAGTTCTGGGTTCTTATCCCCTGCAGAGTCGCTAGAGCTGTCACACCTCCTTTTTTCACCCGAGGGGGTATAAAGGAGTTTTTTCCAATTTAAGTGACAATTGAAAATGTGAGTATTTTATTTAAAATTCAGAGTCGCCACTTGGAATAATTATTGGTGTCCCAAGTCATTGGTTTATTTTAAAATTCCAAATCGAGGAAATTGACTCTATTTTTATGGTCTGCGAACATAAAAGACCGGGTAAGGAATTCTATTAACTCGGGAGAAGGTGTTAGGCATTCCCTAGTTCCGTGGTTTTAGCACGGTCGCTCGACTATTATTAATTGGCCTAATTATCTGATTTATTACATGTTTTAAACCTATTGTGCATTTTTAACTTTATAACCGCTTTTATTTATCTAACCGCTTTTTAGGATTTATCGAAATTATTTGAACAAGTCACGATGTCGTACACTTGTTTGTTTTGCACACATTGAGAATCGCGTCACATGAAATGCACTCGCAATTTACAACATGTTTATTTTAGTTAATGTTCGAAGTTATGGCCGGGTCATATGAAATGCACACCCGAATGGGATTTACACATCGTGACCATGCCACATGAATCATACCCATAGCCACGATGATTTATTAATCGCGCCTAAAACAACCTACGATGTTACTGCGTTGTTCATTTTTCTAAATTTGAGATTGCTTGTGATCGGTCTCAGAATTATGAAAAAATTGTTTGTGAAAGAAATTGGATCACCTTCCTCCTTTAATTCAAATTTCAATCATGAATCACCAGACGATTTCAAAAAATTTTGCAATCATAGTTGTCAATCTCATTTTTCAAATTAATTAAGTTCTAATAAAGCCAAATTCTATGACACGAAGAGTAACCAAATTAAGACCAGATTCGTGATTGTAAAAATCTATAGATGCCATGATTTTTAAACAAGAACAAATCGATACACAAGACATGGAGTAATCAACATTATCCTATTTAATTCAAACTCAATCGTGATCTAACACAAAATCATATGTAAAATAAAGATTCAGAGCTTAAGAGAAAGAAAATGGACCTCCAAATAGATACGCTGACTATTTTAAAACTCGGACGATGCACAGGACCACGATCGGACCTCGACAGGCGAAAGACTGACTGAACCTCGCTAGAGAAACTCGAATCTCGCCGACGAACTCGACTCGACCCAGAGAACACTGAAGCTCAAAGAGCTGACCGAAACTCAAGATATGAAAACCAGGAGATGTTCTAAAATTCCATGAAAGATGGGAGAAAGCTCGAAAATGGAGTAGTGAAACCAAGACAATACACCAAGATATACACTTCTGTTTTTTGTTTTCTATTTAGACCAAATATAGATATGTGAAACAATCAATGGTAGTGATTGCTCAATTGTGCTTTGTTCTGCTCAATAAGGTATGTAATATGCGTAAGACCATATTTCACAATGATGGGTTTCTTTGTTTCAGGGGAGGGCTACTGTTGGTGTTCCACCAATTTGAAGAGGAAAAGCAGAATTGCTTTTTAATCGGAATCAAGGAAGGGGCTGCCGTTTTCTCTTGGTTTTTAGTCTAGGTCTCCCTTTTTAATTTAGGAATTAGAGATTATTTTATAGGGGTAGGAATTAGGTTAAGTCAAAATGGAAAATGGGTATGTGTTCAATATTTTGGGCTAGGTCCAAAAATTAGGCTTAAAAATGAGTTGTTTGAACCCAAATTTTATTCTTTCTCCGTGAACAAGACTAAAATATTATCTTATTTACTGATTAATCTTACTTAAATAAATAACTATTAAAATAAGACTAATTGTTAAAACAAACATATTTTTTTAATTTTCAAATATCATATTAAAATAAAAATAAGGTACAATTTTTTTGTATTTTTTAGTTTTACGAAAAATAATAAACTAAAAGCAACTAAAAAGAAGAAATATTTTTGTAATTTTTATTTTTTAAAAATAAAGTATAAGAGTCAAAACTAATTGAAATATCGATATTAGGCCTAAGCTAAATATTTTACACTAAAATGGGTGAAATCTCGGGGAGGGTCAAAAATCACATGTCTACATCCAATACCTAGTTATCCGATCCCTCAACCTCGAAAGAGATAAACTCGAGTTCATATTTAACTTTATCCATAATTACATTTGATACCCTCATGGTAAATATAATGGTCGACCTATGAATACAAGTTAAATTACTAAATTTTTAGTTGTCTTTCCTTTCTACTAGAATTTTTCCATTCTAAATCAACTATTTTCCTACACATGCACTACATTGCCGAATCACTCACGGTTATTAGTGACATGCTAAAGTAGTAACAATGATTGGCACTGATGTTGCCCAAACTCACACCACAAATATTGGTAGTGAGGCGGTCGAAGTAAGATTAAAAACCCAACGCGATTCGGGGTCGAATCCTTAGGGAGTTAGAATTGGGATAGGGTATATATTTAGTGCAATTGTATGATGTGCCTCAAATTACACTTCCACATTCTTGTTTGTTGTTTTTACTTCTACTTCAAGCCATTAATTGCAAATATGAAACTAGGAGAAAATATTTTTGGATTTGGTTGTTTTTCAAATGATAAAAGATCTAGGGTCGTGACTTCTACCTAGATGGTTACCTAACGGGTTGTTAACTCTAGGGAAAGTTTGATTAGTCGGGGTTGTAATATATCAATCACACGCAATTACTCACTCTATACCTCTCGGTAGTTTGGGTGATTTTGCCCAATTTGGCTTTCTCAAGTCCAAATGGGTATTTCACAAAACAAGTGATATATGATCAAGTCGGGTATTACTATCTCTAGATTTGACCCTTTAATTGGGGCTACCAATTTCTTGAGTTTACCCCAATTTCTTGTTAGCCACGTTTTCCTAGACTTGGTCTCTCTTTCTCAAGTAGAGACTAAGTCAAATAGGCATGATGTTTGCAACCATTAATTCTTAAATTCAAGCATGAACAAGGCTAAATATCACTAACCCAATCACAAACAAGCCCTAAATAAAACACCCATTAAGTATCCACAATAGGGTTGGACCACAACCTTAGCTAGAAATTTAGTTACTCATGAAAAATGAAGAAATTAAAGAAGGAATTAAGATAGAATACATAATAATTGATTAGAGAAAGAAAATCTATTGTTTAGAAGTAAATCTAATACAATATTACTCAAAACAGTAAAGAAAACGGCTCAAGTGCCCTCCCAAAACTAAACTTAACCTAAAAATGACAAAAAGTTCTATTTATACTAGGCTGAAAATATTTTTAAAAAAATGCCCCTGTAGAGGTTGTGCGGCCGCACAATTGTGCGGTCCGCACAAATAGGCTTGGCCTGACAGGTTCTATCTTTGCGGTCAAACTCCTTCTTGTGCGGACCGCATAATTGTGAGTGCGGCTGCACTCTTGCTTCTACGGACGCACAATTTTAGTGCGGTCCACACTCCTTGATTTTGGACTTGAACCCAGCTCTCTGATTCTTCAATTCTGTGGACCGCATAATTGTGAGTGTGATCGCACTTGCCATCCTACGACCGCACAATTATGGTTCGGTCCGCATATCTTCAGCTTGCCTAAAACCAACTCTCTAAATCTCCTCTTTTGCGGCTGCACAATATTTGTGCGGTTCGCATAATCTGAAGAAAAACTGACATGGCTCTTTCCTTGTTTTGCGGCCACACACAGTATTGTGCGGTCCACACTGTGGGCCTTTTTACCTTATTTTGGTCCTTGTCCACTTTTAACTCCTTTATGAGTTGATTTTAATTTCTTTGGCTCATATTTCAACATTCCTGCAAGCAAACACATTTCATTAGTTTTTGAGAATACATTTAAGCATTTTGGAGCTAAAACGCTGGTAAAAGAGAGCAAAAGCAGTTAAACACCCTACTTATCAAATCTTCTAAACTTAAACTTTTGCTTGTCCTCAAGCAATTAAGGCAATTCCCACCTCTACTAGAAAAAAGGATATTTCAGCTAGCCTAAGTTAATCAATCACACATCAATTGAGACCAACAATTACCCACAACACATATGAATTATCAACAATGCAATAATTTGACTATTTGAGTACAATAGTTCTAATGTGACAATAGAGCACCAAGAGTTGACTTTATTCATCACGGAAGCTCGCTCTTTCACGTAGGTCATTGTGGATCCCAAACTCCTCCTCCTTTACTCTCTGTTAGCAAATCTCACTTTAGAATATAACACTCGAAACAAGGAATGTGAAAAGTACGCTCATCTCTCTTAAAATGATATCACAAGTCCGGCTCCAAGTACCATAAGCTTTCCCCTCATGTAAATCACCATTAATGTAAGCTCACTCAACTTGAAATTATGTAGGACTTTTTTGGGATGTAATGAAGGATTTTTGGATCAAGGTAGGTCTTGAGGAGATAGAATGGGTTCATCTTACCTTAAGCACTCCATTTTCTCATTTTGGCTCATACTTTGTCGACTCTTTGAGTCAATTTATTTTTTTCTTGAGGGGGACTAGAGAGACGTAACGTCACTCTTTCTTGGTCATGACATTCATTTTTCTCCTTTTCTATTTACTTCATGCCTTTCATCATTATTTTCTTTGAATTCCTTCAACTTCCTACCTTATTCACTTTCTTTTTAGCCTTTTTCTTTTTGTTCTTTCTTTCTTTTCTTTGCCTTCCCTTTTCTTCATTTCTTTCTCTTATTTGTACCTTTAATCACTTTCAAACTCCTTGTCTCTCCCCCAAACTTATGTTTTTGCAAATTATTTCTCAAGAATGCTAAGGAAAGATTGAGTGTCAAGAGAGGGTCATTACAAAACAGATAAAGGCTTGTAACGTGGTTATTGAAAGAAAAAGGACTTAGACTCAACTGGGTTGACTAGGGATATCACATTGGTAGGTTATGGAAGATTTCAAACTTCAAATCAGATCAAGGAGAGCCTACATTCATTTCTCAAGCCAAGATACACTTAGAATTTCACCTAGAAAAATATTTAGGGCAAGTTCTAGACTATAAGCACAGATACTTGGATTTGCAATTCAATACCTCACCTCTCACGCTGCTAGATTGCTAAAGAGAACATATTTGAGGGCCCAGAACAACCCTAGTTAAGATTGAGAATCACAAATGGCTCAACTGAACCACTTGATGGCAGCTTAAGTCAACACAAGAGTCAAAAGGTCACAACTAGAGCTATTTTCTACCAACAACTTTGTTTTTAACCATAAGGCCGTAGGTAATTATGTTGGTACCAAGTGAAGCATACTTGAGACCCCTTTTATTCATTACTATAATATTTTCCAAAACATAAAAGAAAACAGACTCAATCCCTTAAGAAGGTCGTCATGCCATCCATCATTGGGAAGAGCCACCCGGTTCACACAAAATTCACTTTTGGAAAGAACCGCGATATTAAGAAAACCAAATGCTTATTGTTCACTTAAAACGAAAGGAAAAAAAATCTAACAAATCAAAGAGAAGCTACTAGAGTGAATAAGAAGTTATACTACAAAGAAAAAAAACTAAAGAAGCTATGAAATAAACTACGAAAAGCGAGATAAATGAATATACAAACCGAAGTAAAATGAATATATACATAAGGGAAACTGAATATATACATCAAACTAAAGGGAAGAATATATACATACCAAAGGGCAAATAAAGATAAAAGAAAAATAGTATAAGAGTTATTACATGCCAAATGTCAATGTCAATCAAACAAAATAGACCACCCCTCGAATAAAAATAAGCATTGTCCCCAATGCTTAACAAAAATAAGAACAGAGAAGGGGTGGAGAGTTAAGAGAACTCCCTATGTGGTCTTAGTTTGCATGGGATCCGCAGCACCATCGGGCTCCTCTAGCTGTATCTCATCATCACCTAGCTTAGGGACAACAGGGTTGCTGAGCACCGAGATCATCTCCTTAGCCGTGTGGGTAGTCGCAACTGGCTCCTCAGACTGGTCGGCTGCTATATGTGATGCCTCTAGTACTGTTGGTGCTGCTTGTGCTGTTGGGCTGAAGGTGCTCCCTCCATAAGTAAGTCCAGTGGTAGATCTCCGGCAGATGTAATCTTTGCAATCTCTTTTCTCAGCTTCTCCACTGACTTCTTTGATGCCTGATACTTCCGCATTTTCTTGACCTATATGCCCAAATCCTTAATGACCTCCCCATGCGTCACTAGAGTCTCCACAGTGGTCTTCTGGTTGTCCAGAATCTTCTTTAATGTTTTCTTCACTGACGAAGGTACTTGTGACTCTGCTGGGGCTACTGACTATGCTGCAACAACACTGGATATGTCAGATAGATTTGAAGTAGCTGCCTGCATCCAGTTGTTGAGACTCGCCAATGTCTGGGAGACTCACAACACATTCTGAGGATAAGTAGCTGAAGCTGGCACTGATAATGGCATTGATAATAAAGTTAGTGGTCTAGAAGATAAAGGTGGCATGGCTACTGTCCCAGTAGAAGGACTGGCTGATGTGGAAGGCTCGATAGCTAAATCAGTAACTACTACCATTGGCTCCTCAGACTGGCCAGTGGAGGTAGTTTCCTTACCCTTGAACTTCGGGTTGTCACTACCATATAGGTGGTACCATGAGAAAGACTTATTATCCTTAACTTCAGTATCATAGTGCCTCGCCTCCACCTTTTGACCTTTGAAGTATTCTGTGAGGAAGTTCGGGTACGAGTAGGATCTTTCATCCTTCTGGACAGCAAGAGTGATGTTGGTGGACATGATGTCACCAACATTAATCGGATACCCAGCCATAATCGAAGCCACCAAGACTGCACGAGGAAGTGGGAGGTTGTTCTCGTTGAGGCATGGATCAATGCGGCTGCATACGAATGTTTGCCACCCTTTTGCTTCAAAATTTAGGGTGGCCCGGACTATTAGAACTTCTGCTATGAGCCACAGAGGTGTTGATCCTCGAATAGCCAAAATCTCATCTAGCCACGGGCGAGCTGCATCACCCATAGCCAGCTTATCCAAGTATTGGACTGCCTCCACTTCTTCAAACCCCACATATAAATTTAATGCACAAGAGTTGAATGGAACTTTCAGATTTCACACTTTTGTCACCTTGGTACCCTTTTTGATGTGAGCTACATTTGCATAGAATTCTTTGACCAAGTGCTCATTTGCATCTAGGACGCTGTGGGTGAACCATTTTCATCCTCTTCGCTCCTAGAATTGTCTAAGGACATTGGGGTTGTTCTTGTCTAGATCCTTCATCAAGAATTATCACTCAAGAGTGACTGAACTCTGCAGCCATCGTTCTCTAAATTTGGCAAATGCATTAGCACTGACGAATAAGTATTCCCATAGCTCTGGCCTCCTTGGCCTCTCTAAACCTCCTACTGTAGTATCGCCCCCTCTACCATCATCTAGGACATCATTATCATCGTCTAAATTGATTAGAGCAACTGGAGCATGTGAGGAAGAGGGATCAGAATCTTGAATACCCTCTTTTGAATCTTCAGAAGAGCTAGCATCAGAAAATGACTCATCTACTAGGTGGAATCTATCCGAGACTTGTTGTAATTGGGCTTCCTGCTGTGCTTGCATGGAGTTACCCTCAGAAGCTTCCCAGATGGGAAATACTCACTAGTCTCGGAGGGTTCAGGAGCTCTGTTGGCAGTTGCCTTCTTACTTATGGCCTTTTGGATTGCTAGGGGTAAGTTGCTTTTGCCTCGACCTCGGCCTCGAGGGGGTTCTTCCCTCCCTTTTGATGTATCACCTCTTCACCTTGATCTAACCTTTTTCTGCAAGACAATAGTGATAGGAATCAGTTAGACTTGAAACTCCTAATGTATACAGAAACATGCTTGAAAGTTGCAGTAAATAAATCTCAGAAGAGGCAATGTGAACTACAAAAAGTTGAGTGTGGCAGACTGCCAAGTACGTACCGCACAAAAGTGAGTGCGGACGCATAGACCCAGGTTCAGAATACTGGAGTATCTGATCCTTCATCAGTGCGGACGGCACAATTCTGCTGCGGACCTTACAATTTCACTGCGCACTGCATATTTTTTTAGTGCGGTCCGTACAATTCAAGCATACAGAAGCCCTAAGTTAAAGGACTGCGGACCATACAAAAATGTGTGCGGCCGCACAATTTGAACTGACACAGCACTAACTGTACGATTCATACAAGTTTTTGCAAGAATTAGACATGGCCCTAATAATTAACCATGATTAGCTATTTACCCAGGTCCCAATTAAAAATTATGAAGCTACCCACATGATTTTGAGAAAAGATGATTATCGCTTTACTTTTTTAGGCATGCACATAACCCTAGATAAAAGAACAAAAGTAAGAAAAGATGAAAAATCTAAAGATGAAATTAACATACCAGTAATGAAGGATAGAGGTAAGAATCTACAAATATGAAATGCTTGAAGTTTGATAATTAGTGGGGGATGCATTGTGCTTGCTTAGGGCTCCGGAGGTTAGAGAGTGTAAAGTATGAAAAGTTATGAAAAACCCTATTTATAGGCTGACCCGTCGGGCCCAGAAGTTACTTGAGTGCGGCCGCACAATTTTGAGTGCGGTCCGCACTCCTTACCTGAACTTTGGAGGAATTTCTGCGGTCCGCACAAAAGTGAGTGCGGCCTCAGAATTTGTGCGGATTGCACAATTTTGTGTGCGGCCGCACTTTGTTAAGGAACATTAATAGGCCAAACTTTAGAGAGCATGCATTTTTGATCTTCCAGTTTTGCGACCGCACACAAAATTATGTGGCCGCACAATGATTGTACGGTCCGCACAATTCTGGTGCGGTCCGCACTTTTGTGATACTTAGCCAAAATTTTCATGCACAGTCCCTGCAATGCACACCTATTCCTGCATACACTTCAAAACTAGTTAGCAAAAATAAAGCCTATCTAATCTAAAGAAGAAAACCAAGAAAAAAAAAGACACATGGCTTGCCTCCCAAGAAGTGCCTAATTTAACATCGCGGTACGACACAAATTACCAATCACTTGAAATGAAGAACCGCCACAATGTGGCCATCATCAACCTTGCTAAGATAATCTTTAAACCGGTGAGCATTGACTTTAAACACCTCATCATTCTTATTTTTCAAATCTAGAGCACCAAAGGGGGTTACATTCACCACTTTAAAGGGGCCACTCCATTTTGAATTCAACTTACCCGGAAACATCCGTAACTGGGAATTGAAAAATAGCACAAGATCACCTTCTTTGAACACCTTGTTGTGGATGTACTTGTCATGTAGGTACTTCATCTTCTCCTTGTAAAGGAACAAACTTGTGTAGGCATGATACCGGAATTCATCAAGCTCATTCAAATGTGCCACTCTTAAGTTTGCAGCGACACCTCACTCAAGGTTCAACTTCTTCAAAGCCCACATGGCTTTATGCTCAAGTTCTACCGGAAGATGACACGCCTTCCCAAATACCAATCGATATGGAGACATCCCAATCGGCGTCTTGTAAGCTGTCCTATAAGCCCATAGAGCATCATCAAGTTTTCTTGACCAATCTGTCCAGTTGGCATTCATAGTCTTTGACAAAATACTCTTGATCTCCCGGTTGGAGGCTTCAACTTGTCCGCTTACTTAAGGATGGTAGGGGGTCGAGACTTTATGAGTAACATCATACTTAGTGAGTAAGGTATCAAAATCCCAGTTGCAAAAATGCGAACCCCCATCACTAATAATGACCCTCGGAGTACCAAACCTTGTAAAGATGTTCTTCTTCAAAAATGCCACCATATTTTGAGCTTCGTTGTTGGGTAAATCCACGGCTTCAACCCATTTTGACACATAGTCCACAACAACCAAAATGTAAGTGTTCCCACAAGAGCTCACGAACGGTCCCATGAAATCAATACCCCAAACATCAAAGATATCAATCTCCAAGATGGTGGTGGGGGGCATCTCATTCATCTTAGAAATCCCACCGGCCCTTTGGCATTCATCATAACGCTTGACAAGATCACTAGCGTCCTTGTAGAGGGTAGGCCAATAGAATCCACAACTCAACACTTTTGTAGCCGTTCTAGCTCTACCATGGTGACCACCATACGGTGAAGAGTGGCAAGCCTCAAGAATTCCCATTTGTTCTTCTTCCAACACACATCGCCGGATCACACCATCGGTACATATTCGGAAAAGATACGGCTCATCCCAATAATAGTCCAAGCAATCCCATTTGAGCTTCTTCCTTTGGGTTGAAGAGAACTCATTCCGTACAATGCTGCTAACAAGATAATTGGCTAGATCGGAAAATCATGGCATCCTGGTCAATGAAAAGGCTAGGAGTTGTTCTTCGGGAAATGAATCACTGATCTCAAGGCCGTCATGTGGCCTCCCCTTCTCCTCCAATCGGGATAAGTGGTCCGCCACTTGATTTTTACTACCCTTGCGGTCTTGAATATCTAGATCAAACTCTTGCAATAGAAGCACCCACCGCATTAACCTTGACTTTGAATCTTTCTTGCTCATAAAATACCGAAGCACCGCATGGTCGGTGTGAACAATTACCTTAGTACCCATCAAATACGGTCGGAACTTCTTCATAGCCAAAACAATAACAAATAGCTTTTTTCGGTTACTATGTAGTTGACTTGGGCATCATTCACGATCTTGCTAGCATAGTATACCGGATAGAAGATTTTGTTGATTCTTTGACCCAACACCGCTCCAACCGCAACATCACTAGCGTCACACATGAGCTCAAGAGGCAAGCTCCAATCCGGTGCGGTTATAATAAGAGTAGTAGTCAACTTGAACTTAAGCAATTCGAATGCCTTCATACAATATTCATTGAAATGGAACTTGGCATCCTTCTCTGAAAGTTTACACAAAGGGTTTACAACCTTGGAAAAGTCCTTGATGAATCGGTGATAGAAACCCGCATGACCCAAGAAGATCCCCACTCCCTTCACAAAAGTAGGGGGAAGGAGTTTGGAGATCACCTCAATCTTGGACTTGTCGACCTCAAAACCATGCTTTGAAATTTTGTGGCCAAGGACAATGCCTTCCTCGACCATGAAGTGACATTTCTCCCTATTCAACACTAAATTCATTTCCTCACATCTAGCCAATACCCTATCCAAATTGTTCAAGCAATCTTCAAAAGAATTCCCAACCACCGAAAAATCATCCATAAAGACCTCAAGAATATCCTCCCCCATGTTGGTAAAAATAGCCATCATGCACCGTTGAAAAGTCGTCGGCGCATTACACAAACCATATGACATCCACGAGAATGCTAAAGTACCATAGGTACAAGTGAAAGTGGTCTTCTCTTGGTCCTCGGGAGCAATAAGGATTTGATTGTAGCCGGAGTATCCATCAAGAAAGCAATAAAAAGCACATCCATCTAACCTATCAATCATTTGATCAAAAAATGGAAGCAGGAAATGATCTTTCTGAGCGACTTTATTGAGCTTCCTATAGTCCATGCACGCTCTCCACCTGGTGACGGTTCTTGTGGGGATCAATTTATTCTTGTCATTTGTACCACAGTCATGCCCCCTTTCTTTTGGACACATTACACCGGAGAGGTCCACAAGCTATCGGAAATGGGGTAAACAACCCCGACATCCAACTACTTGATTATCTCCTTCTTCACTACCTCTTGCATTGCTTCATTTAGCTTCATTTGATGTTCATCGGAGGGTTTGGCTCCTTCCACCAAAATAATCTTGTGCATGCAAAAGGTGGGGCTTATACCATGGATATCCGCCAAAGTCTATCCGATTGCTCTTTTCCTCCTTTGTAACACCTCCAATGTGGACTCTACCTGCATGTTAGTTAAGCAAGAAGAAATGATAACCGGTAAAGTAGAAGAAGGACCAAGGAATTCATACCTGAGATGTGGAGGCAATGGCTTCAACTCTAAAGTGGGAGGTATGAGCACGTGATTTTTGCCCTATATGAATCACTCCCACAAATTCAAAACAAAATAATTTTTCCCATTGTTTGCAATTTTGTGGATTTTTGTGGCATTTTCTGTCAATTGTTTGTATTTGTCTGTACACGTTTATTTTATTTAATTAATGAAAAATACAAAATATGTTGCATGTGCATTTAGGATTTAACTTTGCATTTTTAAGAATTAATTAGTAATTAGTTATTTTATAAAAAATGAAAATCACAAAAATAGTTTATTTTGCATTTTTTTAGTTTTGAATTTTGATAGTTGCTCCTTTAATTTGGTTTTTAATTATTTGTGATCATTATTATTTAGAATTAATTAGTACCCTTTAGGGGGGGGGGGCTAATTTGGTTTTATGATTTAACCTAGGATTTATTTTTAATTTTGAAAAAAAAGGAAAAGGAAATTAAAAAGAGTTTGAATATAAGAAATTAATTTGAAAAGGAGAAAATGCGAGGAAATAGATCAGAGTTTTTTTTGGGTTTTAATTGGATCTCCCCACCAGGCCCAAATTATTTATTCCTCAAACTCGTTCAAATGAGCCCTCTTCACCCCAATACCCGGTCCAACCCCTCCCAAATCTAAACGGCGTCGTTCCGTGAAAGAAAGATCTGAGTCGTTGATATCTTTCAATCCAACGGATCAGAACTGGATGCCCTTAATTATATATATGTCCGAATGGTACCACCCCCCAGTCCATCCACCCCTCGTCTTTCTTCGTCTTAAACTCAAACCCTAGAGAATCCGCCACCCTAAAATTCCTAAGCCATCTCCGGCGGCGGCATGGCCTAATCGACCCCAAATTCCTCCTCCACAACCCCCACACCCCATGGAATTTGAATCCATCACCCCATATCCTCAAATCCCCACCAAATCGGGTAAGTTTCAAATCTAGAAGAAGAAGAAGAAGAAGAAGAAGAAAAAGTAAAATCTCCCAAGTCTTCGAGACTTCAAGCGTGATTAAGGCTGAAATTGGCATTGCTCGTTTGTTCTCGACGAGCGCATGCGATTTATGCCAATTGCGGGTCAAATCGAAGTTTGACTGAAGGTTTGTCAATCCCTGTCCGTTTACCTATTTAGGTACTTCCGTTTCTTTTCTCATTTTTCTCCGTTCCGGTTTTGTTCTCGTCCCCGTCCCCTTCTATTTCTTCTCTTTTCTTTCTTGTTTACTGCTTTAAAGTTGTTTTGTTTGCATGATTAGGATTAAATGTTTCTTCATGATTTTTAGTTTTGGCTGGATTTATTTAGGGTTAGTTGTTAATTTCGAATTAATGTTTATCTTATTAAGGGTTTGTCAGAATTATTTTCCAGCTCCTTTCTTCTTTGTTCTTTTCCTTCAATTCACCCTTAGTGTAGTCTGGGTCAGAGTTTGAGCTTCAAATGCTCAATTGGTTGATTTAAGTTTTGGCTGTGGGTTTTGTTTTGGTCACCACTGACCTGTTTCAAGAAACCAGTCCATTTTGGTTTGGGTGTTAAGCAAACTTGACCGATGTGATTTTCTGAATGTAAATTAAAGAGGGTAGAGGGTTAATTTGGGTATTTCGAAACTCAGGAAATATTTTCCTGTTAGCATAGAAGCTTCTAGGGGATAATATTTGGCTGGTTGGTTAAAGGGAGGGAATTGTCAGACATTTTAATGGGTTAAAAGAGGTAAAATAACCATGAATTGGAAGGGTAAAAGAGAAAATAGTCATTCAGACTAGGGCTGCCTTAGGGTGCCTATATAAAGACTTCTTTGACTCATTTCAAAGGCAGCCATGGATACTCTAAAAATACCAAAAATTCTCGCATTGCTTTAGTTTAAAATTGCTGAAAATATTCTATAAAATACACCAGAATTCCTGCACTAGTGGACTTGTTTTCATTCTTGATCCTGCTTTCCAAAGAAAGGACCTACTTTGGAATTCCTGGGTTTGTTTGGTTTGCAAAAGCTGATGCATGGTTTGACTTAAGAGCTATTATGTGATTCCCTTTGCTGCTGACCTACTGCTGCTGTTTCTTCCTAATTTTGGGCTTGATTTCTTTGTTACTTTGCTGAAACCAGGTATTTCTTGGATCTCACTAACGTGTGAAGTGCCTGTTGAAGTTATGTAATCAATTTGGACCCGTGGATGAACGAGAATTAGGCCGACACCAGTCCCTACCCTTTAAAGACTAGCTGTGTTTCCCTTATTACTTTGGTTTTATTATTTGAACTGTATTATATGGACAATACATTTTCAGAATATATTTGGACTTTAACTTGTTATTTTAGTGTTAGCTTTGATCTGAAATTCATCTAGAGTACTTGTGTTTGGACTGTCATACTGTAGGTTTTAATTTAGACAAGAATCATTTTCTTGTGTTGGATTTTGTTTGAGTTGGGTCATTCTAGTAGTGATGTTAAGTCCACGGTTAGCCCTAATTATAGTTCTGCTATTTGAAGCCTGTTTTCTAAAACATATGAAGTCATGAGCTTCTTAAATCATTTCCTGATTGAATTTTAGCTCTCTTTGAAAATCATGTTGTGGTCAGTTGGCATAGGATATTCGATCGTATCCTTTGTTTGTGGATTCAACAATAGTTCAGCATGATTTGGGGTCTTAATGTTTCCTTGGATTGCCATGTGATATGATTGTTAAGTTGATCTTGTACCCAAATGCCGATTTCTGTAGTAAACATTGGTGCGTGCATGTAAAATGAATTGGGCTAGGTTCGTGGGTGGCCCAAATAAAGCCCTGGGTATGAGCTTGAACGCTTAGGCCTTGAGACCAGAAACTCGAGTCAAGTAAATCACGTGACTTCAGGAGCCAGGCATCGAATTAATTGGGCTCATCGCTAGCCCAAACCTTTTTTAGCGATTAAAGTATCTGATATTATCAAACATAGGCTCATAACTAGTAAGGGTAATTTGAATCTTAATTTAGATTAAGTTTCACGTCTTGGGCCTTTAATTAAATGTTGTCCTTTTCAAATAGAGTGAGGTGTGCCATATTAAGCAAAGCATATAATTTATGGCCCTCCAAAGTTTAGTTCAAATTCCTTTTAAAAAACTGGAATCGAGGTGTGTTGTGCCAAACAAAATCTCAAAACGCATGGCCCTCGTTTAATTAATACTTTAATCTTTAGAACTTGAGGCGTGCCGTTTAGCGAATTTTCCATGGCCCTCGCAAAGTTTCAAATGCGTAGTTGCTTTAGGCGCGTAATTTAAAATTACCTTCCTAAATTCGGGTGTGCATTTCATGTGACCCAAATCCAAATCTTAATAATGTTGAATAAAATGTGTTTAGGATTGTGGGTGCATTTCATGTGGCGCAATCCAAAGACATGTTTTAGACGACGTTAAATCTTCTTAAAAATAAATAAAAGTGGTTTTGAAGTAAAAATGTACAGGGGTTCAAAATGTTTTAAAATCAGATAATTATGCCAATAATAACAGTTGAGTAACCGTGCTAGAACTACGGAACTCGGGAATGCCTAACACCTTCTCCCGGGTTAACATAATTCCTTACCCGGATTTCTGCGTTTGCGGACTGTAATATAGAGTCAATCTTTTCCTCGATTCGGGATTTGAACCGGTGACTTGGGACACCATAAATTATCCCAAGTGGCGACTCTGAATTTTTAATAAATAAATAATCCCGTTTTGATTGTCATTTAAATTAGAAAAACTCCCTTATACCCTTCCGGGTGTAGGTAAAAAGGAGGTGTGACAACTCTGGCGACTCTGCTGGGGATCGAATCCAGAATCTCTGGTTCAGGGTTCAGAATTCGAGCTTAGATGAATTGTTGGCTTTATTAATTATCTGATTTTGTTACATATTTGGGCTTAATGTGCTAAGTGTTGCTTTTACCGCTTTGAATTTTTTTGAACTATATATAAACTGTTACCAAACCCTTCTTCTTTTTGAGTCTTCTAAATCATGGAGGAGTGTGCTCTTCGTGTGACTTCTCTTCTGTCTAGAGTCTTATCCAATTTTAGAACGAGATTCGGACAAGTTGCAAAGCCAGTGAAGCTTCTGTATTCCCGGTACGCTGCCCCCCCGGCTCGAGTTGTCCACTAGGGTAAGCCAGGTCTCGAACAATAAACCCAAGTTTTAAAACTTAGTGGAACAAAGCCTCATACCGGATCCCTAGTAGGAACGTTTGTTCGCATCACGTGCATTTGACTTTGGATACTCAACACAGGGGTTGGGTCTGTCTAGGACAGGTGGACCCGAACTGAAAAAGACTATCCTGATGCATCCTACTTGCTACTTGTGCATTCATTTGCTTCAGATTTGCATGCTGACCGGCTTTTGAATAATGGGAGAAAGTTGGAAAAAAGAGAATAGCAATGAGAGGGTTACGTGAGTTAAATCACCTATTTTGGAATAAAACAATGTCCAAATGGTACTGAACCTCTGCCGATTTTTTTTGAGAAAAATGAAAAAAAAAGAAAGGTTTTGTTTCGAAAATAGTTAGTTTTATCTTATTTGCCCGAACTACGCCAGTTTGATTCTCACCGGATGTGAGATACGTAGGTAACCCCCATTTGGTCCAACTTCCTTTTGCAAAAACAACCCAAAAGAACAAAAATTTATTTTTATTGCAAATAAGTAAGGTGATGCCATTCTTGGCTAAAATAGCCAAATGTCCCCCAAAAGAGCGTCGGAAGGCCGTTTTTGCAAGAATAGCCACCTTTGGTCATTTTTCAAGGTTTTTGCCGGTTAGCGAACACGGCCTTAAAATCTTCGTTTTCGGAGTGCTGAAAGGCCATATTGGTAAAGCCGGATATTTTTGTGGAAAGTTTGAAAAAATGGTCATTTTTCCTGAGTCAAAATGAGTCATAATTTTCTTTTAATTAAAATCACCTTAATAAATGTGTAGGATGAGCACAATTCAAAATGAACCTTTCTCAGTCCGTGAAAAGATCCCGTTGGAGCTACATATGTGGTGGCATAATTTGGGGGACAATAGCAGAAAAGTTGTGACAAAAGCGTTGGGTGGTCTTGTCGGGCTCTTGAAGGTTAAGCCTAGAAAGGACATAATTGAGGCCTTGATACCATTTTGGGACCCAGCATATAATGTATTCCACTTTGCTGATTTCGAGTTAACTCCTACATTGGAAGAGATAGCAGGCTACGCCGGTTTCGAGGAGAATCTTAGAAATCAATACCCGGTAGCACCGAGAACAGTAATCCCTCACGTTATGGGAATCCCCGTGGCTTCGAGATGCCAGATACCGGTCTTACTCATGCGGGAAACCAAGACAAGTGGGAAGCTCGGAGAGGATTAGCTTTAATGGAGTTCCTGGGTACTTTGATTTGCCCTAGAAAAGACGGGAACATAGAGTTGGGACTCGTGGGGATAGCTGGCTTTATGATGAAAAAGGCAAATGGGACCATAGTGCCGATGATTTTGGCAGATATTTACCGAGCTCTGACCCTTTGTCGAGAAGGGGGAAAGTTCTTTGGAGGGTGCAATATGCCGTTACAATTATGGATGGAGGAACACCTTTGTCGCCATCCTGGATACTTGAATTGTGGTATGACTGGCTTCGAGTGCATTGAAAAACATGAAAAGCGGGTAGAGGGTTATGAGTTCCCGGACGGTACGGAAGCATGTCATGCTCATTTGATGACTACAAATAAGATCGAATGGACATTCGGATGGCTCTCGGTCAGTGAAGTAATTTATATGTCGGCTGAGATATGCTTTCTGCTGTTAATGGGTCTTTGGAGTATCCAGCCTTATGCTCCGCACCAAGTTCTACGTCAGTTGGGCCGATACCAGACCATCCCACATGATGAGGATTTGAGTCGGTAGGTTATTGAGTTGGAACCAAAAGCCGCTTTTCCAGAAGAAAAAGTGCATCGGATTTGGCATCAGTGCAGATTCTTAGAGCATAGAACTCAAGTACGAGATCTATCCAGAGGCGAGGTGGAGCCTAGTTACACTGCTTGGTATGGTAAAAGATCCCGAGTTCATCATGAGCCCGAAAGGCCCGCAAAGAAACCCCATGTCCAACAATTTACCGACGGAGCACAGGTGCAATGGAACTGGTTGACCAAAGAAAATGAGTATCGAGCCACCATAAGTAGGCTAGAAAAGCAAGTCATGGACCTTCAGTTTAAGAATGGGTTGCAAGCCGCCGAAGATGAAGGCGATAAGAAGAAGTAAACTCAGGAAAATGAAGCCCTCAAAGCTTAAATCCGGAAGATGAAAATAGCTGATAGAAACTCGAAAAGAAGCCGAGCGGATGAAAGGCTTATAAGCAGTCTAAAAAACAAAGCCCTTGAGTATCAAGATGACCTAGAAAAGTCTGAGGCCAGTCTAGCGAAAGTCCGGGCTCAATTGGTGGAAAATGCAAAAGGTCGGACACAGTTTGTGAGACAAATGAAAAGAAAGTATGAAGGGACAATCACCAGCTTGAAGAGAAAAATGACTACCCTCGAGAATGAGGCAGCTAAGCAGGCTAAAGATTTCAAAGCTGATAGAGAACACTGTTATGATTTGATGGCTCAGATGGAGTAAGAAATGTAACAGTTGCAAAATCAACATCTCTATAACACTCAGGTGTTAGAAGCCCGGAATCAACAGGTCGGGCATCTGCTTTAGGAAAAGGGTAGAATCCGAGAGCGGGTCAGAGCCATTGCCGACTACATTGTTGTAATATGCCAACCATGTAAGGATATGACTCGCACCACTTTCTTCGCGGTAGTGATGACGTTTGTCTAACAGATAATGAGTGATTTGGAGAGGCTTCAAAGGGATCTTGCATATAGGCCCGTGGCGAGACCAAATGATGTCCCACGGGCCCCAGGAGCATTTGAGGCATTAATGTATTCATGATTTTCATTGGAGTCTGTTAGTCTGTTTGCAAGTCTGTATTTTATTGGAGTCTGTTAGTTGGTTCTCGAGTCTGTTGTTTTCACCTTTCTGTCAGAGTCGGTTAATTTCCCTTTTCGAGTCTGTTAATTTTATAATTTTGTAGAATGAGTGGTTGTAATCAAAACTGTTTTATTTTATGGAAAAAATTTGAAAATCCCAAAATGTTTTGTTATTTATTTTATGCACTTATCTCCAAGAACTACGTTTGGTATGATTCATGCGGGGTCATGATACGTAGGCAATCTCCATAGGATTCGACCATAACCAAAAGAAAGAAAAAAGAGTGATAAAAAGAGAGGAAAAGAAAAGAGAGGAAAATAAGAGCGAAAAGAAAAGGAAAGAGAGAAAATAAGAAACAGTGAGAAGGAAACAATGGCAACGCAAGAAAGAGACACGAGACAATAAAAACAAAAAGAGATCAAGCAAGGAAAGGCAAGAATGAAAAAGAAAAAAAGAATAGAGAGAAAAGAGAGGTTGCAAATGGAAATAAGGAAAAGCCGGGATGACGCAAGCAATCGATCAAATGCATAATAGAAATGGTTAACTGCTTAGGTGCATTCACTCCTCAAATGTGTGGTTGTTTATCTGTTAAAGCCCTAATCGCTAACAAGTTTGTATTGATGAAATTATAGTCGAGGCAGGTAGTTAGTTTTATTGGCATTCTGGAAACTCACTCCTACAACACCCGGTCCAAAAACAAGCTGAACATGGCCAACCAGGAACTTGAGGCAAGTATTGTCGATCCGTCAAAAGAGGTAGAAGAAATGGAGGTTAATCTGAAAGATGAGTTGTATAAGCTAAAACAGCAAATGACTGAAATGTACCAAGCATAGGCAAAAGGGCACCCACCGCCAGTTTACCCCGCCAACCCTGCTTTAATCCCACCATTGGCTCAGACCCAGGAACCTCCCACTGTGAACTTATCTCTGGCCTTTCCCCTCTACCAAAAATGCTACGGCCCCACTTCCCATACATCCTAAGCTCCACCACCCAAACAAATCACGTACCCTCCTCCACCAGTCACTCCTGTTTTTGTGGCACCCCCACCTACTGCATTACACCGATCCTCTGGTAAGCCTCTGTTCTAGACTCACGACAACCAGTATTACCCCCCGGATCCCACTTTCAAGGTTCCAGAACCCTATTCCTACACCCCTCATTTTGACCTCCCTGCGGAAAACGAAAAACCATCTAAAAATTCCGAACAGGAGGAGATGTTCTGGAAAGTTAAAAGCCTGGAACAGTCATTCAGAGACATGGGGGGGTTGGGAGGTCAAGTAAGTGTGGCCTACAAAGACCTATGTCTATTTCCAGATGTGCAATTGTCGGCAGGGTTTAAGATGCCCAAGTTTGATTTGTATGATGGGCACAGTGATCCAGTGGCGTATTTGAGAGGTTTTTGTAGCAAAATGAGGGGAGTTGGCGGGAAAGATGAGTTGCTAATGGTATATTTCAGTCAAAGTCTGAGTGGTTTGGTGTTGGAGTGGTGCACTCGGCAGGATCACGGAAGATGGTACACATGGGATGATCTAGCCCAGGCATTTGCTTGTCACTTCCAGTACAATCTCGAGATTATTCCAGATCGTCTGTCTTTGACAAAACTTTAGAAAAACATAATGAGAGTTTCAGAGAATATGGTTTTCGTTGGAGAGAGCAGGCAGCGAGGGTTGACCCTCCGATGAAAGAAAGTGAAATGGTGGATTATTTTCTGCAGGCTTTAGAACCTACTTATTACGGACATCTGGTATCGGCTATAAGCAAGTCCTTCAATGAAGTAGTAAAAATGGGCGGTATGGTAGAAGAAGGGCTCAAGACAAACAAAATCATGAGCTATTCGGCGATCAGGGCAACCACCCAGGCCATTCAAAGTGGAACTGGGGGAGCAATTGTAAAGAAGAAGAAAGAGGATGTCGCAACGATCGAGTCAGGAGCTTGGTTCAAATCCAGGGGCCCATCACATTACTATAACCAGCCTCGACCCCACCACCAAACCTACCCCCTTACCCTATATAATCCACCCCAATACTACTACCCATAACCAGACCCCATTTTTCTGTCCACCACGCCCAAGCATACAACCAACATCCGGCCCACGCACAATGGCATGCGCCAATCCCACAAAATACATACCCAGCTCCATAAAATGCTTATCCACCCCAAGAGCCTACCAAAACCCTCTTGGATCAGGTTTCCGGCCCAACCAAACATTTAAGAATGAGAGATTGCAGAAGAAGAAAACCTTCACTCCATTGGGAGAATCCTATACCAGTTTGTTCCACATGTTGCGACAATTGGGTATGCTGAGTCCGATCGAGCCAAAACTGCCAAATCCTCCCCCGAGGAATCTTGATCACTCTGTGAGTTGCGAATATTATTCCGGTGCTCCGGGTCACGACACAAAGAAATGCTGGCAATTAAAAACAACTATTCAAGAGCTCATTGATACTAATCGGATTGAGGTTCAAGCTCCGGGGTGCCCAATATCAACCAGAATCCGTTGTCGGCCCATCATAAGACAAATATGATCGCGATAGTGCATAGGGGAGGGGAGCCTAAGAAGCCTTCATAAACCGTCATGATGATTTGGTCCAGTGAAGTTAGGCCGGTTAAAGAGCCAACAAGTGAGAAGTCAGTGATTAGGTTGAGTGGGGCAAACAGTGAACCATCTGCAGTAGTCAAGAAGGGGACCCCAAGTGATGTGGCAGTAAAACAAGAAAGAGCAAAAGTGGTTATGCCAAGAGTGGCGAACAAGCGTGTTGTAATTGTGGAGGGTTCCCGCACAGATCCTATCATTATCAAGCTGATAACTCAATTACCGATAGTTAACAGCAAGGCGGTCCCATGGAATTATGAACGAGTGACGGTGACTTATAAGGGGAAAGAGGTTAAAGAAGAAGTTTGTGAGACCCATGGTTTGACTCGATCGGGGAGATGCTTTGCCCCCGAAGAGTTGAGAAAAGCTAAGATTTCCAAAGATAACCCAGTGTTGGTGAAGAAAGCTGTGACCGAGGAAGAAGCAGAGGAATTCTTGAGAAAGATGAAAGTGTAGGACTATTCCATTGTGGAGCAGTTGAGGAAGACGCCGGCTCAGATTTCACTATTGTCATTATTGATCCATTGAGACGAGCACTGTCGGTCCTTGATGAAGATCCTGAATGAGGCCCACGTTCCTGATAAAATCTCGGTAAACCACCTGGAAAAGATAGCTAACAAGATATTTGAGGTAAACAGAGTCACTTTTTCTGATGATGAGTTGCCCGTGGAGGGTACTGAGCACAATAAAGCCCTCTATCTTACGGTGAAATGCGAAGATTCTGTGGTTACTCGGGTACTGGTTGACAATGGTTCTAGTGCAAACATTTGCCCTCTCTCCACACTGAACAAGTTAAAGGCGGATGATGGAAGCTGGAGAGGGTTCTAGCAAGGCGGATGTGCAATTTGTTGGGCCCAGTGCAAAGATTAACAATTGGGAAGCTACTCCTCTCCCCACCAGGAAGGAATTTTGGTAGTTTGATTTGATTTTCTTTCAGTTTATCTGGATTATTCAAGGGTTGTAATTCAGATTCTATGTTTCGCCCATTTGGATGTATAAACCTTGTTATCTTTAATTTCAACGAAATGCAATTTTCCTTTTTTTCTTCCTTCTTGATAGTTTTATTTTTGTTTTTCTTTTCTTCCTTGTATAGTTCTTTTTATGCTGGTTTCAATGGCATGACATGCATGAGGAATCTCCGACCCAGTCTTAAAAACCAATCTAATTCTGAAATAGTAATTCAAGAAATAGAGTGTGATGATGAATCGGAATATGATGAGGATGAGGCCTTTGAAGAGATTAGTAAAGAACTAAGCCATTTTGAAGAAAAACCCATGCCTAATCTGAGTGATACAGAAGAAATCAATTTAGGGGACCCAGATAATATCATAGAAACTAAGATAAGTGTCCATCTTGAACCTCAACTCAGGGAGGAGATAATTAAAGCATTGCTTGAGTACAAAGACGTCTTTACATGGTCATATGACGACATGCCGGGTTTAAGCACTGACTTGGTGGTTCACAAATTGCCCACTGACCCGGTATTCCCTCCTGTCAAGTAGAAGCTAAGGAAATTTAAAACTGATATGAGTGTGAAGATAAAAGAAGAGGTCACCAAGCAGTTCAATGCAAAAGTCATTCGGGTCACTCGGTATCCCACTTGGTTTTGCCAATATAGTACCTGTGCCAAAGAAGGATGGCAAGACCAGGGTGTGTGTTGATTACCGTGATCTCAACAAGGCGAGCCCCAAGGACAACTTTCCACTGCCAAATATCCACATTCTGATTGACAATTGCGCCAAACATGAGATTGGGTCCTTTGTGGATTGCTATGCGAGCTATCATCAGATCCTAATGGATGAGGAAGATGCAGAGAAGATAGCATTCATCATGCCATGGGGAACATACTGCTACAGAGTCATGCCTTTCAGTTTGAAAAATGCTGGGGCAACTTACATGAGGGCAATGACAACCATATTCCACGACATGATACACAAGGAGATCGAGATTTATGTGGATGATGTGATAATAAAGTCTAGAAAGCAGTCTGACCATGTCAGGGATTTGAGAAAGTTCTTCCAAAGGCTTCACAAGTACAATCTTAAGCTCAATCCTGCAAAATGGGCATTCTGTGTGCCGTCTGGAAAATTGTTGGGGGTTCATAGTCTGCCGTCAAGGTATTGAACTGGACCCGTCAAAGATCAAAGCTATCCAAGAACTTCCACCCCCACGGAACAAAACTGAGGTGATGAGTTTATTGGGGAGGTTGAATTACATCAGCAGGTTTATTGCTCAGCTTACGACAACTTGTGAGCCTATCTTCAAACTGTTGAAGAAGGATGTTGCGGTCAGATGGACAGATGAGTGTCAAGAAGCATTTGATAAGATAAAGGAGTACTTGTCAAACCCACCCGTGTTGGTGCCACCAGAACCGGGGAGACCTTTGATTCTGTATTTGACGGTTTTGGACAATTCGTTTGGTTGTGTGCTAGGTCAGCATGACATCACCGCCAGGAGGGAGCAGGCCATCTATTATCTCAGCAAGAAGTTCACATCTTATGAGGTTAAGTACACTCCCCTGGAAAGGACATGTTGCGCCCTAACTTGGGTAGCATAGAAGCTGAAGCATTATTTGTCATCTTACACTACTTACCCCATCTCTCGTTTAGATTCGCTAAAGTATATCTTTCAAAAGCCTATGCCTACAGGGAGGCTCGCAAAGTGGCAGATCTTCTTCACAGAATTTGATATCGTCTATGTGACTCGGACTGCAATGAAAGCCCAGGCATTGGCCGACCATTTGGTTGAGAACCTAGTGGATGAAGAATATGAGCCTTTGAAGACTTACTTCCCTGATGAAGAGGTAATGCACATTGATGAGTTGGAACAAGTTGGAGAGCCAGGTTGGAAACTTTTCTTTGATGGAGCTGCTAACATGAAGGGCGTTGGGATAGGAGCTGTACTTATTTCTAAAACAGGACATCACTATCCGGTTATGGCTCAGCTTCGTTTCTACTGTACTAACAACATGGCTGAGTACGAGGCATGCATTTTGGGCTTAAGGTTAGCTGCAGACATGGGTGTCTAGGAAGTTTGGTCTTGGGGGACTCGGACCTTCTGGTGCACCAGATTCAAGGGGAATGGGAAACACGAGATTTGAAACTCATACCGTACCGGCAAAGTTTGCATAATCTTTGTCAATTGTTTCGATCAGTAGAGTTCAGGCATATTCTAAGGATCCATAACGAAGTTGTTGATGCTTTGGCTACCTTGGCATCAATGTTACATCATCCGGATAAGGCTTATGTTGACCCGTTGCATATTCAGGTCCATGATTAGCATGCTTACTGTAATGTGGTGGAAGAAGAACTTGATGGTGAGCCTTGATTTCATGATATCAAGGAATATATCAGGATAGGGGTGTATCCAGTACAAGCCATATGTGATCAAAAGAGAACAATTCGCCATTTGGCAAGTGGATTTTTCTTTAGTGGAGGAGTGTTGTACAAAAGAACCCCAGATTTGGGATTGTTAAGATGCATAGATGCTAGACAGGTCATAGCTATCATGACCGAAGTACATTTTGGAGTCTGCGGACCACACATGAGTGGGTACGTGCTGGTAAAGAAGATTCTCCGAGCAGGTTATTATTGGCTCATTATGGAGCGAGATTGTATCAGTTTTGTGCGCAAGTGTCATCAGTGCCAGGTGCATGGAGATTTGATTCATTCCCCACCATCGGAATTGCACACAATGTCTGCACCATGGCCTTTTGTTGCGTGGGGCATGGATGTCATTGGACCAATCGAGCTAGCAACATCAAATGGGCACAGGTTCATTCTAGTGGCCATCGACTATTTCACCAAGTGGGTAGAGGCTAAAATGTTCAAGTCTATAACCAAGAAACCAGTGGTCGATTTTGTGCACTCAAATATCATTTGCCGGTTCGGGATCCCAAAGGTAATCATCACAGATAATGGTGCTAATCTCAACAGTCATTTGATGAAAGATGTATGTCAACAGTTTAAGATTACGCATCACAATTCCACCCCATATCGCCCCAAGGCGAATGGAGCAGTCGAGACAGCCAACAAGAATATAAAGAAGATACTTCGGAAAATGGTGGAGGGTTCTAGACCGTGGCATGAAAAGTTGCCTTTTGCATTGTTGGATTATCGCACTACTCTTCGCACTTTAGTAGGGACGATGCCTTATTTGTTAGTATATGGCACTGAAGCAATAATACCTGCGGAAGTTGAAATCTCGTCCCTTCGGATTGTCGCTGAGGTCGGAATTGATGGTGATGAATGGGTCAAAACCCGTATGGAGCAACTGAGTTTGATTGATGAGAAAATATTAGCGGCAGTGTGTCATGGCTAGTTGCATCAATAGAGAATGTCAAGAGCATATAATAAGAAGGTGCGTCCACGGAAGTTTGAAGTGGGACAGTTAGTATTGAAATGTATCCTTCCTCATCAGGCTGAAGCAAAAGGCAAGTTCGCCCCAAATTGGCAGGGCCGTTCATCGTAGCTAGAGAGTTGTCCAATGGTGCTTTGTATTTAACAGATATAGAAGGCAAATGCGTAGAAATGGCCATCAATTCTGATGCGGTCATAAGATATTATGTATGATCTCTTTGTTTAAATTGTGTTTGTTTGTACTTGGCATGTTTTGAAGAGTGGAATGACGAAGGCATTTTTGTTTTGCTATCTAAATACTTTATCCTTTGTTACCCTTTTGAGCCTTATTTATTTTCTTTCATATCCCTCTTTCGGAATCAGTAGCAAAGATCAGAAACGCAAGCGTGAAAGATAAATAAAGGAAAAGAGAGAAAAGAGAAGAATGAAAAGAGAAAGAAAAGAAGAAAGAAAAAAAAGAAAAAAAAAGAGGAAAAAAAAAGAAAGAAAAGAAAAACAAGAAGAAAAGAAGATAACAAAACAACAAGAAGAGAAAAAGAAAGCAAAAAGAGAAAGAAAAGAAAGAGAAATCACAACAGCAAAGCAACGTCTATGACATGAACTACGTTCGACCTGATTCCTTTTAAGGATACGTAGGCAGCCTCACGGTTCGGTCCCATCAAAATGAAAATCCAAAAGTCCCCAAGCAAGAAACTGGGGCAGAAGTTGTGATTGTTGTAAGAAAATTCGATTCCGAAAGTTGTAATCTTGAACCCATTTGAATTGTTTTGAGTCTTTTGATACACTTTATTTCTAACCCTATTCAAAAGCCCACATTACGGTCCAAAGAAAGACCTTCCAATCAGTATTCGAGAGATGCAAAGTCAAGCGAGTAAATGAATCATATCAGGGGCAACACTCCGGTCCAAACAAGGAAAATGTTGAAAATGAGAGAGTCTTATTGGTGAAAACCCTCACGGGCACCATAAAGCGCGGGAGTTGAGAGAAATAAAAAATGAGAGCGTCTTATTGGTAAAAATCCTCACGGGCACCGTAAGGCGAAAGTGAGTTGAGAGATGAACAAATGAGAGAGGCTTGTTGGTGAAAACCCTTCAGGGCACCGCAGGCTGAACAAGGTCAAGATTTTGGCGAAGAAGTCAGGTTATGGAAACTTCGGGGCAACAAAGTATGACAACTGAAAGTTGATTGGTTGGAAAGATTGGGCCGATTAATCCGAAATGCATGTCATGGTCATTGGTGCCAGCTGCTCCACTCAGACAAGTCTCTTTTCTTTTTCCCCTTCAGATAGTCTTCCAGTTTTGGATTTTTCTTATTCTTAACTCTGAAAGTCATTGCATTTCATTTCTTTTGGGTTTATTTCTCTAAGATGTTCCCAATGTCAGTTCTGTTTAAGCAAATAAGAAGGAATTTCAAAGCTTACTCCCAACTTCCAAAGTTGCACAAGGCACAGGGCGGCCAAGGCATTGCTAGAGATAATATGATATGAAATGGGGTATAAAGGTTAGAGGAAGTTCCATCGGTGAAATGGTTTGGTAATTTCGTGGGAAATGCAGAGGTTCAAATAGATGGGCCAGAGATGTAACAAAACATTTTGGGTATAGAACACTCGAGTTATCCAATGTCATGGGGTTTGAAAGTCAGTCGGGAAGTCAAGCAGTTCTTGGCCAGTTCAGGAGAAGTCAGTCAAAACAAAGCACGACAGTGGGGAGGTCATTTTCAGCAAGAATGCCACAAACTAACCACCACATTTTAAACTGACAAGATCTTTCTTTGATTGAAACAGGGGTAGGAAATTTTGATTGTTTCGGAGAAACCTACCGTAAGGAAAGGCAAACACTAGACAGGTTTGACTGTAAATTTTTAGGACCCTCTTGAAAAATGGTACCTAGTTTAAAATTTAAAACAATCCTGAATAGCAAAATCTAGCATAAATGTATCCCAAAGGAATATAAGTTGGCTTAAAAGTTTGCATGTTTGAAATACAATCCAACTAGGAGTTGTCAGGACCCTCCTGAATAATGAGACCTAGCTTTAAGACTTCCATTAGATAACAAGATTTAGCGTAAGCTCTGCTGTAGGGTAGTGTAATTCAGCCGTAAAAATTGTCACCCTTAGGATAATACTTGATTTTTGACTTTCAGGATCCTCCTAGATAATGAGGTGTAGTTTTAAGACCCTCTTAGATAACAAGATTTAGCGGAAGTCACACCTTTAGAAGATATAACTTAGCTTTAAAAACTGTCATTTGTAACTAGGAGTTTCCAGGACCCTCCTGGATAATGGGATCTAGCTTTCAAATTCTTAAAATATTCGATAAACACTCACATATGTGCCCAGCTAGCAAACTGGGGCAGAAAATTTTCCTTGTTTTGTCTATTTTGTTGAAATCAGGAGCATGGGAATACAGTTAAAATTTTGGCAATCAGGTGCCCACCTAGGGAGCACAGGAATATAGTTCAAGTTTAGCAATCAGGCGTCCACCTGGAGAGCACGGGAATACAGTTCAAGTTCAGCAATCAGGCACCCACCTGGAGAGCACGGGAATATAGTTCAACTTCAGCAATCAGGCGCCTACCTGGAGAGCACGGGAATACAATTCAAGTTCAGCAATTAGGCACCCACCTGGAGAGCACGTGAATACATTTCAAGTTCAGCAGTTAGGAGCCCACCTGGAGAGCACGGGAATACGATTCAAGTTCAGCAGTAAGGTGCCCACTTGGAGAGCACGAGAATACAACTCAAGTTCAGCAATCAGGCGCCCATCTGGAGAGCACGGGAATACAGTTCAAGTTCAGCAGTCAGACGCCCACCTGGAAAGCACGGGAATACAGTTCAAAGTTCAGTAATAAGGCGTCCACCTAGAGAAAAGGGAAACATCTCAGATCACAATTCAAGTCGACAACAAGGGGACTTCACCAGCAGAATACAAGTCAACAAGACAACAAGAACCACAAGAGCAAGTTTGAAGATATAGATAGGATTTTTGTAATGCATAGATCATAGACTAGTCTAGTTTCTTTTATTTCGACATGGTGTAATAAGGGGTTCAGTAAGCAGTAGTAGCAACAACAACAACAATGAAATCACAGCTTCATGGTAGTCCCAGCTACCAAAACTTCCCGAACTACACTGACCTGATTTCTTTTTAGCCAAGGATATGTAGGCAACCTCGGAAGTAGGGTGCGGTCAAATATTTCAAAACTTGCTTTCTACGGAGTATTTTTTGAAAAGAGTTTGAAAATAAGAAATTAAAAAGGAAACTAAAAAGAGTTTGAAAACAAGAAATTAATTTGAAAAGGAGAAAATGAGAGGAAATAGATCAAAGTTTTTTTTAGGTTTTAATTGGATCTCCCCACCATGCCCAATTTATTTATTCCTCAAACCCGTTCAAATAGGTCCTCTTCACTCCAATACCCGGTCTAACCCCCCCCCCCAAATCTAAACGACATCGTTGCATGAAAGAAAGATCTGAGCCGTTGATATCTTTCAATCCAACGGATCAGAACTGGATGCCCTTAATTATATATATGTCCGAATGGTACCACCCCCCAGTCCATCCACCCCTCGTCTTTCTTCGTCTTAAACTCAAACCCTAGAGAATTCGCCATCCTAAAATTCCTAAGCCATCTCCGGCGGCGGCGTGGCCTAATCGACCCCAAATTCCTCCTCCACAACCCCCACACCCCATGGAATATGAATCCATAACCCCATATCCTCAAATCCCCACCAAATCGGGTAAGTTTCAGATCTAGAAGAAGAAGAAGAAGAAGAAGAAGAAGAAGAAGAAAAAGTAAAATCTCCCCAAGTCTTCGAGCCTTCAAGCGTGATTAAGGCTGAAATTGGCATTGCTCTTTGTTCTTGACGAGCGCATGCGATTGATGCCAATTGGGTCAAATCGAAGTCTTCCTGAAGGTTTGTCAAGCCCTATCCGTTTACCTATTTAGGTACTTCCGTTTCTTTTCTCATTTTTCTCCGTTCTGGTTTTGTTCTCGTCCCCGTCCCCTTCTATTTCTTCTATTTTCTTTCTTGTTTACTGCTTTAAAGTTGTTTTGTTTGCATGATTAGGATTAAATGTTTCTTCATGATTTTTCTGTTTGATTTTTATTTTTGGCTGGATTTATTTAGGGTTAGTCATTAATTTCGAATTAATGTTTATCTTATTAACGGTTTGTCAAAATTATTTTTCAGCTCCTTTCTTCTTTGTTCTTTTCCTTTAATTCACCCTTAGTGTAGTCTGGGTCAGAGTTTGAGCTTCAAATGCTCTATTGGTTGATTTAAGTTTTGGCTGTGGGTTTTGTTTTGGTCACCACTGACCCGTTTCAAGAAACCAGTCCATTTTGGTTTGGGTTTTGAGCAAACTTGACCCATGTGATTTTTTGAATGTAAATTGTAGAGGGTAGAGAGTTAATTTGGGTATTTCGAAACTCAGGGAATACTTTTCTGTTAGCATAGAAGCTTCTAAGGGATATGGTTTGGCTGGTTGGTTAAAGGGAGGGAATTGTCAGATATTTTAAGGGGTTAAAAGAGGTAAAATAACCATGAATTGGAAGAGTAAAAGAGAAAATAGTCATTTAGACTAGGGCTGCCTTAGGCTGCCTATATAAAGACTTCTTTGACTCATTTCAAAGGCAGCCATGGATACTCTGAAAATACCAAAAATTCTCGCATTGCTTTAGTTTAAAATTGATGAAAATATTCTAAAAAATACACCAGAATTCCTGCACTAGTGGACTATTTGTTTTCATTCTTGATCCTGCTTTCCAAAGAAAGGACCTACTTTGGAATTCCTGGGTTTGTTTGGTTTGCAAAAGCTAAAGCATGGTTTGACTTAAGAGCTATTGTATGATTCCCTTTGCCGCTGACCTACTGCTGCTGTTTCTTCCTAATTTTGGGCTTGATTTCTTTGTTACTTTGCTAAAACCAGGTATTTCTTGGATCTCATTAATGTGTGATCTAGGCATCGAATTAATTGGGCTCATCGCTAGCCCAAACCTTTTCTAGCGATTAAAGTATCTGATATTATCAAACATAGGCTCATAACTAGTAAGGGTAATTTGAATCTTAATTTAGATTAAGTTTCACGTCTTGGGCCTTTAATTAAATGTTGTCCTTTTCAAATAGAGTGAGGTGTGCCATATTAAGCAAAGCATATAATTTATGGTCCTCCAAAGTTTAGTTCAAATTCCTTTTAAAAAACTGGAATCGAGGTGTGCTGTGCCAAACAAAATCTCAAAACGCATGGCCCTCGTTTAATTAATACTTTAATCTTTAGAACTTGAGGCATGTCGTTTAACGAATTTTCCATGGCCCTCGCAAAGTTGCAAATGCGTAGTTGCTTTAGGCGCGTAATTTAAAATTACCTTCCTAAATTCGGGTGTGCATTTCATGTCACCCAAATCCAAATCTTAATAATGTTGAATAAAATGCGTTTAGGATTGTGGGTGCATTTCATGTGGCGCAATCCAAAGACATGTTTTAGACGACGTTAAATCTTCTTTAAAATAAACAAAAGCGGTTTTGAGGTAAAAATGCACCTGGGTTCAAAATGTTTTAAAATCAGATAATTATGCAAATAATAACAGTTGAGCGACCGTGCTAGAACCACGGAACTCGGGAATACCTAACACCTTCTCCCGAGTTAACAGAATTCCTTACCCGAATTTCTGCGTTTGCAGACTGTAATATAGAGTCAATCTTTTCCTCGACTCGGGATTTGAACCGGTGACCTGGGACACCATAAATTATCCCAAGTGGCGACTCTAAATTTTAATAAATAAATAATCCCGTTTCAATTGTCACTTAAATTAGAAAAACTCCCTTATACCCTTCCGGGTGTAGGTAAAAAGGAGGTATGACAGGAGGCTCCTCTATTGAGGGCTTAGTTGGATGAGTCTTCCGATTTTCAAGATTCAAAGATGGCTTACGGGGCTCATAAGTGTACGACCCCATGCCCTGCAATGCATTCACACACTCCACATAGCCTTATTTCTCCTCAACATCATTAAGATTGAGCAAAATAGCTTCCAAATTATCCTCAAAATTCATTGTGGCACTAACATCATGAACAATCAAGTCGGTGACCGAATCCACGAACGAACAAACTTCATTACTATTCGGTTGCCTCATAGATTTTCACACATGGAAGACGACCTTTTCTTCACCCACTCGGAAAGTGAGCTCACCAGCTTCCACATCAACAAGAGCCTTTCCCATAGGAAGGAAAGGTCTACCCAAAATAATCAGCACCTCATAGTCCACTTCACAATCAAGAATCACAAAGTCCGCCGGGAGGATGAACTTGTCAACTCGAACCAACACATCATCAATAATACCCAAAGGCCTCTTCATTGTTCGATCCGCCATTTGCAACCTCATGGATGTGGGTCTTGGTTGCCCAATTCCCAAAGTTTAAAAACACCTAGGGCATCAAGTTGATACTTCTCCAAGATCTCATAATGCTTTGGCAAAGTCGACACTCCCAATAGTTAAAGGGATTGTGAAAGCGCCTAGATCTTCCAACTTAGGAGCCATTGAGTGCACAATATCACTCACTTGATATGTCATCTTGATTGTCTCACAATTCATCGATCTCTTCTTGGTTACCAAGTCCTTCATGAATTTTGCATATCCCGGCATTTGTTCCAATGCCTCAACCAATGGAACATTAATCGGCAAACTCTTCATCATATCAATAAACTTTTTGAATTGGTTTTCACTATTTTTCTTTGCAAGCCTTTCAGGGTATGGAGGAGGAGGCCTTGGCGTTGGTACCTTAGCCTTTGGCACTATCGGTTCTGGCATGTCAATCACGTGTTCCCTAGGCGGGTTCACTTCTTCTTGTGTCTCCTCCACACTTTCATCAATATCAATTCTCACTTCTTCATTATCTTGAACCACATTGCTTGGGATTTCATTTTCTTGAACCACAACTTCTTCATCCACAATTCTTCTTTGATTTTAGGTGGTTGCATCTCCACCTTTTCTACTTCTAGTAGTCATGACCAAAGCATGTCCTGTATTATTCCCAACCTTCGGGTTCACCACCGTATCACTAGGTAGTTCCTCCTTAGGATGAGTGTTCAAAGCTTGTGATATTTGGCCTAATTGAACTTCCAAATTGTGGATTGAAGTATTGTGAGAGGCTAATTGAGCATCAGAGTCGGCATTCTTCTCCATCATCTATTTAAACATATTCTCAATTCTACCCATCTCATTGTTAGAAGAGCTTGGACCTTGAGGAGGATATGGGGTGGATTGCTCGATTGTTGGAACATCGGGGGCCTTTGAAAACCCGGCCCTCGGTTGTTGTTGTTGTTTTCCACCCTCCTTGATTATTGCCTTCCCAATTGCTTTGATTGTTTCCACCCCAATTGCTTTAATGATTACCTCCCCAATTGCCTTGGTTACCTTTATTATTCCAATTGATTTGATTACTGTTACCACCACTCCAATTTCCTTGGTGGCCTTGGTTGTTCCAATTTCCTTGCGACCGCCATTGTTGTTGATTTTGTCCTCGAGCATTGTTTCTTTGGCCTTGATAATTGCTGACATATTGAACTTCTTCTTCTTGCTCATTCAATGAATCACCTTGATCACAACCACTATTATCTTGCAAGAATTGTTCTGAACAGTTTTGCATTTGTTGACCTTGTTGTCGTCTCTTGTTCATCATCATATTTACACCTTCCATTGAATTTACTTGTTTCGGCCCTTAAACTTGTTGAAGCTTTGGTATATTGGTTCATTGTAGTTGTCAACTCGGCAATAGCTTGCCCATGATCATGTAGTTCCTTGTGTAGATGAATAACATTAGGGTCACCTTGCGGAACATTGTCTCTACTTTGCCATGCCGATGAGGTATTCGCCATCTCATCATGAATTTCACAAGCTTTAGCATAAGGCGTATTCATGAAGTTCCCACCGGTGAGTTGATTTACCATACATTGATTTGTTGTGTTGATCCCCCTGTAGAAGGCTTGTTGGATCCTGGCCTCGGTCATATCATTGTTCGGGAACTCTTTGACCATGGTACGATACCTTTCCAAAATCTCGTGCAATGGCTCATTGGGTTCTTGCTTGAATGCAAGAATCTCATCCCGAAGCATTGCCATATGTCTCGGAGAGAAGAATTTGGCAATGAATTTCTCCGCCAACTCATCCCAAGTATGGATGGAATGATTGGGCAATCTCTCTAACCAGTCCAATGACTTTCCCTATAGAGAAAAGGGAAATAACCTCAAACTCAGTGCTTTCTTAGAGACATTTGTTTGCTTGCTCTCCTAACAAGTATCGACAAAACCCTTGAGATGCTTGTAGGTATTTTGACTCGGAGCCCCGGTGAAGAATCCTCGTTGCTCAAGTAGTGTAGGCATCACGTTGGTGATTTGGAAGTTGCCCACCCTAATGCGGGGCGGGACTATAGCACTTGCATAACCCTCGTTCGATAACTGTCGGTGAGCTGCTCTTGGTGGAGGTGGGGGATGGACGGGAACATTATCTTATGACGTGCGGCCTCGTCTATTTGCTTGAGGTTCAAGAGGAACCTCATCCATTTGATCATAATCCACATCTTCCCCCATTGGCAAATTCCCAATGGGCTCGTTGTTGAGAGCCATTTTTGTACCTAAAATCAATTTAAAAAAAATTAGTGAATCGGAAGAAAAAGAAGACAAACCACACAAATATCTAGATATATAGCTAAATCTGTTTAACTACCCGGAAACGACGCCAAAATTGATGTCACCCAAACTCACACCACAAATATAGGTAGTGAGGTGGTCGAAGCAATAATAAAAACCCAATGCGAGTCGGGGCCGAATCCTCAGGGAGTTAGAATTGGGATTAGGTATATATTTAGTGCAATTATATGATGTGCCTCAAATTACACTTCCACATTTTTGTTTGTTGTTTTTACTTCTACTTCAAGCTATTGATTGCAAATATGAAACTAGGAGACAATATTTTTGGATTTGGTTGTTTTTCAAATGATAAAAGATCTAGGGTCATGACCTCCACCTAGATGGTTGCCTAACAGGTTGTAAACTCTAGGGAAAATTTGATTAGTCAGGGTTGTAATATAGCAATTACACGTAATTATCCACTCTATAACTTTCGGTAGTTTGAGTGATTTTGCCCAATTTGGCTTTCTCAAGCCCAAATGGGTATTGCACAAAACAAGTGATATATGCTCAAGTCGGGTCTTACTATCTCTAGATTTGATCCTTTAATTGGGACTATCAATTTCTTGAGTTCACCCCAATATCTTGTTAGCCATGTTTTCCTAGACTTAGTCTCTCTTTCTAAAGTAGAGACTAAGTCAAATAGGCATGAATAAATGTAGCAACCATTAATTCTTGAATTCAAGCATGAACAAAGCCAATTATCACTAAGCCAATCACAGACAAGACCTAAATCAAACACTCATTAAGTACCCACACTAGGGTTAGGCTACAACCCTAGCTAGAAATTTAGCTACTCATGAAAAATGAAGAAACTAAAGAAGAAATTAAGATAGAATGCATAATAATTGATTAGAGGAAGAAAATATGATGTTTAGAAGTTAATCTAATACAATATTACTCAAAACAGTAAAGAAAATGGCTCAGGTGCTCTCCGCAAAATTAAACTTAACCTAAAAATGATAAAAAGTTCTATTTATACTACGCTGAAAACATCTGACAATAATGTCCCTGCGAAAGTTGTCCGGCCGCACAATAATATGTGTCGTCCACACAAATAGGCTTGGCTTTACAGGTTCTATCTTTGCGGCCGCACAATTATGGGTTGCGGCCGTATTCCTTCTTCTTGTGCGGATGGCATAATTGTGAGTGCGACCGTAATCTTGCTTCTGCGGCCACACAATTTTAGTGCGGTCCGCACTCCTTGATTTTAGACTTGAACCCAGCTCTCTGATTCTTCTCTTCTGCGGACCGCATAATTGTGAGTGCGACCGCACTTACCATCTACGACCGCACAATTATGGTGTGGTCCGCATATCTTCAGCTTGCCCAAAACAACCTCTCTGAATCTCCTCTTCTACGGCCGCACAATATTTGTGCGATCCGTATAATCTGAAGAAAAATTGATATGGCTCTTTCCTTGTTTTGCGGCCGCACACAGTATTGTGTGGTCCGCACCGTGGGCCTTTTTGCGTTGTTTGGTCCTTGTCCACTTTTGAATCCTTTATGAGTTGATTTTGATTTCTTTGGCTCATATTGCAACATTCCTGCAAGCAAGCACATTTCATTAGTTTTTGGGAATACCTTTAAGCATTTTGGAGCTAAAATGCTAGTAAAAGAGAGCAAATAAGCGGTCAAACCCTAGTTATCAGGCACTTCAAGAGACAATAAAAGGTCAAATGGGGGTCAAAGGGTATTTCAATAAAAGTTAATATAACTTCATTGGAATCTCATACAATGAAGAAACATGGATTCATTCTTCTATTATCCCACTAGCCGATAACACATGTGGTATGAAATACATGTTACGATGTTCTCACCTTAGATTGGCGCATGTGTCTTATTCTTTTAATCATTCAACACCGTACAGATCTTAATCTAGACACCTTCAAGTGTCTAACCCGAGTTTCTGATGACGTCCAAATCCACTACTAAAAAGTAAATGGACACGGTCGCATGCAATATAATTTACCCAACTATGAGTCAGGGTGGAATCATATATAGGCGATTAGGAATGTAAGAGAATTATTACTGGTTATGCAATGCCAAACACTAAGAATAGATTTGAGATAATATTTATACCTAAATGCGGAAATGTAAACTAACCTAGAAAGCAAGTAAAATGATCAACGGCTAAACGTATGGATGCATCGGGAATTACACTCAAGTAATGATCCAATTTTTTTCACGATTTTATAAATATGAGTGAGTTTTTGTTAATTAGCCACGGGTAATAATTCTATATTAGCTTCTTCCAAAGACTAATAAGACTTTCTAATTGAATTATCCCTAAAACAATTAAGAGATTAAGTACACCCGGATATGGCTACAAGTAGTTCAATCCTATCCCTAGGTAGAATCTATAAAATGAGAGTTAAAGCCTCATGTTCTTGTTAATTAATATTTCCCAACCCCAAATAATTTTTCGCAACATTAATTCGAAGTTAATGGGCGAGTCTTAGGGTTAGCTAATCCCTTTAGTAACAATAAAGAACAAGAATAATTAAAGAAACCATAACTCACTTTATAAAAAGATAAAAATCATTCAATACATAAGCACAACAAGATATTTAATCCACACTTTAAACAAGAATATTTCCATAAACAAGATTCAAGTGTTGGATAAAATACTACACACTTAGATATTCAATACAAAGCAAGGAAATGAAGAAATGAACATAAACAGGTAAGAAATTCTCAACCAAAAGCTTCAAATCTTTAAGACCAAAGTGTGTGTGCAAACCCTAGCTCCCAAAACTTGTTCTCTCTAATCTTAGAGACTGAAAATAAGCCAAAGATATGCCAAAGATCGTCTAGGTCGTGTATTTATGGGTTTAGAAAATGAGAAAATGTGAAATGTCATTGCAGCCTAGTTCTGATGCCCGTTGACCGCACCTGCGGAAGAATCCTCACAGGTGCAGCTCCGTATAAGCAGATATCTTAACGCAGAAGCGAAAAATTGAAGGAACTTCTGGTACCGCAGATGCAGGCTCTTAAGCGCAGATGCTCAACTACTTCTGCGGTTCTCTACTCGCAGATGCGATTTCTGGCAAAGTAGCTCAGCTCTGCAGATGCGTTCCGGTTCTCGCAGATGTTGGGTCGCTTCTGCGACCACTCTTCCGCAGATGCGGAATCAAAGGAGAGTTTTGCATTGTTTTCACCCCTTTTTTTTTCTCAATTCCACTTCAATTGAATTCAAATCACTTCATGGCATCATTTACCTAAAAATCTAACAATACACACCATAAACGACCTCATAAAAACTAAAGAAAAGAGACTAAAATGAGTGGTAAAATCACCACTCATCAACACTCCCAAATTAAAGCTTTTTCTTGTCCTCAAGCAAATCAAAACCAACACTTCAATGAGGCTTTACCATTTAAAGCACAAGTAGTATTGCTATTATTTACAAATCACAATCTCCAATTAAGCACCATACTTATGGATTTGGTTGATACTAATAATTAGGCTCAAGCATGCGAATCTTAACCAAATAAATCCCTCATTTAAAAACACTTTCAATAAATGCAAAGGATTTTCAAAGTAATGAAGTGACAACAAAAAGCCTAAAGAAGTGACTCAAAAGCACTAGCCTACTACATATGCTCCATTTACTCATTTTCGGATACAACAATATTACCAATCCATCCTAATTCATGTTCCCTCACAAGAAACAAAGTCCTAAAATCACCATATTTACAATAATAACACAAGGGACAAATGCACAAAGACGCTCACTCTCAATAAAGAATTTCAAGTGTTACAAAATATCATGCCATAAACTTGCCCTTATTTTAATTCGCCGCCTATTCAAGAATATTCGGTTGGAGATCCCATAAGAACTTTTTAAGCTTGTAATGTAGGTTTAGGAAATGGTAGGATAAGCATTTGGGATACAAGTGATTACACCCTCCTTGAACACTACTCTCATTTGTCTTTCTTTTTGTATTTTGCTTCTTTTTAAACCACATAGCCTTTATTGGCGTCTAGTTACCAACATAGAACCACCATGAAGTTCCTCTAATTTTCTCAAGACTCCATATATATATACACAATTTTTTTATATAACTATTTCCTTTTGGATCTTGAGTAATTATACCTCAATATACAACCTTACCAATTTTCACTTTGACACCAACACCCCCAACTTAGGCTTTTAGCCTCATTCTCAGTATTCAAGGAGAGACGGGTTCAAAAGATGGAATTATTTCACAAAAGGGTAAAAGTTTGTAATGAGGTGGCCAAAGAAAAGGTTAAAGGCTCAAATGGGGCGAGATAGTGATAATATTTATGCAATGGTAGGCTCGAAAGGCTAAAGAGGTATTTTAAAGATCACAAAGAATGCCTAAGGTCATGCCTCCAACCAAACATAACTAATATTAGCATTAAAAGACCAACCGGGCAAGTTCTAGATGATATAAGTAAACACAAGAATTATTTCTAACAAAAACTAACACACATGGCACATGAACTAGTCAAGATTTATTTATTTTACCTTTTTTAGAGCATTTAGAGCAATATCATGCCAACTAGTGGGTAAAGAGTCACTAAAAGAGCCAAAAAGTTATCATAGAATTCATTCCTTCCCATGCATTTACTTTTTCAATTTATAACCAATATTCGTAGGGGTATTCTTAATTCATATTTCACATGCAAGAGACTAATTCTATTAGTACCAAAAAATCCAATAGTCTCCACATAACAAAACAAGACTAATTCCCTTAAGAAAGTCGTCACGCCATCCATCATAAGGAAAAGTCACCCGGTTCAACACAAAAATATTCCTCGGGAAAGAACCGTAGTATAAAGAAAATCCAAGGATATTCTACTAAAGAAATAAAATAATGAAAACTACTAAAAAAATAATTAACCACAACAACTAATATTAAAGGAGCAAAAAAAGAAATAACATAAACTATAAACTACTAAAGAATAAATAAAAGAAGAAAGAAAACAATAAAATAAGACAACAAAAGTGACTAATCTGCACATATATAGCTACTCACAACTACGCTCAGCAAGAGCACATGATAAACAATAATAGAATAAGCCCGGCAAGGGAACAAGTCAAAGTAGCAATGTATAAACAAAATGTACTCCCTAAAGCCACCCCCAACTAACAACATTGCAATGCCATCACTGCACAATATCAAAATGAAAATACAAGTAGTTTGAGGGTCTCCTTGAGGTCTGCATCAGACTAGCAGTCTGTGGGATAAAGGTTGATCATTGTTGTGCTAAACTCATAGCCTCATCATCATCAGTCTCATCATCATCATCACCAGCATCGTCTTACTTGAAGGAATACTCCTCGCTATCATCTTTATCCTCCACTGGCATCTTCCTATTCGGCTTCCCCCATTTGAAGATGGACTTTATGCCTCTCCACAACTTGATCATAAATTTTCCCTTCTTCTTGTTCTTCACCTTCTCTTTCTGGAAGTCTGACTGAAGATCTGCATGCGCCTTGGCCAAGTTGCTATAGGCTCTCTCGAATCTGCCAATTGATGTTGCTATCTTCTCCTGAGACTCTGCCTGACTTTTCTGTGCATCTAAGTACCTCATCATGTCTTCCCTGGAGAAGTAATCGGGCCCAGGTTGGGAGGATGAGGGCCCACTAGGAAGCTGTGACACTAACTCCTGGATGGATGCAAGCTGGGAGTTTAGCACCCCAAATGGTCCCTCAGGTGCAACTGCCTGTGAGGATGACTCTGGACTGGCAGCAGTAGTGGTGATTTTCATTTTCTTGCTTTTTACTGCACTCCCCTCCCTCGTTACTCTCAACAGATAAAGGGGTTTGTTGGCGGGCAACCAACGATCGGTGCTACGCACCTCAACCTCTGCCCGTCTACACAACTCTGTGATCAGTGAAGGAAACATCAACCCTGAGCTATCGTCGTGCAAGTAATCTCTCAGCTCTCTCAAGATATAGTGACCAACATTCACAGGAATGCCGTCAAGAAAGCATGTAATGATCAGGGCTCTAGTGTATGATACATCAGAAACATTCCCACAGGGTGATACCCTATTGCAGAGGATGTAGATCCATATCTTGACTCAGCGGTAAAGTCGATCGATTTCAAACCCCTTCTCTTGTTGACCCATTTTTCTCTCATGCTTGCGCGATAGAGCTTAGACACAAGCCATTCTGCATTGTTGCGATGATCTCTTTCTAGCACTGGCTCGAGTGGGTTGTTAGGAATCCCGAGTGTGTCATTAATTTGTTCAATCCCAAACCTCATTGTCGTACCCCTTATTGTAAGTTGCGGGTCAGCGAAGTTTGTACGCCTAAGATTGACATAATATTCGCGAACCGACTCCTCATTGGCTTTGAATGGAGTGCGAATGAAGCATGACCATCCGGAGGTTTGTAGCCGGCCATAGAATTCTGGGAGTAGCTTGGCTAATTTCTTCCCGGCAATCCCTTTTTCTAGCACTATCTTTTTGAGGATGAGGTTGTCATAATATCTACGGTGACAATCAGCCGACAAGCATGAGTTATCAAATGGTCCATCAGCCTCCTCCTCAATTTCATGATGTAGCAGAGCATTTTTGTTCATGTTTGGGTTCATTATAGCTCAAAGTACCTTCACAAAATCAAAACAATGTTAGTCAGGCAATAGAATCATATTAAGCAATTTAAAACAATGCAATTAGGCGAAAGAATCAAGTTGAACGGGCCCGGAAAGCTTCAGTTGCAAAACCACTAGAATTGCATAATCTGCCCAGTTTCTGCACCTGCAGTAAGACCATCGCAGATGTGGTCCCGCATCTGCGAATTTTACTCCGCTTATGCGGTTTTGCTCAACATGCCAAAAATGCGGCACATTTTCTGTATCTGCGGTGTTCGTACAAGGTATCAAACACCCAGAATTTTCAACACGTTTTAGTTCTTAAACCTGATTTTGGCACCTAATTTATACTCAAGACTTCTAAATTGGTGCACTACATGAAACTATGATTCTATTGAGACTGATTTTGTGGCACTTCGCAAGCAATTTTCTTTTAGACAATTTGTCGAACATCTTGCAAGCAGTGATGAACATATGCTTTTTGAATTGAAAATGGTACTCAGATTTCCCATCAATTTGATTCAGCAGTAGCAGCACACACACATGCACTCTTAACCATTTTCCCTCACTTCCTAAAACTAACAGTGATTAAACCGAAAATAGAAACAAAAAATTAAAAATGGGCCTGTAGAATAGATGAGATGAAGAAGAAGAGAAAAAGAAAATAAGAAAGAAAAGAGAAGCAGAAGGGAGGGGTAGATGAGAGATACCTGTGTTGCCTTGAGTGAGAGCAATAGAAATCAAGAGCAATGGAGGATTTGAGTATGTGAGTTCTGGGGAATTTTGGGTTTTGGGAAAAAAGTGTCAGAAAATACCTGATGAAACGAGGGTTTAGTTAATTAAAACTTTCCCAATTTTCGCACTTGCGGTTTATTTAACGCTTTTGCGCAGCCGCTCCTACGGCAAATGAACTGCATCTACGGCTGGAAAACCGCTTCTGCGGTAGCGCACCTGCGTGAATTTTCCGCAGGTGCGGTTACAACGTTTTCCAATGACCAATTCTGGACAGCTACTATTTTGTGCCATTCCAACATCCCAAACTCTTTAATTCAACTCCAAAAAATCTAAAACTTGGCAGATTAGTCCAAAATAATAGCCTAAGCTATTCTACAAAAGAAAATTTCAAAAAAAAATGACTAAAATTTTTAAAAAATGATGGGTTGCCTCCCACCAAGCGCCGCATTTAACATCGTGACACGACACAAATCAACTTTACCACTTTTCTCGCCACTTGGATGATATGAATTGGGCACCCAACTTGGAATCAAGCTTGTGATCACGAGCGGTGGGGGTGGTAAGTAGATGATCAAGCCAAACCTCTATTTCTTCATTTTTCATTTCTTGGCTTTCATGTGAGGAATGACATTTTGCCTTTTTATTCCCTCAAATTGTAAAATGTATGGCATTTGTATTTCCTCCTTGCAATCCCTCATTGACTCGTGTAGTCCAATTCTCATATCACCACACAATTCCAAAGTTGAAAAATGCTTGGAAGTGACATCAAACCTCCAAATTGCAATTCTTTCCGGATTTTGACATCCTCTTTTTCCCCCCAGATTAGAGTCAATCTCAACCATATTTTCATGCACATCGGTTGACTCTAATTTCATATTTTTCTTGGCATCACTAATACTCATGGAGTCGGTGGCGGATGTTCAATTCTTGATTCCTTAAAGTAAAGCTCACTTTCTTCCTCGGAGTCAGACTCTTCTTGACTTCTTTCCACACTCTCAAGTTGGTGGGCATAATGAGCCTCAACCAATATTTTCATTTGACTTTCCAAAGTGCGGATATCTTCATCATTTTGAGTCAATCCTTATTTCAAGTCCTCGAGTGCAAAGTTGTGCTTCTCCTCATTTTCAAGAATGGCCTCCAACATGAGCATCATCTTCCCATTTTTAGCATTTGAGAGTTCTTCTTGGTTTTGATCAACTGCCAAGGAAGGATTTTCGGCTCCAACCTCTAAGGAAGATTCTTGGCTATTATCAATTTCCAAGGCTTTTTGGACCTCTAAAGCTTCAAGCATTTCTCCCATTTGCAAGTTCAACCTTTCAAGTGCTAAGTCATTTTGGAGACTATTTTCTAAAAGCTCCTCCAAGGCACTTTGTTCTTTGTTTCCTCCTTCAATTAGGCATTTTAACACTAGCTTGAACTCTCCATTTTGACCATGCTCAACTTTTTCCGCTTCCATTCTATCATTTTCATCACAAAAAGTAGAATCATTATAGCGGGGACTTGGGGAAGAGAAGGACAAATAATCACAATCATCCCAATGACCATTTTGACGACCACACTTATCACAAATACTCCACTCATGGGCTTGAGATTGCGCGCACAATCCACCCCGGGAGAATCTAAAATATTTTGTCACAAGTGTGGTCCTCCACAATAAGGACATGGGTCATCAAAGTATGAACAACTACCATCCGGCCCATTTTCATTATATGATGCCATTTTTCAAAACTTAAGAAAATAAACAAGAAACAAACAAGAAAAATAGACCAAGGTAAGAAAAATTATTACACAAATATTCACAAGTTTGGACCAAAGCACTTACACTTATTTCTCAAACAACCTAAATTACGCCAAATTATTCCCCGGCAACGGCGCTAATGTTGATGACGTCCAAATCCACTACTAAAAAGTAAACGGACACGGTCGCATGAAATATAATTTACCCAACTATGAGTCAGGGTCGAATCCCACAGAGAACAATATATATGCAATTAGGAATGTAAGAGAATTATCACTTGTTATGCAATGCCAAACACTAAGAATGGATTTGAGAGAATATTTATACCTAAATGCGGAAATGTAAACTAACCTAGAAAGAAAGTAAAATGATCAATGGCTAAAAATATGGATGCATCGGGAATTACACTCAAGTAACGATCCAATGTATTTCACGATTTTACAAAATGAGCGAGTTTATGTTAATTAGCCACGGGTAATAATTCTATATTAGCGTCTTCCAAAGACTAACAAGACTTCCTAATTAAATTATCCCTAAAACAATTAAGAGATTAAGCATACCCGGATATGGCTACAAGTAGTTCAATCCTATCCCTAGGTAGAATCTATACAATGAGGGTTAAATCCTCAAGTTCTTGTTAATTAATCTTTTTCAACCCCAAATAATCTTTTCCAACATTAATTCAAAGTTAATGGGCGAGTCCTAGGGTTAGCTAATCTCTTTGTAAACATTAAAGAACAAGAATAATTAAAGAAACAATAACTCACTTCATAAAAAGATAAAAATCATTCAATACATAAGCACAACATGATATTTAATCCACTTTAAACAACAATATTTCCATAAACAAGATTCAAGTGTTGGATAAAATATTATACACTTAGATATTCAATACAAAGCAAGAAAATGAAGAACTGAACATAAATGGGTAAAAAATTCTCAGCCAAAAGCTTCAAATCTTCAAGACCAAAGTGTGTGTGCAAACCCTAGCTCCCAAAACTTGTTCTCTCTAATCTTAGAGACTGAAAATAAGCCAAAGATATGCCAAAGATCGGCTAGGTCGTGTATTTGTGGGTTTGGAAAATGAGAAAATGTGAAATGTCATAGCAGCCCAGTTCTGATGCCCGTTGACCGCACATGCGGAAGAATCCTCGTAGGTGCTGCTCTGCATAAGCGGATATCTTAACACAGAAGCGGAAAATTGAAGGAACTTCTGGTACCGCAGATGCGGGCTCTTAAGCGCAGATGCACAATCGCTTCCGCGGTTCTCTACTCGCAGATGCAATTTCTGGCAAGTAGCTCAGTTCCGCAGATGAGTTCCATTTCTCACAGATGCGGGTCGCTTCTGCGACCACTCTTCTGTAGATGTGGAATCACAAGAGAGTTTTGCATTGTTTTCACCCTTTTTTGCTCAATTCCATTTTAATTGAATTCAAATCACTTCATGGCATCATTTACCTGAAAATCTAACAATACACACCATAAATGACCTCATATTATTGTTAAAGGATATAAAAACTAAAGAAAAGAGATCAGAATGAGTGGTAAAATTACCACTCATCAGTTTCTCACTTCAATAATCCTCAAATCAAACTTTTGGAGAAACTTGCATCTGGATTACAAAATAAGTTATAATCGAATGGTAAAATTCATAAGTCCAACTTGTTGTCAAGACCGACCTTTACAACTAAATATAACCTCACATTATCCAAGGTTCTATAAGGTCTCATCTCTTCATGATTCTTAACGTAAGAGGCGATTACTCGTGTGAGAGAGCCAATCTCGCGATTTGTTCGACACACTTTATTAATAAAAAATCATCACATGCATACGAGATATAAGCATAAATTCAAGAGTCAAATATTGATGAGCATATTATAATAATAAAGTCATGTTACAATACATAAATATGTTCATATCCTTCGCAAACCTAGAGCCATAACATATTTCTAAAACAAGTCTCTAGATATCGCCTTTGTAAAAGGATCAACTATCATGCTTCGCGTAGGAATGTACTGTAAATTTATCTCCCCACTTGCTACCATGTCTCTCACAAAGTTATACTTGATGTCAATGTGTTTGATTTTGCTATGATACTTAGGATCTTTTGTGTATGCAATAGTCGCTTGACTATCACAATATAGTCATGGGACCCTTAGAGTTCTTTGTAATATCCAAATGTTCAAAGAATCTCTTGAAACAAATAGCTTCTTGTACTGCAGACGCACAATCCACGAACTCAGTTTCCATCATCGAAAGGGCAGTACAAGTTTGTTTCTTACTTTTCCATGAAATAGCACCACCATTTAGTAAAGCACAACCAGATGTTGATTTTCTATCATTCCAGTCACCGGCCCAATCAGCATCTTCATATCCTCTCAAGTATAAATCATTTCCACTATAACATAGTGAATAATATGCAGCTCCCTTCATATATTTGAAAATTCTCTTCACGACTTTCTAATGATCTATTCTAGGATTGGATTGATACCTGCTAACCATGTCATGACCCAAACCTATGGGCCGCAACGACCACCCGTGTCACGACCCAAACCAAATGGGCCGCCGAGCACCCGGTGCCTTACTCAACTGAGTACCAACATAACATATCTTTCTTATCATACTATCATGGGTAAATGAGCTAGAAAAGTTGTCGTGAGATAACAAGAATGAAACATAAGGTCATACTCAACATATGACGACCCAACATGATATGCAAACTTATACATGTGACATACGGGCTTATAAGGCCGACATGGCCATTTGTAAACTCAAAACATAAGCTGAAATGGCCATACAAGTATCCATACACTTGACATCTGTCTACAAGCTTCTAAGAGTACCTAATATCATAAAGGTCGGGATAGGGCCTCGCCATACCAATCAATAAATATCCAAAGCATACTGACCAAATAGGTAACTCCGGAGTAAGTGGAGCGCACCAACACCTTCCGCTGAGCTAATAGCCTACTTGGAGGACTGTCAACCTATCAATCAGGACCTGCGGTTATGAAACGTAGCGTCTCCAAGCAAAAGGGACATCAGTACGAATAAAGTACCGAGTATGTAAGGCAGGAAAACATAAACAAGAACAGTAGTGTAAAGGGAGATAGAGGAGATACAACTTGTAACATCTGAGTGCCTCTGGGGGCTACTGACATTAAATGCATAATACATATTGTCACACCTCCTTTTTGTGCGCCTACCCTGAAGGATAAATGCGTGAGGGGAGTTTTTCCATTTTAAGTGACATTATTCGAAAATGGGATTATTTATTTAATTCAGAGTCGCCACTTGGGAAAGGTTTGGCTTTTGGTGTCCCAAGTCACCGGTTTATCTTGAATCCCAATTCGAGGAAAATATTCGACTTTCCAAATAAAGTCTGCGAACCAGAAATTCTAAGTAAGGAATTCTGTTGACCCGAGGGAAGGTGTTAGGCACCTACGGATCCCGTGGTTCTAGCACGGTTGCTTAAATTGTTATAATGGCTAAATATCTGATTTTAATACATGTTATAACCTGTGTGCTTTTATTAAGTTTAAAATCGCTTTATTATTATTATTATAGAATTGCAACATCGTGGAAATGGATCTTCGAACCACGTTGCAATCAATGCACCCGTGGTTGTTGATACGTTTCGACTCTGTTGAGATTTGGATTTGGGTTGCATAAATGCACACCCATACTTAGGGAAGTAATTTTATTAAAGACGTGCCCTAAGCGATTGGCGTATCATTATTTTGGGCGAGGCCGTGAAACTTTGCTAAACGGCCTGTCCCGGAGTCTAAGTAACTTTACAAACACGTATAGATGGCCCCGCAGCTTGTGCATTTTTGTTTGGCAAGGCACGCCTCATTTTTATTTTAAAAGGATTAACCTATAGTGAGTATGTTTTCATTTCGTTTGTCTCTATAATGAAAGGAAAAGAGTTCTAACTTGCTCACATGCTCACGAGTTATTATAGTTGAGTTTCGAAAGTGAATTGTTAAATCTGAAAACGATACAATAAGGGAAGTTGGTTAACAATTATGGGCCCAGGTCCAATATATAAGGGTTAAAACTGGACCCGTGCCATCCTTATTCAGATGTTGGGCTTAGCTAAATGATTCTACACATGTTCAAACTTTAAGAATCCGAAATGAAAGTGATACCTAATGAAACCCGTTTTTTACGAAGTTAGATGAGCAAGTTGTTAACTAAAATAGTTTGAACTATTGAGTAATCAACCTAAAGTCTGATGTGTATTTGGAACATGCTGTTTAATCGAACAAATTGAACTAACAGAATGTTACAACTACACTATTAGTCCTTTTAAACTAAAAGCCTACGGGGAAAAGTTTACAACTTAAACTGCTATAGGATAGTGCCCATGTTATACATAACCAACAACTACCTGATTCTAGTGAAGGCAACTAGCTAACATATATACAACCGAGATTCAGTATATAACCAGAGTTTACATGGGCAGCGCATAGAATGTTCTAAGTACAGACAGTAAAAGAAAGAAAAGACTACATTAAACTACAGCTTCAAATCTTTCCCATTTTTTTTGCATTCATGCTTTGAGTAGCTTACATGATGTACCAGTGGATCAGTTTGTGTACCTGGTATTTGGAAAGTAAGGAAAGAAGATGAAGATCAGTAGAAGCAGCAGTAAACAACAAATAGCAACAGCAACAGCAGCAGTAACAACCAAGCATAATAAATCCCAGTGAACAAACCAGAAATAACCCAATAAAACAGTACCAATATCCAACCAAAACAGACTGGGGAGACTCAGTTGAGACCCGGAAATACCAATGTTAATCACAGGCAGAAACAGGTGAATCCGAAACAACAGTGAAACAATAGTTCTTGATTTTCGAACACTCAAAGAAAGAAGCTTGAAGCTTCAATGGTATAATAGCAGTTAGTGTTGATTTCAAACAGTGAAGGAAAGCAGAATTTTCTCAGCTTCAATGGAACAACAGAGGTTTTTCTTTTGCCTCTTTTTTGTTTATTGTCTATCTAGGATTCAAGTCAAGAAATGATCTTTCTTCACTAGTTCAAAAATAGACTCTTTTAAGTTCTCCAAAAAAACTCTCCCTTTCTTGTCCAAAATCCAGTCTATTTAAAGACTGAATTGGCCATTCTTTTTTTTTTCAAACATTTCACTTTAGCCTGTTTTATTCCCTCCTCATGTGCATTTCTACCTTTTTATCATTAAACCCATGTTGTTTCCCACTAGTAAAGTCACTAAGCCAACTCAAGTAGTACCTTTTTCACTAGTTAATTCAAAAACCTGTCAGTCTTTTAACTGGCCATTTCTATTTTAAAATTAAACCCCATGCTATTTCTGACTTCCAGCCACTAAAGGCACTTAACATATTATCACTCCCACTATTGATCCCTATTTTATTCATTAGCTTAGTGGTATATTAGTATTAAACTGACAGACCATTAAAACTGAACAATTTGCAGGTTTCTAACATCCCAACCTGTTAAAACTAATTGACGACATTTATCCAATCGACTATATGAATTACAACATATATAGTCAATAGCTAATGATCAGAATCGAACAGTACACATAGGTGATTCAAGTTGTACTGACAAAACAGGGAATTACCCTGGAAACTAATTAATCGACCAAACTCATTCCAATCGATTATATAGTTTAACACATACACTTAACAATGAACAGACGAAAATTTCGACCAAATAATAGGTCTGATTTGGAGAAGAAGAAGAACAAAGCACAGAAATTGGAAATAAAATCATTCTAACCACACAAACGAATAACAAAACAAACAAAAAATAGAACAAACAGAAAGGGAAAATGAATACCTCAAGTAAACTAGATGACCCAGGTCCGAACTCAGACTCGACTTTTTTGAGGTCGAATGGACCTTAATCAAGTGTTCTCAATGGAGAACACTTCAACTAAGGTCTATTAGACCCCACACCCTCTGCTAATTTGGACAAATTCTTGGTTCTTGGATTTCTAGGGTTCTTTGGGCTCAGATTAGGGGTTCGAGCTTTTCTGGTTCGATTCGAACCAAACCAGGCTTGGTCTGGTCACGAGGGAGGTCATGGGAGTAACTGGTGTGAATTTGGGGTCGGTTAGTATAGGTTGAGGTTTGGCTCGAATCTTCAGATGAAGATTCGAGACGATGTAGGTTGATTCGAGCCAAACAGTTTGTAGATTCGTGTCCAGGGGGTCGAGGTGCACTAGGGGTGTTAATTTGATGGTCACCGGGATCGTTGCCGCCGGGTTTATGGTGAGGGGGTGGAAAGGCGGTGCTGGGGTTCCGAGGTCATTTGGTTCGTCTCTTTCAGAGACGGAGGGGGGTAGTGTTTGGGAATGAAACGGGTAAAAGGGTTTGGGGGTTTTTGGGTATATTAAATGTGACAATTAATTTGAGCCGTTAGATCAAATGATCTTAATGGCTCAGATTAATTGGTGAAGGACGGGACGGGGTTGTTTGGTGTAGAAACGGGGTCGTTTGGTTTTAATGAGGGACTGGGTCTATCCGGGTAAGCGGGTCGGGTTATGGGGTGAGATCTTGGACCGTTGGATGAGGATGGATGAACGGTCGAGATTCGCCGATCTCAAAACAATGTCGTCTGAGGCGTCTTTGAGAGCTGAAGGTTTGGACCGGGTATAGGTCTCGTTTGGGCCTGATTTTGGCCCAAAAAGGGAATGGCCCAGTCCAAATTTCTTTTCTATTTTTGTTCTTTTCCTTTTTAACTCCTAGTTTAAATTCCGAATTTACAAAAATCCTAAAAATAAAAATTATATCACACAGACATTAATTGATTCTTAGCAATAATTAACACACAATATCAAATATTAATTAAACAAAATCAACCATTAAACAATAAAAATGACAAAATTACCAAAAATAATATTTTTTGTGATTTCATTCCAAATATGATTTAATTAATTCCTAATAGTAGAATAAAATCCTAAATTCATGCAACATATTTTTTTTGTATTTAAACAATCATAGACAAAACTACAAATAACTATCTGAAATGCCGCACATATTTTAAAAATTACGCACAAAGAAAATTTTGTTTTATTTTTTGATTTCTTTTCGAGTAATTGTCGTGAGAGCAAAAATCACATGCTCACACATATATATACATAAACTTTTAAAAAGCATACGCCTCTGTGGGCATCATTATCATCATATCGTACTCGGCCTCAAAGAAGACTCGGTAAAAAAACGTTCCCGGCCATCATAAGGCTCGGTAGAATCGTACCCGACCACGTGGAGCTCGGTAATCCCAACTGCTCAGTGGTTGCACAATAGGTGTCGTACCCGACCGACTATAGCGCGACTCGGTAGAGTAAAATAGATACATACATACATACATACATACATACATACATACATACATATATACATACATACATACATACATACATACATACATACATACATACATACATACATACATACATACATACATACATACATACATACATACATACATACATACATATATACATATATATAATGCATGCTCGACTCATGGAATCACGTTCTAAACCTTTCGGAGTGATGTAAGGTCGGTATCCTCTGTACACGTTATTAGGACTAACTCTTCACTACGAACCTTATAAGAATCAGGAAGTATCAATAACATTGATAACATAAGAATAAGATAAGCAACATCAACATCAATTGTTCCATAAGAGGGGAAACAATGTAAGTACTATTAGCTTCTAAGAGTAGAGTATCTTTGGAAGCTCGTTAATTACATTATGTACAATCAGAGTCATGCAAAAGAAGGAAAGGGATAGCCTCACATACCTTGTATATGCACTGCCCAACCTCAAGCTACACAAATGTCACGACTCCTTAGTCTATAATAAGAGAAATGACACTATTGTTATCGTTTAAGCATCGTAACTATTATGTATCGACCACAACCTATTTTACAATGAAATGGACAGCACCTACCCTATATATATGACTTCACACAAGTCAAAACAATCACAAATAGCCCAACATACCTCTATCACTTCATACACAACACGACAACCATAATAGTGTCAAACAATCCGAAAATGTTACGACGAACGACCAGCAAAAAACCTTGCCATTATGTGGTATTTCTCTACATCCTTCCTCCTCTAAACTCCATAAAAATAGTAGCAAAAGATACAACCCAATACCAACACTAAACAGCCCAAAAACAGTCCCACAAGTTTATCAACTCAAAAATAATTTTTCAGTTTACTTAGACACGTTTCGACTGTCTTTTCTTTCAAATTGAGAAATACAACCAAAAGTACATCATTATACCTCCTATACAATAAACCATCCATGAATTCAACATAAAAATAAGTTCACAACCAGCCAACCATATACAAGAACAAACAACATACCATTCTTTCGAAACTAGCTAGGTCTATTCTTTACGATCGAGTTACAACTCGCAAACGCATAGATAATGGAAGGAGAAGCATAAACTTACCTTGTACTAAGTATAACCCACGAAACCTGGTATTTCTTCATCAAAAATAAGTTCCTAAACATGGCTACAAGGAGAAAGAGAAACTAGCAAGCTGTCCGGACTTTTCAGCACTAGAATCGCGTCGTAACACCCGGAATACCCTAGGGTTTGTGTGGGATTTTTGGGGAGGAGTTGTAGGGGTTTAATTTGGTTTTCTTGGTATGAAAGATAGGTGAAATAACTGAGTTGACAATCCCTTAAAGTCCCCTCTTTGTAGACTTTAGGTCTTTTAATTTTGTCATCTCATTTTGGCAAGTAGGTGATGCACCTACTTGTCACCTTACCAATCTGCGCAGGCTCGCGAAAATATGAATATCTCTATACTCCGAGACCGTATTGATGAACAGTTTAATGAGTTAGAAACTAGACTCATAGATATTTAATTTTATATGTAGATAATCCCTTAATTCCAAGTATATTGGGAGAAAAGTTCAGTTACATTTGACCTAATTTTCAGCACATTTATGAATGGAACTTGTGATGACCTTTTCCAACTACTGTTCCATAACTCACTTGACTTCAAAACATAACATCAACTATCATACGACTAAAATAACTCATATTATAATCTAATTATAATGTTAATAACCCTAGTTTCACCCCAAAAGTACATGGCAAAACATTCCAACTTGTCGACTTTCGACAAAACTTATTTTCTTCAATTTGTTTAGCTTCTAAGCCTTCAAACCCTCTTGCTACTTGGTATCAATGATCTTAAATACTTTTAACCTCCACGTTAACATGATAAAATAACTTTGTAAACTTTTCAAAGATGATTCCATTTCCGAGCTTACATTAATTGACTTATGACGTACTCTTACGTACGAAAACATGGGGTGTAAAACCCGGTACCTTGCTTAACCGAGTAACAACATAACATATCTTTCTTATTGTATATTCACTGGCAAATGGGCTAACGAGCCATAGGCTAACTAGAATAAACATAGGGGAATACTCAATATAAGACGACCCAACTTGATATAAAAATTTATATATGTGATATACGGGTCTATAAGGCCAACATAATCATTTGTAAACGCAAAACATAGGCCGGCAAGGCCATACAAGCATTCGTACACATGACATCTACCTACAAGCCTCTAAGAGTACACACTTAACATAAAGGTCGGGATAGAGCCCCGCTATACCAAACAATACGCACCTAAATCATACTGACCAAACAAGCAGCTCCGGAGCAAATGGAGCGCACCAACATCTTTCGCTGAGTTGATAGCCTACTTGGAGGACTCTCAACCTGTCTATCGAGACCCGCGGTCATGAAACGCAGCGTCCTCAAGCAAAAGGGACATCAGTACGAATAATGTACCGAGTATGTAAGGCACATAAGTACATAAAAGACATGGAAGAAATATAGAGTAAATGACTCAACTATAAGTTTGGATAACTCTGTAAATCATGAAATACTTATGGTGTCATGCATATGCGTATGAATATCATGTCATGCATAGGTACATGTGTTCATAACATCATCAAGCCTCTGAGGGCATCCTATCATATCATCTCGGCCACTGTGGGCAAAATCATCAACGTATACCAGCTGATGATGTGGTGGTGTCTATATAACGCTGTAACCTTTTCCCATATCCCATATACATATAATATACATATATACGCATATATAATGTCATCTGGTCATGGGTCAATGTACATGTATAAATGAATGTGATGCATGAGAAGTACGTCAATAAAATTTCTCTGAATGTCATAAGACCATTATGCCTTTGAATACTATCATGAAGTAAACTTTTTCAACTTACATATTTTCTAAGACCCATGAACAGAAGATGTAATAATAAAACACATGGGAATTCAAGAACATAGGTACCTTTAATACTTCTATGAATAGAGTTATTTATGGAAGTTGTGCATTTTCTCGTTTCGTTTGTATCGTATAGATCATTCCAAAAGGAAATAAGGGATAGCCTTAACATACCTGGAGTAGGAAAAAATTCGTATGATATTCTTAGAATAGGTTGCACCGTACTCCCTTAGAATCGCAAAATCTCACGTTGCTAAGGTGCTAATAAATCTCGTTGGAATTTTTGTTTCAAGAAATCTTGTTGAACCCTCGATGGATTTATGTTGCTAACGTTGGAATCCTTGTAGATGTTATGAATTCTCTTTGTTTTGTAATCTTTGCCATAGGAAATCATTATCATATTACTCACTTGAATATCTAAAGTCCAAATGAAGCCAAAATGCCAATCTCTTTAAGTCTTTACACGTATAGGATGTAGTGTTTTGTATTTAACGCTTTAGCTTGCCACCTTTCAATCTAGATGTATGAGTCACTCAATTTGAAGGGGGGGGGGCTGCCACATAATGCAGTTTTAATCTTATCCAATATATTCCTAACTAATTAGGTAATATCTCATTACCTAATAATTAACCAATTACTCACATAATTAAGAATTATCTCAACTTACTTGAAATACTATTCACTTTTAACATACCTTGTACACCTTACTATTATGGTCATGTGGTACCTTGTATGACACTAGTCCACAAATACCGGGTATTTATAGCCCGGACCGTATTTTATCTCAAAATGCCAAATTTCGACGAAATTTATTTTCATCGATTTGCTTACCATCTCACCTTCACGAATTTACTTATCACTTGCTTGAAATAGCATAATACTTATAATCTCAAAATAATCTCATTCCCAAGCTTACATCAATTATGTAACATCTTATTTTCCGAGCTTCCATCAATTTATTAATGACGTACTTTCATGCACGAAAACACGAGGTGTAAAAACCAGACCTACGGGATAACAAGTATCTGGGCGAGTACACATCATAGCGTACATAAAGCTCCAAACAACACTTAAATACAGAACTTGAGACATATATTCCTTTTCATTTTCAGTCTTGGGACACATTTCAAGGCTTAAAGTTCAACCTCTCGCTATAGGAGTATCCATGGATTTGAAACTATCCATGCAAAAATGCTCCAAAATTTTCTTTATAAGTTTCTTGAGATAGACTTAATAACGTTTTGGAACAATCTCTTTGGATCTTAACTCCCTGGATATAGTCTGTCTCACCCATATCTTCCATGTCAAATGACTTTTAAAGCCATGAATTGATAGTTTTCAAATACTCCAAATTATTTTCGGCCAATAAAATATAGTCCATGTAAAGAGAAAGAATTACAAATATCCCATTGGACTTCTTCACATAAATGTAATGGTCTTCATTGATCATGGTGAAATCATACGAGATTACCTCCTTATGAAATCTCAAATACCATTGCCCTGAAGATTGCTTTAGGACATAAATAGATCTTTTCACTTTACAGACCTTCTTTTCTTGGCCTTTAACGATGAAGCCTACAGGTTGTTCCATGTAAATTTTCTCGTTTAGTTCTCCATTGAGAAAAGTTGTCGTCACGTCTATTTGGTGTAATTCCAAATCCAAATGTGTAACAATAGCCAAAAGTAAACAAATTGAGGTAAACCTCACAACTGGTGAAAATGTTTGTTCCCAATCTATTCTAGCTTCTTGAGTAATGCCTTTTGCCACTAATCGTGTAACGATCCGACCGGTCATATTGAGCATTTGCACTTTGCTTGGTAGTTTGAGGGCATGAGTAGCTCCATATGATGTATTATGACTTGTGTGTATCGTCAGTTTTGGTTTTCAGGTGTTTCAAAATTAGTTTGGAAGAATGAATTTCTTGTTTGAAGCTTTAAGTTAGAAGCATTGACCAAGTTTGACTTTTTAGTAATTGACCTTGGATCGGAGTTTGGATGATTCTGTTAGGTCTGAATGGTGATTTTATACTAGGATATATGCCCGAAATTTAATTTGGATATTTTTAGAAGGTTTCCGCGCTAATTGGCGATAGTTGGAAAATTTGAAGGTTTAGAATGTTCATAAGTTTGACCAGGAGTTGAATTTAAATATATCGTGTTCGGATTGCGGTTTTGGGAAGTGAAATAGCTTCTTTATATCATTTGGTACTAGTGTGCAAAGTTTGAGTCCATTCCGAGTTAATTTGATATATTTCGACACGAGTTTTGGAGGTTGAAATATTCAAAGTTCATTAAGTTTGATTTGAGGTGTGATTCATGGTTTTGATGTTGTTATGCGTGATTTGAGGCCTGGAGTAATTTTGTATTATGTTATGGGACTGGTTGGTGTATTTTGGACGGGGTTCCGAGGGGCTCAGATGAGTGTCGGACGAGGTTCGAATCATTGTGGATCATTTTGGCTATGCTGGTTGGCAGGGATTTTGGTGTGGCCGCACCTGCTGAGCTATGGGAGCAGGTGCGGAGCCACAAAAGAGTTAAAGGAGTTGTAGGAGTGGAAGTGTAACTGGGAGCAGGGCTCCACAGATGCGAGAAATGGGTCGCACCTACGGAAGCGCGGAACCAGTGCTTTGGGTTGCAAAGGCGAGGTTTTGCGCAGGTGCAATGGCAGTGCCGCACCTGCAGGCGTGCAGGAGCGAAGTGAAATTCCACAGAAACGATGGCTGCTGAGTTTGGTTTGTTCGCAGAGGCGAAGATTGGGACGCATGTGCGAATTGGCATAAGCAAAAATTGGTTTGCAAATGCGAACAATGCTGGGCAGACTCTATTAATTCCCATTTTGAGGGTTAGAGTCATTTTATCATATTTGGAGCTATGAAGCTCAAATTAAGACGAGTTTTGAAGCGATTTTCACCATATGGATTGGGGTAAGTATTTTTTTACTCTATTTTGGTGATACGTGAATCTTTTTTTGTGTTTTGATAATTAGATTGTGAATTTTAAAGAGAAAATTGAGAGTTTTTGTCTAAAGTTTCATAGAGAGAATTTTTGAGTTTTGAACATCGATTCGGAGTCGTATTTGAGTGAAACTAGTATAGTTGGACTCATAATTGAATGGGTTATCGGGTTTTGTAAGTTTCGTCGGGTTTCGAGGCGCGATCCCGTGTCTAACTTTTGATTGACTTTGGGCTATTAATTAAAGATTCGAACTTTATCGATTGAGTTTGTTTCCTTTGGCATTATTTGATGTTCTTGAGTTGCCTTTGGCTAGTTTCAAGCCATTCAGAGGTCAGTACAAGCGGAATGGTATTCTTGGAGCATCATTTGTCTTGCTCGGTGTTGGATTTGGCTTGTTCGAGGTAAGTAACACTTCTAAACTTGGTGCTGAGGGTATAAACCCCTGTATATACATGTTATGTGTTTGGTGATGGGCGTATGGGCGTGCACCGTGTGAATTATGACTCGGTTGATTCTGTGATACTGTGTAGTTACCTAATCTTATTTTTATCCATGAAATATCTACGTGCTAGAGTAACTGAGTTATGATCTCTGTTAGAAACCATGTTTAGGTTATATGCTTATTATGTTGGGAAACACTGAGATCATACCTGCTGTTGAGTTAACTGCTTAAATTGCAGTTACATACTTAGTCATACTCATTCATTTGCATATCATCTCTTAGTCTCTGTTGCTATTTATTGATACATCATATCATCATTTTTGGGCTGATTTTCATGACATTGTGAGCCCGAGAGACTGGAGAGATAGATGAATGAGTTGGGGCCTGAGGGCCGGATTGTGAGTGATATTGATGGGATCAGGCTACACGCCGCATCAAGTGTTATTGATTTATGATAAGATCGGGTTGCATGCCGTAATAGGAATTATTGATTCATGATGGGATCAAGATGCACGCCGCGACATGCATTATTGATTCACAATGGGATCGGATTGCGCGTCGCAGCAATATTTATTAGTGCTTGGGCTGGATCTGCCCCTCCGGAGTCTGCACACCCATAGTGAGCGCAGTTGCTATTGATTCATGAAGGGATCGGCCTGCATGTGGCAATGGGTACTGTACAGTGTTGAATGACTGAGTATGTTGAGTGATTGAGCTTGATGAGTGGGAGTGTTAGACAGTGAGATTGAGTACTGTGAGAGTGTAAGTATATGAGTTCATCACCGTGATGTATTACATTTGACATGCATACTTGACATACATGCATAGAGATGCATTTCCTTATGCTACCCGATTTTGGTGACATTTATGATTTCACGTGTGCATTGACATGTAGTCATAGATAAGTACTTTCCTCATGCTATCTGATAATGAAACATCTTATTTATTGTTGAAAGGTTTTGGGGAAAATTACAGTTTTTCTGACTTACTCATACTTTGGTGTTTTCAGTGAAAGATTTGAGGTTTTAGTGTTATACCTAAAAAGCATGACTATTTTTCCATAAATGTGAACGAGTTGAGCAACATATTTTTGAGTCATTGCTTGTACTGCTTTTCTTATATTGTTAAGAATTGTTCTTGGCTATTGGTATTGGACTCTGAACTTTGTCCAAGCTCGTCACTACTTTCAACCTAAGGTTAGGATTGTTACTTAATGAGTACATGGGGTCGGTTGTACTCATACTACACTTCTGCACCTTGCGTGCAGATGTTGGATGCTAATGTTGCTGTGTATGGCGGGATCTGGATTTGGAGATGTACTTATGTTCCGGTCATAGCTGCCTCTAGTTCTTAGTAGCTTTAGAATCTTTAATTTGTTCATGTATATTTAAAAAAGTTGATATATTTATTTCATACCAGCTTTGTAAACTCTATATCTTAGAAGCTCATGATTTGTACTACAAGTCCTTGGAAATTCATTGTATAAAAGTTTAGTTGTATTATCATTACTTCTCATAAGGAATTTCATTAGAATTGGTTTATTGTTAAATGGCTTACCTAACGGGTTGGGTTAGGTTCCATCATAGCTAGTTGGATTTTAGGTTGTGACAAGTTGGTATCATATCTCTAGGTTCGTAAGTTCTACGAGTCATGAGCAAGTGTTTAGTAGAGTCTTGCGGATCGGTATGATGACGTCCATATCTATCTTCGAGAGGCTACAGGGCATTTAGGATAAACTTCTCATCTTTTTTTCCTTATCGTGCGACATTGATTCAACTTGAAGCGTATCTCTTTGAATTCCTTCCACTCACTCGTATGCGCATGTGAGCACTCGGTATCAAATGTACATCGATGACTTGTGAATTCCATGGATGTGGTGCGAGAGTTGTTCTCTGTGCTTTGATGATGGGCTAGTCTAGAGGACTTGAGGCTAGGTTTGGACTGTAGCTTAGGCTCGGTAGTTTCAGTTGCGTGAGCTTGTGCTTTTGAACTTCTATGTTCAGTGGTGTCCCTATGAGTGGATTGGTGGCTCGGTGAGTGGTTGGACGACTATATGATGAGTATGATGTGACTGCGAGATGTGTTCGGATGTTCGAATATATTGAGGAGAGTTTGTTTGAGATGCGAAAAGGGATATTAGGTGCTTGATTTTTGTGATATGTTATACGGTAAGGAGTTATAAGGGTTTTGAGGGATTCTTTCATGTTATTTCATTTATGGAATGAAGTAGATTTTCATGTCTTGTTGATGAGTTCTAACTCAGGAAGATTAAGCGATTTCATAGTAGTTGTGGCTGTGAAAGTGTATAAAGAGATATCAGTTTGAGGCTTAGTAGGTGAGTTATTACCTGCGAGGTAATCTACGGATGTGTGGCCCTTATGATGGTTGTGTGGGTAGTTTCTTGCTACTAGTAGGTGTTATATGTTGCGATCTGGTTTGGATCGCTTAAGGATGAATGCGAGCTTAGAGGATGATTTGAGGTATTTTATGCCTAGTATTGCATGAGCTTGTTAAGAATTTAGTTGAATCTCATAGTGGTATGATGGAAGTAATAGAGTATGTATATTGTGAGTTATCGAATGCTTAATCTTTGGCTTTGAGCCAAGTGGGGGAGCCTGCTATCGACGATTTGATTGCATAGTTATGTGTTAAATATTAGTTTTGGTCTAGGCATACTTGTGGATCAGTTCTTGCTTGCCGAGGTTGAGATCGAGGATGACCCGAGTAAGGTAATTTTTGGATACAGGTTATATTACACTTTATGGGTATATGGAAATCATGGGATAATTTGAGTCGTTATTTGTGACGGATGTAGTGCGCATAGAGTAGGAATTTACTCGGTTGCGCTAAGATGGGGTTACTTTCTTGGGTGGTGTTGTGCTAATAGGGCACAAGTCGTTTGGTCTCTTGGGTGGTAAAATTGATATTTGAGTAGAGTGGATGATTCTCGAGAGGGTTCTAATGGATTCAAGATTTATATAGCAATTGAGGATTTTTTTTCCGGATTTGTTTATGACTAGAGCCTGATTTTTACATTACATGGCGTCGAGACTCGCGGTATTTCTACATCATTATGGATTCTACATTTCAATATCAAGAAGGTGAAGGAAACGACACTAGATTCACAGAAGGTCTATTCCGAGTGGGTGTCTCAGTTTTGGTACTTTTGGGGTGCTTAAGAGGGAATACACGGCTTATGGGCCTTAGGGAAGTGTGGATTTATGCTAGAATCTCTTGTGGTGAGCTTTGGATAAGGATCATAGTGTTCTAGCAAGGAGAAGTGTCAACTTCAGGGTAATTTGGAAGGAACTCAGAGAAATAGGATAACTTGGTAGTAGGTTGGATCAGCATGGTAATGGATATGATTGGTTCTTTGGGTACTCTTGATATGGTGAGTCTCTACATGTGTTTTGTGGAAATAATCTTGGGTTTGGCGACTTACGTGGCTTGGTGGAGTTAGAGAGATTCAGTTATGATGGCTTGGTTATATGCAAATGGGTTTTGAAGTGTTCTAGATGATTTCTACCGCGGTTTGAGACGGATATTTCCTACCGGCGTGAGGAGCATGTTGTGTATTGTGATTTTTTTACTGGATGGGATCAAGTGAAAGGTTCCTGGTTAATTGAGTATGTAGTTTGCTTGTGACTCAGAGTTGATAATGAGGTTCTCGTGTTTCATATGATGGTCTAATAAAGGCAGCATATTGTGTAAGATTGGGATTTGCATGTGCAAGTATACAATTCAGTTCCAAAAGGAAGATCATGAGTTTATACAACACAAACAATTTCAGATGTTGGCACTAACTGGTATTACTTGAGAAGAGTGTACATTCAGAAGGCGCACTATGTTTTGGCTTACGAATGCTTCGTTGGTATTGTAGTACTTGCCTGGTTGATCGACTGTTGATATTCAGATTTTTTCTATGTGCCACGGAAAAATTATAAAAGTACTCCTCGTGGGATGATCGTGTATGCGATATGTGTTAGACATTCGGGCGGTGGAGCTGGGATCATATATGGTGATTTGTATGTTCTACAGATTTGGAGACTATGAGGTCTCAAATGCAGATTGTTTCGTGGTTGTGGACTATGAAAATGTGGCCAAAGCTAGCCAGATGATAGTATGTGTTATGGTTAGGTCATTGTGGACTTTCAGAGGGTTATTTATCTATTTGTGGATGACCAGAGTTGATTTGGGGTCTCATTGGTAGACCCAATGCAGATGTGTATTCTACATCAGGTCGAATTTGTTGACTTCGTACTGCGATTGTTAAGGGATGTACCATTCGGTTAGAATTGATTTTATTTTTATCTGATATGTTCTATGTGTTACTTCTCCATGCTACGAGGGATTGTGATTCATTGGTTATATGCACACATGGTGCGGTTTTGTTTGGGCCTTATAGCTAAATTCGAGCGAGTTGGTGATTGGGGTGTGGAATTGTTGATTGCGCCTTGGTTATGGTCTTTCCAGGTTGTGATATATTATGTTGTTTGCTTCTCCGTGGTTATAGTAATGCACTTTGGGTACTTGTTTTCAAACTGTGATGGTTGTTGATTTTGAGCATTTGTGACTTGAGGTATTTCATATGGACCAGTGTTTGGATGAGGTCGTGCATTGCAACAGAGTTGGGGTATGATCCTTAGTGATAGATTCATGTGTCTTTTTTCTACTATGTATGACAGATTTGTAGCATTGCGGTTGTGGTGGTGCTTGTTGAGCTTGCGGGACGGTCCTCTCTTTTGAGTCATTTTCCTTGTTTGAATACACTTGAAATGTTGCTTATTGGTGCACGGATTGCACTTTGTGATTCTAAGTAGTATTGGCATGGCGTGTCAGCAGAGTAGCTTGTACTTGATGAGATGGAGTCTTTGGGCCTGAAGTAATTAGTATCGAATTTGATTACGGTATATTTGGAAGGATAATATCGAAAGTCGGCTTAGAAATTGGCTATAGTTCTTGTCGAAGGAGGGAGACTCCATAACTTGTTGATCTGATGAGTAGTTATGAGTTTTTGCGTGTTTCTTTCATCATCGGTAGTATACTAGGGTGTTGAACGAGGTTTTATTTGATATGAGGTTTATTACTGGTACCGGGTTTGTTTTGAGTTGTTACTGTGATCGAAAATTTTTCTATGAGTATGCGAGTTGTGTGGTATATCTTGTGATTACATCTTGGATTATGGTTATGACTTGATATAACCTGTTCAGACTCATACAGTGTGTAGATGCAAGATTCGGGTCTTGTAAAGAATTTCGGATGTTGGAAATTGGGTACTAAGGCTTACGGATCTACGAATCACAACCCAGTCCAAACCTATTGAAACTATGAACCTCCAACTTTAAAAACTAACGTCGATTCATACCAAACCAACTCCGATTGACCTCAAATTTTGCATATAAGTCATAAATGACACAACAGACCTATTCCAGCTTCCGAAATCAGAATCCGATCTCAATATCAATAAAGTCAACTCTCGATCAAACTTCTCAATCCTCCAAACCTTCAACTTTCTAACTTTTGCCAATTCAAATCAAAACGACCTACGGACCTCCGGATCAATATCTGAACATTCTCCTAAGTCCAAAATAATCATACGAAGCTACCAGAACCATTAAAACTCCATTCTGGAGTTGTCTATACAAAAGACAAACTCCGGTCAACTCTTTTAACTTAAGCTTCCAACTTTGGGACTAAGTGTCCCATTTCACTCTGAAACTTACCTGAAACCGACACCAACCACCCCGACAAGTCACATAACCACAATATAACATAGAGGAGGCAATAAATAGGGGAAAGAGGCTAAAATACTCAAAAAAATTCTGCTAGTTCGTTACAACCAGTAAGTTAATTCAGACTTTGCAGAAACTTCAAGGTATACCTATTTGACGCTTGCAGGTCTCGGAGTCACCATCTAGTAATCTTATGCTACTGTTTCTTTTGTTTTCGAATAGTATTATATTAGAGATTCTTAGTGTATCTCAGTAGAGCTTATGACTTTGTACCACAATTTTGGAATGGTATGAGTGTAGTTCCGCTTTGGTTTTATTATGTTACTTATCAAAATAAATCAACAACTTGGTCGTTAACTGCTAAATTCTCAATGTTTGTTAGGCTTACCTAGTCTAAGAGACTAGGTGCCATCATGATTTCTAAGGTGGGATTTTGGAGTCGTGAGAGTAATCTAAGCAACCATGAACAAATGTCGGCTAATAACTTGAACGTCGAAGTTTCCAATGTGCATTCTCGAAGGTTGCAACCGCTAAGCTCAAAGATATCTGCGCGCAAGGTATAAAAGTGTAGTATAAGTACAACCAACTCAATTTACTCAGTAAGTATCTTCACTAACCTCGGTGAAGTAGTAGTATGGTTTAGATAAAAGATATTCATGCCTGTGCAGTTTATAAGTATAGAAAATAAGAGGAAGGAAACTACATAAACAAGTCAAAGAAACAAAGAATATCAACAATAAGGTACAGTTTAAGGAGAGAAAAAAATATGACAACATGCTCTTCCAACTTTCTAGGTAAAAAACATTTACCAAAAACACCAAATACATATACGGAAGAAGATACGCACCTAGTAGCACTAACTCAAATACTCCTACAAGAGGGTAGAGTGCTTATACATAATAAGGTTCCAATTCCATATTAATTACTATTCAGAACTTTTACGTATGCTTTTACATAAGTCTGGTATATCAAGGTATGAGGATTACTCTTTCTCTACATCAATCTGGCACCTCCCAAATGTTCAACAATGCATTAACAAGTCCAATACGTACCTAAGAATATGTCTAAAATCGTATAAAGGTGTTAAGCATGTAGGTTTCATGTATCAATATACGGATATACGTATTACATTATACCAACTCAAGTCAACAAAATCATAATATCGTACCAGCATACTGATCCCACATCGTACCGTTGTGACATGCAACACCATTCAATATAATATCGTTACAGTGTATAATCTGATCCAACATAATATTGTTGTGACATGCAACATGATCCAATGGCCATAATACCGTTGCAACATGCAACGCGATCCCACGATATTAACCCACACAGAAATAATAACAACCAACAAACAACTCAATAAGGTAACAATAACAAACAATGTAGAAAGCATAGATGTAATAGTAACAAACAAGGCATGAAGCATAAATATAACAGTAACGAGTAAGTCAAGATGCATACATGTGTATACAAGGAAAGGATAAACACTGTAAAATGCATGTCCCTCTTCCTCACCCACACGAAAATACTCGTCGTACCATGAACTCTCACCCTCACCTGCACAATAACACCAGTAGTGCCAATTTCGTGTCACGATTCAATTTTTCCATCTTAGAATGTCGTGATGACACCTAGTCTCTAAGACTAGGTAAACCTAACATGCATAGAGAAATAGCAAAAATAATCCTAAAACTTCAAATTTAAACCATCTAAATTATCGTAATAGATCTCAATAGTACACCTGGCCATAACTCCCAAAATCTAGTAGAACTGAGTCATAAGATCTAAACGAATATACTGTAAAATCCCTAGTACAACACTATCTAGATAAAGAGTAAACAATAGAAAAATAAGGACAGAGGGTGACTCTGAGACCTGCGAACTTCGAGCAGGTATACCTTGAAGTCTCCAAACTGAATGATCCACTCACCGATGCCTAGCCTGAGTCAAGGTACTTGGATCTGCACAAAAATATGTAAAAGAGTAGTATGAGTACACCACAACGGTACTCAATAAGTATCAAGCCTAACCTAGGTAGAGTAGTGACGAGGGCAGGTCAAGACACCTACTAGGATAAGAAAACTGAACAAGTATAATATAGCCTAATAATGAAAACGAGGAAATAGTTGCAATAAAGCAATACCATAAGGTAAGCTGCAACAACTGAATTTAAAACAATAAAGGAAACAAGGAAGGAACAAAGAATAATAAGAACATCAAGGAAATAATGCGGACAAATACAAGTGAGGTAAATGAGAGATAACAACAAGAATCACAATCGAGGTACCGCCTCGTACCCCTATTCCACAATCACAATCACAATCTTTTCTTATACCGCCGCGTGAGCCTTACATTTAGATAGTTTTGAAAAAAATATTTTTTTCCGAAATAGCTACACGCACTTTAGCCCATCTTATGTCGCCGCGTGGCTTCTAGTAATTCCCTTATTAGCAACACACACATAAATTCCACTTTATGCAGCGACATGAACATTAACTCCTATCCTTGTACCGCCGCATGTGCATCAATATCACAACACATTAACAACTCGCACCACAAGTGCCCATATGGCGCAACTTGTCAAAAGAATCAACAATACCAATATTTACACAATAAATATCCTTTGTTTGTACCACAATGTGTACAAGAATCTCAATAATAACAAAATAAAAGTGAATATCTCAACAAGAAAGATATCTCAATAATTTATCAACTTCGCCTCAATGTGATAACGGCTTTTACAACTTCAACATCAATAACTCAACAAGAAGGTATTGCATGAAATAATAACTTCAAATAAGGTAATTCAACAATTAAGAAATTAACAAGAAAATAAGGAAGACAATAACTTCAACTAAAGCATGCAAGTGCAAAATAACAAGTAAGAGATAGAGCAAGTGTTAACAATATCAAATAAATCACGTAAGGATAGATTAATACATGTGAGGGTAGATTAACAACGAAAGTTATAACATGTTATAACAATGAAATTAAAGACATGAAAATAGTCTAAATAGCCTAAACCGGTCAAATACCACATATAGCCCGTGTACCCAATCCTCGCCTTGCGTACACGGCTTTCACTTAACCCAAATAGTACAATCAACCCAAATTCTAAGGGGTAGTTCCCCAACACAAAGTTATGCAAGATACTAACCTTAAACAAGCCAAATCAATCCCCTAATAAGCCTTTTATGCGAAAATCCATCTCCGGATTATTCAAATCTAGCCAAAATAACTTAATACCATAAATACAAATCATAGGAAACTATTCCAGATAATAAAGTTGCAATCTTTAAAGAAAATCAAAAAGTCAACCGGGTCCACACCTTGGAACCCGACCAAACTTACAAAATTCGAACACCCATTCAATAATGAGTCCATGCTAAAATTATCCAATTTTGACCTCAAATCGACTTTCAAATCCTCAATTATGATTTAGGAAGTTTACACAAAAATTTCCAATTTTTCCAACTCAAAACACTAAATAAATGATAAAAATAATAATGGATTCATGAATAATAAGCAAGTCCAAGTCAAAAACACTTACCCCTATCCAATCCTTGAAAATCCCTTCCAAAATCGCCAAAAACCGAGCTCTTAACTCAAAGTGTGAAATAATACTCTTACCTACGATTTGGGATTTTAAATTCTACTGCCCAGTTATTACACTTCGTGATTGCGGAAGTTCCCCTTGCTCGCGAAGAGCAACAAAACTCTAGTGGCAAAAACCTTCTATGCGAACGCCATATCAAAGTCGTGAACGCGATGACCATTCACCCATAACTACACGATCATGTACTACCACTCGAGATTGCGATGAAAAAACATGTGAAATTCCAAGGCTTCTCCTTCCTTCTCCACGAACGCATCCCCACACCCACGTTCGTGCTGAACGACCACTCAAAGCTTCGCGATCACATCCTTAACCACGCGAACACATAGAACAAATTACCACCTGCCAGAATTAACCCTTCGCGATCGCGTCCCTTTTCTTGCGACCCCGAAAGAGAAAGCCATATGCCAGTCCAAAATGAGTCCGAATTTGATCCGAAACACACCCGAGGCTCCCGGGACCTCATCCTAACATACCAACAGGTCCTAAAGCACGATACAAACTTAGTCGAAGCTTTAAATCACATCAAACAATATTGAAATCACAAATCACACCCTAATTCAAGCCTAATGAACTTCCAACTTCTAAAACTAATGCCAAATCATATAAAACCAACTCCGATTGGCCTCAAATTTTGCACACAAGTCATAAATGACACAAGGGGCCTACTCCAACTCCCATAACCAAAATCTGAGCCCGGTATCAACAAAGTCAACTCTCAGTCAAACTTCTCAATCTTCCAAACCTTCAACTTTCCAACTTCTACCAATTTAAGCCAAATCGACCGACGGACATCCAAATCCAGACATACGCCTAAGTCCAAAATCATCATACGAAGCTATCAGGACCATCAAAAGTCCATTCCGGAGCCGTTTATGCAAAAGTTAATATCTGATCAACTCTTTCAATTTAAGTTTCTAACCTTGGAACTAAGTGTCATAATTCACTCCGAAATATCTCCGGAACCAAACCAACCACCCCGGCAAGCCACGTAACTACAAGTGAACATAAAATAGGCAATAAACAGGAAAAACAGTGCTATAATACACAAGACAATCGGCCGGGTCATCACATATAATATCAAATAACACAAAAACAACCATTGTGCCAATATCATATCAAATCGCATGAAAACACCCATTGTGCTAATATCACTCATCTTCATAGCATGAAAACACATATCGTGCAATGTGTTTTTGTGTGTGTATATATATATATATATATATATATATATATATATATATATATATATATATATATATATATATATATATATATATATATATATATATATATATCAATAACAAGCAATATGATGCATAAATACAATCAAGAGGAATAAGTAAGCATAATATAACCCATGAGAGACGATCATAACTATTTTACCAATAGGCAAGCCAACATTTCAACAGCTTCTTTGTTCAAATATCACAACGAAATCTACACATGATTAAGAAAGCTCATGTAGCACAAAAATGATAGGTTTGTGCTCGTCTAAGGCATGACTACGGTCAAATCTAGTATATTAACAACCTCAAGAATAGTCCAACATGGCCAATTAAGATATCACAAGCTAAAACATGATCTCTAGCATGGACATTGTGTTCATGTAGTCATAAAATTCAAATGAAACATAAGTCAAGAAGATCACATAGTCCAACAAGGCATCAGGAAGCATAAAATCTATCTCGAGTATGAATAACCATGTTAAATGCATATATACTCGTGATCTCGCATATACATCACCCTTTCATGTAGCAAACAATATCATTTATTAGGAAGATTGCCTCAAACTAAACTAGGAAAGACATTTATCTCATCCGGCTAGTCTAAGGCTCCAAAATTGCTTTTCCTTTTTTTGAATTCACCTCCAAATGCCTTGAATCTAACCAAATAACACTTAAACAAGTCAAAAATAAGCTTTAGGAGCTATTCTTATATCAAAAAGCTTCGATCTTTATCCAATTTAGAAAAGACAACAAAAGGTCAACCTGGACCATATGGTCGAAATCCGAAATCATGACCAAATCTCGATGATTCATTATCTCTAGAGTCCAAATATGTCATTTAATTTTCAAATTAGATTCCAAACCATAAAATTCACTCTCTTAAGTATTGGTTGAAAATCCAACTTTCTCTTGCTCAAATTCAAGTTTTGATGTTAATCTAGTGGTAGATTCTTGTGATAATCATAAATTCGAGTTATGTTTCCTTACCCCAATAAAGTAGATGAAAATCAACCTCAAAATCACCTCAAACCAAGTTGTCTAGCTCCCAAAATGATAAAAATAAAGTCCAAGTTCTAAATGGGGCTAAATATACAAGTGCAGAAATTTTTCAGAAATAATAGCATTACACCTCCTCCGCTAAAATAGTTATACCTTTATGTAAATGTATCAAAATAACAAATAGTTCAAATTTCTGAAAATTAAATTCAAAGATCTACAACTTTGATCAAGGCATATTCATCAAATTCCTCATAGATTCTGAACAGATTTCTAGCGAAATCTTGTTTGATGTAGAAAATTACTATTTCAGTATTTCAAGTCTTTCAAAACATGCTCCAAATGCGCCGAAACTCACCCGAGCTCCTAGGAACTCCATCCAATAATTCCTATAAAGTGTAAATACCCTATTTAGACTTGTCCAAAGGCAAAAAAACACCCACGAAAATATCACAACAAAGAATTGAGGTTCAATTTGAATAATTTTTTTTAAGTTGTTAAATTTTCGTTCTTTCAAAAAGTGTCCAAATCACATTAGATACTTCAGATTACTTTTAAACTTTGCACACAAGTTTACTTCAACTATATAGAGCTATCTAAAGTCTAAGAGCACATCAAAGTCAATTCTTGGTCAAACTTATATTTTTCAAATTGCCATTTTTTGACAAATGGTGTCGAATCCTTCTAGAAACATCCAAAATCCAATTCAAACATACGTACAAGTCTAAAACTATCATACGAACCTATTAGATTCATCAAAAAGCGATTTCAAGTCCGTTTACTCAAAAGTCAAACTTTGGTAAATTCTTACAACTTAAAGCTTCCAAAATGAGAATTAATCTTCCAAAATACTCCCGAACCTTTTGGAAGTCAACCCAACCATGCAAACAAGTCATAAAACTATCAAATGAACCTATTCAATATCTCGAATTGCAAAACAGAATGCTGGAACTCAAAACAACTAGTTGTGGCGTTACACTCTATGATGGAGACAATTGTATTCGATGGACCCATACGTTTTCAAAATCTAAATACGTCTCTTCCGGGCTATTTAGTCAAGGAAGTGAACAAATTTATACAGTTTGTACAAAGTTCAGCCGATCATATTACTCCATTTATCCTAAAATGACCAAATTGCCCTTCGAATCCCAAGTAGGCATGTGATGTGACATGCTATGTGCTTATTCTCCCTTGTTAGATGTTAGATACTCCCTCCATTTTAATTTATGTGAACTTGTTTGACTGGATACGGAGTTTAAGAAAAATTAAAGATTTTTGGAATTTGTGGTCTTAAACAAGTCAAAAAGGGGCTCAGAGTATTTGTGTTGTTATAAAATCTTCTCTTTAAGGGTAGAATTGTAAGTTTAAGCTAAATTTTTTTCCAAATTTTAAAAAAAGGAATTTTTTTTGGAACGGACCAAAAATAAAATAGGTTCACATAAACTGGAATAGAGGGAGTATAATATTTGGTATTCTAACGAAGTCATGTTACCTCGAGGAAACTACTAATGACCAACAAAAGAAATTGAAAAGTTAAAAGAAAAAAAAATAGATTAATAGGAGAAAAAGACAAAAGAGAGGGTGTGCTATGTAAATAGGAAAAACTTGGAGTGAGATTGTAAACTACAAAGTCGCATTATTGACCAAAATCTTAATTTAGAGGAGACGTCTCCCAATAATTTCCCCATTACGGCATTACCCAATTGGACCCATTATTGGAATATCTATTTCCACTTCTACCGGATTACCCGTCTGTTTTCTTGTGTTGTGTTGGGATCTTTCAGAGGAAAAATCTCAATTTTTAGTCATAGATAATAAGTGTGAGATCCATCAACTTGAAGGTGTGTGCATGGGTACTCAAACAGAAGCAACACCTCTTCTTGAAGATGAGATTCTAGAGGTTCTAATTTCTCCTTATTTACTTCTATATCAATTTTTTTTTCAATTTTTGCACACTTTATATTGAATAGTATATTACTTGGGAAATCCATTCGGGGGAGTTTCGATGCTTTTTCTTTATTAATAGTGTTTTCTTTATGAAGGCAAAATTTGTGTTTGGCTGATCTTCTTTTCATTTTGTTTCCTCTTTGGTCAAACTTTAAGGAATTTTCGTTTTGGCTTAATCGCAAATTATGACTCTGCCATGTTTTTGCTAGTTTCCTAGTTCTAGATCCTACTATTGGAAAAGTGAAAAGGTGGATTGAGTAGAAAATTAAACTAGAAAGAGAGCTCATTACCTTAAATTGGAAACAAGTGGAAGTCCTAATAAATGGATTCCTAATCTAGGCAGTTGAAATTAAGTGTAGGAGCAATATGAACCAACACAGACAAGGGCGTACGCAGAACTTTTTGAAAGCGGTGTCGACATTTAATATATTAATAAAACACAATTTAAGCACCAAATAGCCGTACAAAAATCCAAGAAAATGGGGCTCAAAAATCATAAGAAGAACATGTCTGCTAGGAGATTCGAACACATGACCTCTTCAAGAAAACGGAGGCAACCCACCAAGAGAGCTAAAGTGCAAGTTGTGACAAACAGGATCATTTTACGCGTTTTTAACAATATTTTGTATTTATATACTATTTACATACATATATTTACTAAATTTTTCGGTGATGACACCGCTACAATCAAGGTGATTCCGCCCATGAACAGAGATGATATTTTATTATACTTGTATTGTAATTGATCATTACCGAGTAAGTCTCTTACTTCAAACAGTACAAAGCATCATTCTCAAGAAAGAAAATGTAGAATAGGACTCATTGTTGATAAAAAGTCCATACTGGAAAAAGATTTAAGCATGAAATTGATATATTCTCAACAGCCCTTTCATCTAACTTTTTTCAAGGAAAAGCATAAATGATGTTCCTAAATTTTGTTAGACTCTACACTATTCAAACCCCAGTCTCTATAATCCTTTTGTCATGAAGATAATCTGTCACATCTTTTCTCCGTCTTTGCTCAGTGGTTATCTGTGAAGATTTGTGATTCCACAAAATATGAAATAAAGAATTGACTGGAGAAGGAACGAGGTGAAATAAGTTCTTAATTTAAAAAAAAAAGTAGCGAAACTATTTGGCGAGGCCCCTTTAGTTTCATTGGTCTTCAAACTTAGCTGCTGTATATTTTTTTTTATTATATAGATCTTTGTTTTACAAAATTGAGCTGGGCATGTATAAGTACTCTGGCTCTTCCAGATGTCAAAGCATGGAGTCTATCATTCTTATTTAATATAGAAGATGATAAGCAGATGTGAATGTGAGTCTCTTCAAGTTTCTTTTCTTGATAATTTCCTATTTTCAGGATGAGAATAGTGGACTCTACACTGGAGATGGTTCTGTTGATATCAAGGGTAATCCTGTTTTGAAGAGTGAGACTGGGAACTGGAGAGCTTGCCCCTTTATTCTTGGTATGTCAGACTCAGATTTCGCTTTTCTCGCTCTGTTTTATAGTGTGAGTGATTTGCTTGCCGACCTTGGTGTCAGGTAATGAGTGCTGTGAACGTTTGGCATACTATGGCATTGCTACTAATCTTGTTACCTATCTTACAACAAAGTTTCACGAGGGAAATGTCTCAGCTGCTAGAAATGTCACCACTTGGGCAGGCACTTGTTACCTAACTCCCCTAATTGGAGCTGTGCTAGCAGATGCATACTGGGGAAGATATTGGACAATTGCTACCTTCTCTACCATCTACTTCATAGTAAATATCTCACTTTCATTTTACAGAAAATACAAAATTATGGTGTGTGTAAGATGGTTTTAAAATTATCTTCTTGTGACTTGCATATTCATATTTTGTCATTTTCCCTTTCCTACCAGAGAGTTCCTATGACATAACTAACTTCAATCTAGTGATTCTTGTTTAGTTCTCATTCCATGGGAAATGCCAAAACTTAATTTTGATGTTTTCCTAGAAATAGTTGAAACTGTATTGGTTAGGGAAAAGATCTGAATTTGTTCCTATACTAATTGCTATACCCCCCCCCCTCCGGGGTTAAATTTTTGGTTCACTCATACCGTTGCCATTAGCAAGTCGTGTCGTATTCTTGCCATTAACAGAGCTCTAAGGTTAAAAGGGTGGACTCGACGTATCCAAATTCTTCAAGGAAAAAGGTCTAAAATTTAATCCTGAACCTTTGACAATGGATTAAAATTATACTCAGGTTGGAGCTTTGTAACTGTCAAGGTCAGAAATGAGATTTTTTCCTAATGGCAGGAGTAATATTATACCAGAACTCTAACAGAGTGCAAAGTTACTCAATTTTGGATGGTACAGGGGAAAATTTGACCTTTTTTCCCTCTTTATATTAATTAGGAAGCTCAACGTAAGGTCTGGCTAATGGTGTTGTGGGCCTTCACCTTTTCCTCGATCTTGGTGAATCATATTCTTCTACAATTTGGTGAAACAGAAGACGTACTGGTGCAGGCCGGCCATTCAACCTTGCGGTTAATCTTATTTAGACATTTAGATGACTATCAAACTATATTCACCTTTGATTACCTGTTGTGTATCAGTTAGTTTGTCATTCCTATCTGGAGCATTAGGATAGACAATGGAATGACATTCCTCGGGAATTTTAGATATCTTGAAATATTTTTCATTCCTATCTGTAACACAATAAATTACGGAGAAAAGAATAAGAGGAATATAGTGGAAATTACGGAGTCAAGTTATTCATATTTAACTTTTTTCATTTCTTTATAATTGGTGGGTGCAATTGTGGTACCAAATGATGTGACGTTGGTTCTAGGTTTGCATATTGTTATGGCAACTTTGAGGAAGGTCGAGAAACTTTCTCAGCAAACTGCTTAAGTGATAATTTTCCTGTTATGACTGGTCCAAATAGATCTGCTTTACCCTCTAATACTGTTTTAACTTAGCTATCAACATTGTGATATGGCACTTATCACAACTTTGTGAAGTGTGATATTTACAAAGTTTTAAGCGAACTAAAGTTGGGAAACAGGGAAGAAAGTAATAGCTGTATATCTGCTCAGTGCCTTGCCTCTTTAGAACTGTTATATTTAGAGGTCTCATCTTTACAACTAATACAGCTAGTCCAAGTGAGACAGTAAATACGTGTCTTGTCTTGTGAACGGGAACCTGATTGTCTACTGCCTTATCTCCCTTTTGCAACTGAGTTTTTACCTTTGCTCTAGCCTCTAGTGCAACATGAATTATGATGCATATCTTGTTCTTGCAGCCATTCTTTCTCTTGCATCTGCATGCTAGACTTACTCTTTCTACTTCATGTTTTTTTTGGTGTTGATTGGCTGTATAGGGTATGTGCACGTTGACACTATCAGCTTCAGTTCCTGCCTTTAAGCCCCCTGAATGTATGGATTCTGTGTGCCCAGCAGCAACTCCAGCCCAATATGTCATACTCTTTTTGGGCCTCTATCTGATTGCTCTTGGAACTGGTGGAATTAAGCCATGTGTCTCGTCATTTGGTGCTGATCAATTTGATGACACAGATCCAAAAGAGAGGGTTAAAAAGGGTTCCTTCTTCAATTGGTTCTATTTTTCTATCAACATTGGAGCTTTGATATCAAGCAGTTTGATTGTGTGGATTCAAGAAAATGCCGGATGGGGCCTTGGGTTTGGCATCCCTGCACTTTTCATGGGCATTGCCATTGCAAGTTTCTTTTTCGGTACACCACTCTACAGATTTCAGAAGCCAGGAGGAAGTCCTCTCACTAGAATGTGCCAGGTTTTGGTTGCAGCATTCCACAAATGGAACTTGTCTGTCCCTGAGGATAGTACACTACTTTATGAAACTCCAGACAAGAGCTCTGCAATTGAAGGAAGCCGAAAACTGTTGCACACTGATGAACTGAGGTACTAATATTTTTCTTATTGCCAAAGAGAATGTTTTTATATTCCACTCTCTTCTCCTCTGTGTTCTTTTCAATCTTCACTTCAGTATGTTTACTTCACTAGATAGTGATTACTTGGTGTATAGTTTCGAAAGAATCTCAAATTTCACTTAGCATATTTGTGCAGCCTTGCTTTTTGGAATGTGTAATCTTTCATTCCTCTCCTCTGTTGTTCTTTATTTCCAATTCTTGATGGTTTATGGCTATCTTTTGGTTCTCTTGTACATATTATCTAAGCACACGGATTTGTCTTTTTCTCTCCAACATGTAGTGATTCAAAGCTTAATGATAGCTTCATATAAAGTGAACAAAATCAGTTTATGCTACATGGCCAAACTTCTTAGCCGCTTGGACAACCTTTGCAAAAAATTTATGAAACTTTTCTTCTGAAAAAAAAAAAGTTTGTGTAAAAGGAAACTGTGTTTGGATAGTTGGATTTTTTTTTGAAGATCTGAGCGTTTTCTGAGGCCTGCTTTCAACATGACTTTCTTAGCTTGTCAAACTTTCCCTCCTTCACCAAGAAAGTTATCCGATAAGCAAGATCTTTAATTGATGTGCTTGAATAAGGCTGATCAATTCTAACTACTTGGAGCTATTGAGAAGCTAAATTTTCCTGCAAGGGTTAGAGTTAGTGTGCTTTTTGATCTTCTAACATTATCTTCTTCAGGTGCCTTGACAAAGCTGCTGTAGTTTCAGACGTCGAATTGAAAACTGGGGACTATTCAAATACTTGGAGGCTTTGTACTGTCACGCAGGTTGAGGAACTGAAAATTTTGATCCGCATGTTCCCAATATGGGCAACTGGAATAGTCTTTTCTGCTGTTTATGCACAAATGTCTACTATGTTTGTGGAGCAAGGGTCGGTGATGGACACTGCCATTGGTTCGTTCAAAATTCCTGCGGCCTCTCTTTCAACTTTCGATACCATCAGTGTTATTGTGTGGGTCCCAGTCTATGATAGGGTCATTGTTCCAATTGCAAGGAGGTTTACTGGAAAGGAGAGGGGATTTTCCGAATTACAGCGAATGGGAATTGGCCTTTTCCTTTCAATGTTGTGCATGTCAGCTGCTGCTATTGTTGAGATCAAGCGTCTACAACTTGCAAGAGACCTTGATTTAGTGGATGAAGCTGTTGCAGTACCTCTCAGTATCTTTTGGCAGATTCCTCAATATTTTATATTGGGAGCAGCTGAGATATTTACATTCATTGGGCAGCTTGAGTTCTTTTATGATCAATCACCCGATGCCATGCGTAGCTTGTGTAGTGCGTTGTCGCTGATGACTACTTCTTTGGGGAATTACCTGAGCTCTTTCATACTGACTCTAGTAACATCCATAACAACTCAAGGTGGCAAACCTGGATGGATTCCAAACAACTTGAACAGTGGGCATCTCGATTATTTCTTCTGGCTCTTGGCTGCACTTAGCTTCTGCAACTTAGTAGTCTATGTTTTCTGTGCCAAAGTGTATAAATCCAAGAGGGCATCCTAAGTCCAAGTTGGTTTTACCACCAAAATTTCATTCTGTATAAAGAAAACTTGACGTGATGATTGACTCTTATGTGAAAGAAAACATCTCTGTGCAAGTCACAAGCTAAACAAGTTAGAAATTCTGTACGTTAAACTTTCAAAATCTTTAATGTATATATGAATGGTCGGAGTTGAACTACCATCTTATTGTTCTTTCGAAGTTGCATCCCTCAACGCTTCCACTATTCAAATTATGGTAGTTTTTAATTTTCCTTCCGACTCATGCTTGCGTTCTCTTGATTATGACTTTTCGGGTGATTCCTATATAAGACTTATTCACCTTGGCCACTCGATATACCAAATCACATTCAAGTTTGACGCAAGTTGAAATTAGCATACTAAAAACCAACACTAACAATAAAGGAATTAACATATGGGAATGCTATGATGCTGAAAAAGTGACCCCAAGGACACTCTTAAGAAGGAGCAAAAGGAAGACGATGTTTTACATGGGTGGCTCAGTTCATATAATCCTTCATCGAGCCCACAAACAACTCTGGCTAGATGAAAGAGAGGAGCAACTTAAGATACTGAGATTATTTAAATAATAATAATAATAATTAAAAAATGAACAAGGAGGAGGGGTAAATTCATCTGTTAAAACCAAAACCAAGGCAAGCTTAGCTAAAAGAACCACTTTGTTCGCATAAATTACAAAAACAAAGGGAGAAAAAAAGAACGAAACCTAACCTTGTCAAAAAAAAAAAAAAAAGAAAGAAGGGAAACTAACTACCTAGAGGACAAGAAATATATATACGAGAACGACATCATGTATACTCAGAAAAAAAGACTGAAGCTATCAAATAATGCCCCATTCAACCTTTATTTTAGTTTGATAAGCAAGTCTAAGTATGCTATAAATAATCATTTATATTTTGATACTATAAAAATTCAAATTTCATTTTTGCACGAAGTTACACAATATAACTTTTATTAGTTTAATAGTTTGCTCAAGAGTTACTCAATGAATCAGTTGATTGGAATTACGGGATGGATGAATATTACAGATGATGAATCAATTTCTTTTATGTGCTTGTCACTTTATCTTTGTTAGTGTGATCTGCCAATAATAATGGATGAATCAAAAACTTTTCATTAGACTTTTTTTTTAATTCAAATTGAGATTTTGCCAATCCTCCTATTATTATTATTTTATTTTTTTTGCAACATCTGAAACTTAGGTAAGTGATGTTTAAACTTATGTACACGAAAATATATTTCATTTAATTCAGCCCTTTCATACTTACTATAACTAGTTATTTAGATTTTCTATTAGCGACTTTAACTGTAACCTTACCTCTATTTATTAGTTTGAGTAAGATACGACTTATTTAAACTGAATATTTAAAATGAACAATTTCAACCTCCATTTCCAACCAAGAGGTTGTGAGTTTGAGTCACCCCAAGAGCAAGGTGGGGAGTTCTTAGAGGGAAGGATGTCGAGGGTCTATTTGGAAACAGCCTCTCTACCCCAGGGTAGGGGTAAGTTCTGCGTACACACTACCCTCCCCAAACCCCACTAGTGGGATTATACTAGGTTGTTGTTTTTGTTGTATTTAAAATGAACAATTCATAAAAAAAAATTGTTCTGCGGGATTACATGTATTTTATATTACTTACTTTATCAGTTATCAATTCTTGTTCATTCTCATTGAGATTGATATCAATTTGGATTAATATTTAGGTACCGATAAAAATGACTGATTTTTTTCTATTTGGAATCGTGTTAGGTCGAATTTCTATTACTTTGGCTAGATTATTTGTAACTGCATATTTACAATATAGGCTTGGTGATTAGCTGGTCCTTTGATTAATTAACATCTCTTTTTGATTGATCTCCTCCTTTCTTTCATTCACAGGCACCGGAGGTCAACTTTTAATTGTTGTAAAAGTTATTGAATGAATCTATTTTATTCTAATTCGATCTAAGAAGAAAAATCACATTGTGTATGATTTAAACCTACAACATCGGATTTTGGAGACTTATGTTCTATCGAATTGAACTAAGAACGCTTACTTATCAGAATAGATAGGGCCGTAAATAAAAGGACTCTTTTCATAAACCCCAATATATTTTGTATACATATATTATGATAGCATGATAAAATCAAACATTATGTCCAATTTAAGACGATCTCAATGTCACGACCCAAAGCCCCATCAAAGCCTATGATGACGCCTAACCCGCTCGCTAAGCAAGCCAATACTCTATAGCAATAAAATACTACAAAAAAATTAAGTTTTAGCGACGGACAAATTCTGTAGCTAAACAGAAAAATCTGCCGCTAATCTCATTTAGCGACGAAATAGCAACAAATTATCAAGAAATGCTGCTAGCTACAAGTGTTTTAGCGACAGATTATCGACGACATTCGTATCTAATTCTATTTATTTTTTTGTAGTGAAAGAATCCAATTATTAAACTATCTAACTATTTCATGATGTAAATAACAATGTGGAATAAATCTCAATTCAACATTATAATTACATAGTCAATGATAAGGTCCAAACACGACTACAACCGTCTACAACGCTCAAAACCCGGTATCACTATATCACGAGAATCTAATAAGAGCAACTAGAATCAACTTAATAAACACATCTGTCCTGAAAAGAAATGCATAGATATCAATTAGGGAAAGAGGACTCCATGTGCTGCGAATTGGTCATGCCAAGCAGTTCATCACGAAGCCCCCAATAACACTCCTACTCAGTTCAAGGATACCACAAATACTAGTCTCAAAACCTGCACAAAATATATAGAAGTATAGTATGAGCACAAACTGCGGTACGTAGTAAGTATCAAGTCTAGCCTCAAAGAAGTAGTGGAGAGGGTTCAACTTCGACACCTACTAACAACTCAATAAGCATATGAAGTATGAATATAGTATGAAATAAAGTAGGATATCATTTATCAGGCCTGCCAACAAATCACAATAGACTGGAATTTAGATATACTTTTCAGGAATATCAGTCAAGGCATCAACGTTTTCACAAAAATAACTTAGACAGAAATCTATCGAGGTATACTATAGTTTCAAGCTCTAAACCTCAAATAGAGATACCAATTACCAATTAGCATGAGAAAAAATAAAACTCTATGCCTACATGTCAAATATACATGCCAAATCAGCAATTTTACATTTAAATCAACAAGTATACACAATCCCAGCACATTCATAGTGCCTGACACAAGTACCTCTCCATCATAATCTTAGCACTCTTGCGGTGACTGGCATAATGTTCCTGAATCATACTCTCAGCACTCTCAGGGTGCCTGGCTAAAGCCACAAGTTAAGATCTTTCTGCTTGAATAGATGTTAGAGACTCCGGAGGTCGGTAAATACCTCACATAGGATACCGTACAAATAATGCAGTCCAAATCATCAATGCGTGAACAACAGCTGCCAATTCCAAGCCATAGACTAAATAATTCTTTTCATGAACCTTTAGTTGTCGAGATGCGCAGGCAATCACCCGACCATCTTGCATCAACACCGCGTCAAGCCCAATATGTGACGCATCACAGTACATAGTATAAGACCCCGAGCACGTAGGCAACACCAACACTGGGGCTATAGTCAAAGCAGTCTTGAAATTTTGAAATCTCACCTCACACTCTTCAGACCATCTGAAAGGAGCACCCTTCTAGGTCAATCTAGTCAAAGATGCAGCAATGGATAAGAAACCCTCTACGAAACGACGATAAATCCTGCCAAGCCAAGGAAACTCCGAATCTTAATAGCTGAAGATGGTCTAGGCCAACTCTGAATTGCCTCAACTTCTTTGGATCTACCTTGATCCCCTCACTGGACACCACATGACCCAAAATGCCACTGAATCAAGCAAGAATTCACACTTTGAGAATTTTGCATACAATTTCTTCTCTCTCAAGGTCTGGAGCACGATCCTCAAATGTTGCTCATGATCCTCCCGGCTACGGGAATACACCAAAATGTCACCAATAAATAGAATGATGGATGAATTAATATATGGCTAGAACTGTTCATCAGGTGCATAAATGATGTTGGGGTGTTGGTCAACCTAAGATGACATTACAAGGAACTCGTAGTGTTCATACCGAGTCTTGGAAGCAGTCTTCGAAATATCCAGATGCTGAATCTTCAGCTGATGATACCCTGGCCGCAAATCAATCTTCGAGAACATTCTGGCACACTGAAGGTGGTCAAATAAGTCATCAATGTGCGGTAATGGATACCTGTTATTCACTGTAACCTTGTTTAACTACCTATAACCAATACACATCCGCATAGAACTATCATCCTTATTCACAAACATAATCGAAACACCCAAAGATGACACACTAGGCCGGATAAAACCTTTATCAAGCAACTCTTGCAGCTGTTCTTTTTAACTCTTTCAACTCCGTTGGTGCCATACGATATGGTGGAATAGAAATGGGCTGAGTGCCTAGGAACAAGTCAATACAAAAATAGATATCCCTATCAAGCGACATGCCCGACAGGTCTCTATCACGGAAATCTCTCACTACCAAAATTGACTCAACGGTAGGAGTATCAGCACTCACATCCCTCACAAAGGCTAAATATGCTTTATACCCTTTCTCAACCATCCATTGTGCCTTAAGGAAGTACGCAACCCTACTAGGAATATAATCTAATATACCTCTCCAATCCAATCACGGCAAACCTGGCATAGCCAGTGTCACAATCTTGGCGTGACAATCCAGAATAGCATATAGGGTGACAACTAGTCCATGCCCAAGATCACATCAAAGTCTACCAGATTGAGTAACAACAGATCAACTCTGGTATCAAAACCACTAATAACAACTAAACACGATCGATACACGCGGTCCACAATAATAGAATCTCCCACAGGCATAGACACATATACAAGAAAACTCAAAGAATCACGAGATATATCCAAATACGGAGTAAAGTAAGATGACATATATGAATAAGTGGATCCCAAATCAAATAAACTGAGGCATCCCTATGACAAACCGGAACCATACCTTTGATGACAGCATCCAATGCAACCGCCTTTGTCCAACCCACAAAACCATAGAATCTGGCCTGGCCTCCCCCTCTAGGGCGACCTCTACCTTCTTAACCTCCACCCCTAGCTGGGTATGTAGGTGAAGTGGCTGTAGACATGTGATTTTTGACCCTCCCCAAGATTTTTCATATTTTAGCATGTAAATATTTAATTTAGGCCTAATATAGCTATTTCAACTCATTTTTACTCTTTTACTTTATCTTGTTACAAGAAAAAAAAATTTAGTATGTATCTTTCATAAATTTTAAAAAAATATACAAAAAATAGTACCTTATTTTTATCTTTATATAATTTTGAAAATACAAAAAAATATATAATAGTTTAATGTTAGCTTTTGCATTGTGTAGTATTTTATCTTATTTTAAAATGAGTCAATTAAAGTGATGGATCACAATTTTAAGAGTTTTAGGGCCCAATTCAGATTAGTCCATTAAGCCTAGGGACCCTTCTAGACTCTTCTTTGGAACAAAAACAAATAAAAAAGACCCTAAGGACTTAACACAAAAAGACCTAGGGACTAATTGGCAAAATACACAAAAAATAACCTAAACCTAGACCTAGACTACACAGAAAAAAGAACGCAGGGACATTCTGCAAAGAAGGGAGCAGCGCAGCTTTTTACAAAAACGGGCTCCCCGTGAATCTTCTTCTTCTTCGACCCCATCCAGTTACCCTTGAACTTCCAGCCATTTCTGACCAAACGACCCTTCCCCATCTCTTCAGGCTGAACTCCAAACAGACCCGCCATTAACACCCAAAAACCCCTCCCTAGCATTCTGCCTCTTCAACTAAAACAAGCCCCCGTTCTTCATCTTCTAACCTAGCCGCACCACCATAATGCCGACCCTCCATCAGCCGTTTCCATCACTTTGAGAAAAAACTCCAAAAATTACTCCCAACACCCTAAAGACCTAAGACCTTGAAAGAACAAAAAATAGAAAAAACAAACGGCAGCTAGCCTTTGGATTTGGAAAATAAACTCAACAATTTTGGATTCTTACACAAGAGTAGAGGAGGTCACGAGAAGAACATAGGGGAATGGAATTGTTTCAGTAACAAACGAGATTTCTGTTTCTTCTTTACGATTTGAAGTTTGATTTTTCAATATGGAGTATGACTGAGGTGTTGTTGAGGTGAGTCCGAGTTCAGTTCGGCAAAATCAATCCGTCCGCGGTCCCGCTTCGAATTCGTCAACTCTGTTTAGTTTCTGCTCGGAAGTCCATATACATTTTAAAGGCTTTCAAGGAAATCCGATTCCTCTACTCTAAGGTATTGAATCAGGACTACAAGTTTTGGATCTATTCAAATGTTGATTCCATTTGTTCTGTGGTAAACTTTAAATCAGTGCATTAATGTGTTTGATGTTCTTCATGTTTATGTTTGTTTGGCTTAAGTTATGATTAAATGGTTCTATTCTAGAATAATGAATTAAATGGGTTTAGCCTACAACAGTGTCAGTGCTTGGGTTATTTGATTCTTTTTTTGTCAATAGTGGGTGCAATGAAAACTGAGAGAAGCCCATTGCTAAAGATGTTGCTCATTCTTGTATAAACCAAATGTGGTTATTTTATTTGTTTAGTATTGCTTGGTTTTAAAAGAATGACCTGGCAAGTTGTAAATTTGGGCTTTGGATTTGAGTGTCGGTTCATATTAAAAAGGATATCGGATTGATCATACCGGCATGAACCCATTTAGTTGTGTTAGCTTGGAATTGAAAGGAATCGAGGTGTGTTGTGCCAAATAAAATCTCAAAATGCATGGACCTCGCTTAATTAATATTTTTTATCTTTAGAATTCGAGGCGTGCCATTTAGTTGAATTTCCATGGCCCTCGCAAAGTTGGAAAATGCGTAGTTACTTTAGGCGCGTTATTTAATAATTAATTTTCTTAAACTCGGGTGTGCATTTCATGTGACCTAAATTCAAATCCCAACAACGTTAAATAAAATGTGTCGCGGACCGCGAGTGCATTTCATGTGGTGTGGTCCAAAGACGTGTTTTGTATGTTGTTGAAATCTTCCTAAAATATGAATTAAAAGCGGCTCAAAGTAAAAGACACATAGGTTTAAAATTGTTTTAAAATCAGATAATTAGGCCAATAATAACAGTTGAGCGACCGTTCTAGAACCACGAAAACCGGGAATGCCTAATCCGAAAGATGGTACAGGAAGAAATGACCCAAAGAGTGAAAATCTTAGAACAACTGTTGAAAAACAAGCAAGGATTGGCAGGTCAAAAGAGTGTTGCCTTCAAAGATCTATGTATGTTCCCCGATGTCCACTTGACGCTTGGTTTCAAGACTCCCAAATTTGAAAAATATGATGTCCAAACACCAAAACACCCCAGAAGGCGAGCACGAGCATCACGAAATCTCCAACAGCCTCCACAAGATTTTCAGGTGCCCTATAACCCACATCCAAGACAGAGGTATAAAAAGGAACAAAGGTTGAAAGATAATTTTACACCAATAGGAGAGTCCTATGCAAGCTTATTTGAGAAGTTAAAGCATTATGACATGATTGCACCTATTCCTCCAAATCATGTGGACCCACGTGCGAGAAGCTTTGACCCTTCTAAAAGGTGTGAATACCATTCCAATGCCCAGGGGGCACAATGTTGAAAGCTGTCGGGATTTGAAAAGAGAAATAGAAAGGATGATCCAGGAAAACCTTATTGTGATCCAAGACAGTGACCCCAGAATATCGCGCAGAATCCTTTACCTGCACATGATGATGCACACTTTGTGGGGATGATGCGTGGTGACAGGGAGTATGAGAATCCTCTCGGGAATTTGCTAACTGAAGTTAATGATTTTGAAATTGGAGAAGGCTCTGCTGATTCTGATGAGAAAATTTGTGGCTAAATATCAAGTCTAGCAATTAAAAAATCATTCCCTCCTCACTAGGAAGGAATCTTGGTAGTTTGTTTTGATGTTTTTCTATTATTTGGGTTATTTCAGGGTTGTGATCCAGATTTTATTTTTTTTATTGAGTCAAACCCCTCTATCCCCTACATTCTGTTTGTGTGAGTCTTGTCTATCTGTTCTGTTGCTATTTTCATTAGCCGGGTTATTTTAGGGTTGTACTCGGATTTTAGGTTGCTTGTTTAGTTGTCAAACCCTTCCATCCTTATTCAATAAAATACAGTTTGTCCTTTTGTGTCATTCTATTTCTAGTTCTTTTCTCGCTAGTTCTAATGACATGACATGCATGCGAAAATTTTGGCCAGATTTTAAAAACTGATTTAATCTGGAATTGGATAACAAAAAAAAAAGAAAAAAAAAACATTTTTGAGGATGAATAAAGAGTTGAAATACTTTAGAATTAAGGTCGAGTAAATTCACCTTCACATCATTGTGAAGATCGGGCTTGAGGATGTTTAATCAATTGAAGATTGATAGAAATTTTGATATTAAGGGATGGAAAGTGTCTTGTGACCACGACACACCAAGAGGACAATCATGTTCGTCAATGCTTTGATCGCGAAAAATACTATGTTTGGCATTCTCGAGGCTGGGAGGCCCTCTTTCTTCTATCCAAACACTTTATATACTTCGCTACCCGTTTTGAACCTGTGTTATTTTCTTTGACTACCCTTTTTTGGAATCAAGTTTAGAGTCAAGAGTCAAAAAACATATACAAAAAAAAAGATAAAAAGAAAAAAAAGAGAGAAAGAGAGAGAGTCTATGTCCCAAGAGTACAAACTGGGACAATTCTTAGGAAGTTCAAGTGAAAAAAAGATGAAGAAGAAGAAAAGAACTGGCAAAGGTCCATGCCTCCAAAAAATAGAAGCTGGGACAACTTGTTTTGAAAAGAAAAAAAAAAGAAAAAGCAACAGAAAGAAAAATGAAAAAAATTAGTTAGGTCATATGTTTGAACTACGTTAGACCTGATTCTTTTAAAAAGGATACATAGGCAGCCTCACGGTTCGGTCCAACCAAATAAGAATTTAGAAGAAAAAGAAAAAAATAGAAAAAATAGAAAAATTCAAAAATCCCCAACATCTGAAATTGGGGCAAAGATTTTATTTCATTTTTGAAAGAGTCGATTCCAAGAGTTGTAAGTCTACAACCCCTCATTTTGAGTTTATTTTGAGTCTTCATGCCGACCTTTCTTTCCAACCCTATCCAAAAACCTTCCAAATAAAGGCCTCCCAATATGCCTTCAAGAATGCCAAGAGACGCATGCAATGAGCAACAGTTGTCACACGACATAAAACACTGTCAAGTTGCCCACACAAGAAAGTAACAGAAAGAAAAAGAAAAGAAAAATGAGAGAGTCTTATTAGTGAAAACCCTCACGGGCACAGTAAGACGACGGTAAGTAAAGATGAATAAATGAGAGAGGCTTGTTGGTGAAAATTCCTCGGGGCACCATTAGTAGAAAGTGAGTCGTGACGCTGATGCAAAGGATTGACACGGATAGGCCCAACTTCAAAGATCATATGAATGGTAAAAGGGAAGATTTGGCCAGTTTGATAGATCGACTGTTAAGTCCAAAATGCATGTCATGATCATTAAGGCTAGTTATTGAAAAAAGAAAATAATCCTTCCTTTTGTCCTTCCGACATGGGCATTTCTTGTTAATACTTGTTTCTTTGCACCATTGTGTCCTTCACTCTGGGTCAGTCCTTGTCAAAATAAGCAAGAAAAGATTTCAAAACTGCTACTAGCTTTTCAGTTGCACAAAGTGAATTTGGCCAGCACACTCAGTTGTTACTGTCAACATGCTTTGAGGATTCATGCAAAGGCTCCCCCTAAAGACTCTTGTCAGCCTACTCGGCACAAACAAAGATAACTAGTGATTCTCTCTGACAGACAAATTGCTCAAAAGTAGGAAGTCATTCACGATATCGGAAAAGGTCACCTAAGCAAAGATCTTCAATTGGGATAAGGCTGTTTGAGCTGCAAATACAAATGGTACTGGTGTGAAACAATCAGAGTTGGTGCAGAACAAAAGTCTTTTGAGACTGACTCAAGCTGATTGAGCAGAAGCCAAGCTGCCCAAGACTCAAGGCCACAAACCGACTACCATTTTCAAAACTGACAATTTTTTCTTTGTATGAAACAGGAACAAAGCGGTGCAAGGAAAGTGATTCAAAAAGAGGAAAAAAATGAAAAAAGAAAAAAAAACAAAAAAAGAGAAGAAAAAGAAAAGACGAGGAGTCGACAAAGGGAAGTTTCTCAAATCTTTACATTTATTTGTCTTGCTATTGTGCATAAAATCTTGCCATTGATCTTCACATTTTTCCTCCTAGGATAAAAAGTCCTAGTATGATGGATTTTCCTCCCAATATAAATCTTAGCCTGATGAATCTTTCTCCTAAGATAGAAAACCTAGTCTGATGAATTTTCTCCTAGGATATAAATCTTAGTCTTATGAATCTTTCTCCTAAGATAACAAAAAAGGAAACCTAGTCTGATGAACTTTCTCCTAGGATCGAAATCTTAGTCTGATGAATTTTTCTCCTAAGATAGAAAACCTAGTCTGATGAACTTTCTCCTAGGATCACGATCTTAGTCTGATGAATTTTTCTCCTAAGATAGAGGACCTAGTTTGATGAACTTTCTCCTAGGATCAAAATCTTAGTCTGATGAATTTTTCTCCTAAGATAGAAAAACTAGTCTGATGAACTTTCTCCTAGGATCACGATCTTAGTCTGATGAATTTTTCTCCTAAGATAGAGGACCTAGTCTGATGAACTTTCTCCTAGGATCAAAATCTTAGTCTGATGAATTTTTCTCCTAAGATAGAAGACCTAGTCTGATGAACTTTCTCTTAGGATAGATATCTTAGTCTGATGAATCATTCTCCTAAGATACCAAAAAAAAAAAAAAAGACCTATGTCTGATAAACTTTCTCCTAGGATCAAAATTTTAGTCTGATGAATCTTTCTCCTAAGATACCAAAAAAGAGACATAGTCTGATGAATTTTCTCCTAGGATCAAAATCTTAGTCTGATGAATCTTTCTCCTAAGATACCAAAAAAGAAGTAGAAAAGAGACCTAGTCTGATGAACTTTGTCCTAGGATCAAAATCTTAGTCTGATGAATCTTTCTCCTAAGATAGAAAACCTAGTCCGATGAATTTTCTCCTGGGATAATAATTTTTAAAAAAAAAGGAAGTCTGAATTTGAAAGAAGAGGGTCAATTTTTAGTTATCAATGTCTAGTTTTCTTGAAATCAGCTGGCCCGCCTAGAGAATAGGGTCAGTCTTTACTTTAGTCAAGCTTAGTTTATAGTTTTCCTAGTCTATTCTTTAGTTTACTCTCATCATCTCATCAATAGTACAAGTGGTTTACAATTTCTCTAACAACTCATAAATCTTCCTAGTGCAAACTGGGGCAGAAAAAAAAATTCTTTTGTTTTGTCTGTTTTGTTGTAATCAGGCGCCCACCTAGAGAACAATGGAAGACTACTCAAGTTTCAAGGGAAAGCAGTTTCGAAGGACGATAACTCGAGTTTCATGGGAAAGCAGTTTCGAAGGAAGACAGTTCAAGTTTCAAAGGAAAATGATTCAAGGTGCAAGGGAAAACAGTGTCAAGTAACAAGAGAAGACGGTTCAAGTTCAGCAATCAGGCGCCCACCTGGAAAATAAGAGAATTCAATTCAGAATGCAATTCAGGTCAGCAACAAAAGAAGCTCGCATCAAGAATGTGAGTCTGCAGTCCAAGATGATCAACATAAGTTAGTCACAATCCAGAATAAAAAGAAAAAAACAAAAAGAAAGACAAGAAGTGAATCCAAATGCAGAAGTTAATGAAAGATGTAAGATGCTCAAGATAGGTTGAGGTCACAAGCTCTACATGTCCCGTTTTGGTCTGAAAAGCTGAAGAAGAACGAACTAGTACCTGCAACTAGCAAGCGTCAAGGTTCAAATCTAAAGTCTGCATGAAGAACCACTCAAGACTCGAGATCAAGCTTCAGAAGACTTATAGATAGGAATCTTGTAACTCGTAGTTGATAGGCTTAGCTAGTCTTTTTTATGTTTTGATTTTGGATGTAACATCAAGACCGCGGACAGGAACCTCGGCGGAACGGCACCTCGACCGGCTCTCCACGCCGGCATACTCCATCATCTCACTCACCTCCGAACTACACGTGGCCTGATTCCTTTATAGCCAAGGATATGTAGGCAACTCAGATACCAGGGCTCGATCACATTCCCCTCTTTCTTAGTTTTAGTCTCTCCAAATAAGGGTCGGGTCAAAAATCTTTCTAGTCATTCTTTGTCTGAAAATACTTCGTCTTTCCAGTCAAAGAGGGGCAGCTGTAGACATGTAATTTTTGACCCTCCCCAATATTTTTCTTATTTTAGCACGTAAATATTTAATTTAGGCCTAATATAGCTATTTCAACTCATTTTTACTCTTTTACCTTATTTTATTACAAGAAAAATGAAAATTACAAAAAAAAATATTTTAGTATGTATCTTTCATAAATTTTTAAAAAATATACAAAAAATAGTACCTTATTTTTATCTTTATATAATTTTGAAAATACAAAAAAATATATAATAGTTTCATGTTAGCTTTTGCATTGTGTAGTATGTATTTTATCTTATTTTAAAATAAGTCAATTAAGGTGATGGATCACAATTTTAAGAGTTTTAGAGCTCAATTCTTGGCCCAATTCGGATTAGTCCATTAAGCCTAGGGACCCTTCTAGACTCTTCTTTGGAACAAAAATAAATAAAAAATACCCTAAGGACTTAACACAAAAAGACCTAGGGACTAATTGGAAAATTACACAAAAAATAACCTAGACTACACAGAAAAAAGAACGCAAGGACTTTCTGCAAAGAAGGGAGCAGCGCAGCTTTTCACAAAAATGGACCCCCCTGAATCTTCTTCTTCTTCGACCCTATCCCGTTACCCCTGAACTTCCAGCCATTTCTGACCAAACGACCCTTCCCCATCTCTTCAGGCTGAACTCCAAACAAACCCGTCGTCAATACCCAAAAAACCCTCCCTAGCGTTCTGCCTCTTCAACCAAAACAAGCCCCTGTTCTACATCTTCTAACCTAGCCGCACCACCATAACGCCGACCCTCCATCAGCCGTTTCCATCACTTTGAAAAAAAAACTCCAAAATTACTCCCAACACCCTAAAGACCTAAGACCTTGAAAGAACAAAAAAAAAAAAAACCGCAGCTAGCCTTTGGATTTGGAAAATAAACTCAACAATTTAGGATTCTTACACAAGAGTAGAAAAGGTCACGAGAAGAAGAGAGGGGAATGGAATTGTTTCAGTAACAAATGAGATTTCCTTTTCTTCTTTACGGTTTGAAGTTTGATTTTTCAATATGGAGTATGACTGAGGTGTTGCTGAGGTGAGTCCGAGTTCGGTTCGGCAAAATCAATCCGTCCGCGGTCCCGCTTCGAATTCGTCAACTCTGTTTAGTTTCTGCTCGGAAGTCCATATACATTTTAAAGGCTTTCAAGGAAATCCGATTCCTCTACTCTAAGGTATTGAATCAGGACTACAAGTTTTGGATCTATTCAAATGTTGATTCCATTTGTTCTGTGGTAAACTTTAAATCAGTGCATTAATGTGTTTGATGTTCTTCATGTTTATTTTTGTTTGGCTTAAGTTATGATTAAATGGTTCTATTCTAGAATAATGAATTAAATAGGTTTAGCCTACAACAGTGTCAGTGCTTGGGTTATTTGATTCTTTTTTTGTCAATAGTGGGTGCAATAAAAACTGAACAAAGCCCATTGCTAAAGATGTTGCTCGTTCTTGTATAAACCAAATGTGGTTATTTTATTTGTTTAGTATTTCTTGGTTTTAAAAGAATGACCTGACAAGTTGTAAATTTGGGCTTTGGATTTGAGTGTCGGTTCATATTAAAAAGGATATTGGATTGATCATATCGGCATGAACCCATTTAGTTGTGTTAGCTTGGAATTGAAAGGAATCGAGGTGTGCTGTGCCAAATAAATCTCAAAATACATGGCCCTCACTTAATTAATATTTTTTATCCTTAGAATTCGAGGCGTGCTATTTAGTTGAATTTTCATGGCCCTCGTAAAGTTGGAAAAGTGTAGTTACTTTAGGCGCGTTATTTAATAATTAATTTCTTAAACTCGGGTGTGCATTTCATGTGACCCAAATCCAAATCCCAACAACGTTAAATAAAATGTGTCACGGACCGCGGGTGCATTTCATGTGGTATGGTCCAAAGACTTGTTTTGTATGACGTTGAAATCTTCCTAAAAATGAATTAAAAGCGGCTCAAAGTAAAAGGCACATAGGTTAAAAATTGTTTTAAAATCAGATAATTAGGCCAATAATAACAGTTGAGCGATCGTGCTAGAACCACGGAACCCGGGAATGCCTAACACCTTCTCCCGGGTTAACAGAATTCCTTACCCGAACTTCTGGTTCGCGGACTGTAATATAGAGTCAATCTTTTCCTCGACTCGGGATTTTAAACTGGTGACTTGGGACACCATAAATCTCCCAAGTGGTGACTTTGAATTTTAATAAATAATCCCGTTTCGATTGTCACTTAAATTGGGAAAAACTCTCTTATATACCCTCTTCCGGGGTATAGGTAAAAAGTAGGTGTGACAGCGGTAACTGGAGTAGCAACCATGACTTGTGAAGTCTGTGGACTAGGTGTAATTCGAGAAGCCTGAGTAGTTTGTGGAGGTGCACCCTTCCTAAGTCTGGGGAAGTCCCTCACCATATGTCTAGTGTTGCCACACTCAAAATAAGCTTTCGGTGGGTGTGGCTGTTGAAGCTGACTCAGGTCTGGTTGGCTAGACTGACCGCTAAAGGCACCCCATGCAAGAGGTGCACTGGATAATGGCTAAGCAAAATGGGCAACCTGAGACCTCGTAATAGTCGGAGTACCACTAGAAGCTAGAAGTGCTGAATGAACTGGATGGATCACAAAGCCCCTGCCATGATGGACTTCAGCTGGGCCACGGGCACCACTATATCCTCTAGAATCTCGAGGCCTCTTGGCGTCCCTTTCCTCTCTCTCTCTCACGGCCTCGCATAACCTCCAACATCCGTTCGATCTCTACCAACTGTTGATACGGAGTATCCGTCTCTAACTCTCGAGTCATGCTGAATCTAATACCATAGTTGATCCCCTCGATGAATCTACAGAATTGCTCTCTGACTATAAGGCAGGTACATCTCGAGATAACTAACTAAATCTGATAGCATACTTTGACACTTACATGGTACCAAGGCACAACTACTCAAACTCCGTGCGCCACGCATCCCGAAGGTCTAGGGAATAAACTCTCACAAGAATATCTCTGAAAACTGAGCTCAAGTGTGTGAAGCTGCATCAGCTGGGCTATCCTCCTCGTAAGCCTGCCACCACTGATACGCTTCTCTTAACAACTGGAATTTAGTGAAAGCAACTCCGCTCGTCTCCACAATACCCATGGTGTAGAGAATACAGCGGAATTTCTCTAGAAAACCCTGCGCATCCTCAGTAGCTAGGCCAATGTAAGTAGGAGGATGATACATATTGAACCTCTTAAGTTTCAGCTGCTCATCCTCGGATGACATTGCCCTAACCTTTGGTTTAACCGGAACAACCGGCTACACTGTCATAACTCCCAGGACTTGATCAACCTGGACCCACTACTCTGGAGTACGGGCTGCGAGAGTCTGGGATCCTCCCCTTGCCTAAGATGTAGCTGGTGCGAGGGGGATCAATCCCGCCTAAGCTAGAGCACCGAACATGCTCATAAATTGTGATAGAGTCTCCTGAAGTGCAGGGGTGACAACAGGCACCTCCGGTGCCTCTCCCACAGCTGGAGCTACTGATGGCTCCCCAATCACTGCTTGGGCAGGTGATCTAGCTGCACCACGTGCCCCTCCTTGGCATTTTCCCTGACCCCAACCTCTCGCGGCTCTAGAATGGGCGTGGGTGTTTGATCGTCGGATCCAGCAGTGCATGTCCTCACCATTTGTGAAATAATAGAAAGACAAAGATTCAGATTTCCAAGGCAACCAATTTGCACCATAAGGAATAAAAAAAGTGGAATTTCCTAACAGTTCCATAGCCTCTAGAAGATAAGTACATATGTCTCTATATCCATTCGCAAGACTCTATGAAACTTGCTTATGACTCATAACACCTATGAACCTAGAGCTCTGATACTAACTTGTCACGACCCCAATCTCCCACCTTAGGATGTCGTGATGGCATCTAGACTTTAAGACTAGGTAAGCCTAACATGCAATGGGAAACATCATAAATAATAATAAAACTTCAAATTAAACCATTTAAACTATCATAATAAAACTCAACAGTACAACTGACAACAACTCCCCAAAACTAGGTGGAATGGAGTTATAAGCTCTACAACAATATACAATAGTCTCGAAATACAATACTATTTTGGAACAAGGTTAAACAGGGGAATATCTAAAAGTAGAAGGTGACTTCGAAGCCTTCGAACGTCAAGCAGGTGTACCTGAAGTCTCCAAAAGTAGCTAATCAATCAATCACTAGTTTTCAATACGGGAAGACGTACTGGATCTACATGAAATATACAGAAGCGTAGTGTGAGTACACTACAACGGTACCCAATAAGTATCAATCCTAACCTCGCAGAGTAGTGATGAGGCCAGGTCAAGATATTTACTAGGAAAAAAGAAGCTGAACAGAGTATATCATAATCTAAATATGGGGAACGAAGAAGTAAATGACAAGTAAACATTTCAATAATGTAGACTAACAAGGAATTTATGCAGTAAAGGCAACTAGGAGTAAACACAGGATGAAACAATAGGAAGACAAATAAGGATAATTACAAGTAAAACAATGAAGAATCAACAAGAACTGTTCAAACAACAAGGATAATTACATGTGGTATCAGAGCATACATTTTCATGTAAACATAAATAATTTAATTCATACCAAGATCTTGAACATGATAATCTTACATAAAATTGTTACAAAAAACATACATGAATCGTAAGCCATTATCACGAAGCGGAAGCGTTAATTGAAATTGGTTTCTCTCCCCTTACCCTAGCTTTCATTACCGCCGACTTTAGTGATAGAAGAGAGAAATAAAAAATACAATAACCCTAATGGGTGGGGAGACGACCAATTTATAGAGACTCTGACTTAATCTGGTATGCCCATCAAATAACCGATCGGACGGATGAGATTTGTCTTTCATTAAATATTAATTATGAGCTTTAATATATTGGGTCATACACATAATAGAAAAAAATCTAAAATTCTCCCACTTGACCCAATAATCACATAACATTAATATTTAATTATATAAATATTAATTGTGCATAAATAAATCTCTTCTATAATGTCCATCATAAATACCATAATATGTTAAACTACTAAATGTGAGTTATGGCGGTTATACATATTTTGTCTACATACTCCCTTCCACATACTACAACATTAGCAACTCATCGTACCAGGTGCATAAGCTATAAAATATTATGGTCCACAATAATGTCTCATTGAGACTTATCCTGTAATATCTCAAAACAATAATGTGTACACCATTATGAGAAACATAAAACTATTAATGTATATCAGAAACACATAAATGAGTTCAGAGTGTCAAAACATTATAAATACATCCAAGACCCATTCTATGTACATGTTCTTTAAATATATTTGGTTGTAAACCTTTCGTTAACGGATCTGCAATTATGAGATCAGTTCTAATATGCTCAAGTGACACTTTTTATTTCTGAACTTCCTCTTTGATGGTAAAGTACTTTAATTCCATATGTTTGGCACCTTTGGAGTACTTATCGTTCTTGGAGAAGAATACTATTGCCGAATTATAACAGTAAATTTTCCACGGCTTGGTAATGGTGTCGACAACCCCAGGTCCTGAAATAAAGTTTCGCAACCATAATGCATGAATGGTGGCTTCAAAACATGCCATAAATTTTCTGCTTCCATCATGGATGTAGCAATGACAGACTGTTTGGCACTCTTCCACGATATTGCTCATTCAGCTAATTGGAACAAATAACCAAACGTGGACTTTCTAGTGTCAATACATCCAACGAAATCTGAATCCGAGTATCCAACAACTTCCAAATGCTTGGATCTCTTATACATGAACATGCAATCCTTTATTCCTTTCAGGTACCTCAAGACTTTCTTTGCATCTTTCCAGTGATCAATTCTTGGGTTACTCTGATATCTTCTCAGCATTCCGACTGCAAAACTAATATCCGGTCTTGTGCAAGTCTGAGAAAACATTAGATTACCAACAATAGAAGAGTAAGGAATTGATTCAATTTTCTTTCGTTCTACATCATTCTTAAGGCATTCCATGAGACTAAATTTGTCCCCTTTTTGAATTGGAATAATTCCTGCTAAATAGTTGTTCATGTTAAATCTCTCTAGAATTCTTTCGATATAGTGAGACAATCCCAATAATCCTTATGATCTATCACGAAATATTTCTATTCCTTTCACATTAGATGCCTCAACTATATCTTTCATTACAAAATTCTTAGAGAGAAAATCTTTAGTCTCACGCAATATGCCTAAATCATTAACAACAAGTAGGATATCATCAACATATAAGACTAAAAATATAAACTTGCTCCCACTGATCTTTTGGTATATACACCGATCAATGGTATTTTCCACAAATTCAAAAGATTTTACGGTATCATTAAACTTTATATACCATTTCGTGAGGCTTGTTTTAGTCTATATATTGACTTCTTCAGTTTATACATCATTTGACCTTTCCTTTAGTTTCGAAACCCTCTAGTTGGTCCATATATACTTCCTCCTCGAGGTCTCTATTAAGAAAGGCAGTTTTCAAATGGTGTAACTCTAAATCATAATGAGCCACCAAAGCCATAATAATTCTTAATGAATTTTTTTTGAGACCGGTGAAAAAGTCTCTTTATAATCTATGCCTCCTTTCTGAGTATAACCCTTGGCAACAAGTCTGACTTTGTATCGTTCAATATTGCCATTTGGATCTTGTTTGGTCTTAAAGACCCATCTACACCCGATTCTTTTAGAACTTTTCGGCAATTCAACTAGATTCTAGACTTTATTGTATTCCATGGATTTTAGCTCTTCCTTCATGGCATAAATCCATTTGTCAAAATCATTACTTTCTATGTCTTGTGAAAATGAAATCGGATCCTTATTAAGACCAATGTCAAAATCTGACTCTTGCAAATAAACCACATAATCATCCGAAATAGCCAATTTTCTAACTCTTTGAGATTTTCTTAATGGCATTTCTTGTAGTTCATTTGTGTAAGATATTTGTGAGTTAGTTTCTTCATGATATTGTCATAGAGAAGTGATACGGGTGGCTACTATACGAAGTGATACGGGTGGCTATCAGAGAGATGAGGGTGGAAAATGTCAGTGATGACGTGTGATGGTTTGGAAACACTGTATTAGTGAATTTCGTGTGATGGTGTGACTTTCATTGTGTTTGCTATACTTTCGGTGAGCTATTTGATGTCCTTGTTATTACTTATTAATTTGTGCTTGTTGCGACCCAAAATCCATTAAAGCTCGTGATGGCGCCTAGCACCACTGTCAAGCAAGCCAAGATAAATAATTAACTTGATTACTCATTTTAGTATTTGAAAATTATAATTTTTCCTTCAATTAAATAATAAGAAATAAAATTTCAGAGTGAATGATAATATTTTCCCCAAATACACTATTGAAAATATCATAAGTACCCCAGAACCCGGTGTCACAAGTGTATGAGAATCAACTAGGAAGATGAAATAAAATACATCTGTCTGGAATACAAATTAGACAGGAAAAATATAAATAACACTGAAGGAGACTCTACTAGCTGGGGGTCGTAATATGGAATGCAGCTCACCTAAGTCCCCGCATTAACCACGCCTTTGCTCTCACAAGGCCACTAGACATATATGTACCTGCACAAAAATGTGCAGCAGGTGTAGTATGAGTACATAAATCAACGCGTACCCAATAAGTATCCAGTCTAACCTTGAAGAAGTAGTGACGAGGGGTCGACTCCGACACTTACTATGGGCCATAAATAAAATATCGAAGATATAATTAAGCATGGATTACATAGAACGGCTGTAAGCTCAATATCATGAAGTAAGTGAACAATTGTTTTGTTAATAAGAAGTTTCCAAATTTAGTTTTCATCATTTATCATTTCGTATCTCAGGAAAATGAAGCAATATCAATTATTATAAATTTCAAAGCAACCAATTCAATCATGCGCAAATTATGTCGAGGTCGTATGGTCCAATCCAACATAAATATTTAAACTATGCACTGCCGAGGGTCGAACGACACGAACCATAGCTGCATCTATCTGCTACCAAGGCGTTCGGCCCACTCCACAAAAGAGAAAAATACATTTAAAACAACCAATTCAAGATTTGTTAAGGAACACTTATTCAAAGAAATGCCAATTCTCATTAACGATCAAGTAAATAAAGTTTACCCTTTTTCAATTCCTTTACCAAGTTTCAATATATTTTGAACAATTAAATTAACAAGTAGGTTGCAAACATCGCCAGTATAATATGATTTGGGTCCTAGACTGCCCGGACATTAAGTATTATAGTAGCTATGCACGAACTCTCGTCACTTAGTGCATACGTAGCCCCCACAAATAGAAGAGCATATTAAACCAATTCACCTATGGGGTTAATTCTCTCTTACATGGTTAGAAAGGAGACTTACCTCACTCCAAAATTCCATAACCGGCTCTCAAGCCCTTCCAACAACTCAAACCGATGCCCAACGCTCCAAAACTAGCCAATAAGTGCAAACCCATAAATATATACTCTAATACTCATCATAATCTAACTTATAACAATTCCTAACTCCGCTCGAAAAGTCAATAAAATCACCCTCGGGCCCACGTGCCCGGATTCCAAAAACGTTTGAAGATAAACATTACCTTAACCCCACGAACTCAAATATATAATTTATTCCCAATTCCATGCCCAAATTCGTGATCAAAATCCAAAAATACCAATCTTTTATGTTTTTTCTTCAAAATCCCAAATTCCTACAAACTTTCATGTCTAAATCCATATATAAACCTTGTATTTAACTCACAACTAGTAGAAATCACTTAACTCTTGATGTTGATGGAACCCTTCTGAAGATGCTCTCAAAAATCGCCTAAGTCCAAGTGGAAAATGAGGAAAATGAGCTAAGTCTCGGAATTAAAAAGCCCTTGGGTCCAGTCGCAGATGTTGCATTTGCGACAAGGGGTTCTCAAATGCGACCTTCGAAAATGCGGACAAAGCATCGCAAATGCAACCCCTAACAGACCAGGCCTTCATCGCAAATGCGATACAGAGTTGGCAAATGCGAACTCTTCAGGCTTCGCAAAAGCGACCATATTGTCGCAAATGAGAATAATTCCCCAACAGCCCAATTTCGCAAATGCAAGGACTACCTCGCAAATGCCGTAGGATTTGCGACCAAAACATTGCAATTGCAATTATACCAGAACCAGCACTCCAAATTCTTAACAAAACACTCTGAAGCTACTTCAAAACTCGTCCGAGCCCCCGGAGCTCCAAACAAAACATCCACACAAGTCTAAAAACATAAAACGAACATGCTCGAGGCCTTAAATCACATCAAACAATGTCGAATTCATGAATCGCACCCCAATTCAAGCTTAATGAACTTTAGAACTTCAAACTTTTACATTTGATGTCGAAACCTACCAAATCACATCCGATTGACCTCAAATTTTGCACACAAGTCATATTCGATATTACGGACATACTCCAACTTCTTGAATCGGAATTCGGCCCCGATATCAAAAAGTCCACTCTCGGTCAAACTTCTCAAACTCGAAATGACCTACAAACCTCCAAATCCACTTCCGGATGCACTCCCAATACTAGAATCACCATTACGGAGCTATTCCCAGACTCGGAATCCCAAACGGACATCGATAACATTTAAATACACTTCAACCCATATTCACAAAATTCTTCCAAAATGTCAACTTCCACAATAGGCACTAAAATGCTCTCGGGTCATCCAAAACCCGATCCGGACATACGCCCAAGGCCAAAATCATCATACAAACCTGTTGGAACCTTCAAATCCCGATTTCGAGGTCGTTTACTCAAAAATCACATTTTAGTTAATTCTTCCAACTTAAAGCTTCCGAAATGAGAATTTTCTTTCCAAATCAACTCCGAACTTCCCGGAATTCAATTTCGGCCATGTGTACAAATCATAATACCTGAAGTGAAGCTGCTCATGGACTCAAACCACCGAACGTTGCACTAGAATTCAAAATGACCGGTCGAGTTGTTACATTCTCTCCCACTTAAACATACCTTCGTCCTCGAACATGCTAAGAATTGCTCTGGAGTTGTCCGAAATCATTGTTTAACACCTCTTGCACCTACCCGTGCTATCACAACTCAGTTGAGCACATTAGCTCGAGCAAATCTGAAGATTCTCCCTTTTATTTAGTCAAATTAGCCTTAGAGCCAGATTCCAACATCTAAAATTCTCTACCAGGCATGTTTCCAACATACGAACACCGTATAAATCACTACACGATGTACCAATACATGATTGTATACTCTTACTGAATTCACACCATGCACCGCATAATTCACATGACCATAATAACATCCTCTGATAACAATAGCTGGAATCCCACGAATCTGATGCCCACAACACAACTCATGACGCATATAAGTCCAGTTTCAACTCTCGCAATACTGCCATGACAGAAGAGGTGTACAAACTCTTAACTACCTATCGAATCACAATTAATGGAGTCTCTCCTCCTGACAAAAACCATTACCTCATTCTGGATTAAATAATAATATTTACTCTTTAATATGCCTTATATACATCTGATCTCACTGATCCCAGGTCCAATAATCTCGTCTTACCTAGTATAAGCTGCTCCGGCAATAAGCCAACTCAGACACTGCAAAAGCCTCATATGATGCCACAATATGCTAACAAGCTACAACTCAAATGCGATATATAAGGACAACGAACCCTGGAACGAATTACTCAACCCACGTAATTAATTAAACAACCGAAAAGGTGTAATGAACCTTCCCCAAAAAATGAGAAACAAAACACACAAGGATAGATATGGGGAATTATACTCAACATCATACTGTTGCGGCGTGCAATCTGATCCAATCATGATACCTGTGGCGGCGTGCCACCCAGTCCACACAACATACCCATAATGGTGTGCCACCCGATCCACACATAATAATCTATAAGGAAATACTTACTAAGCTAGAATGCTCATTCCTACGAAATACTCGAATATTGACCGCAAGCACACCAAGTGCATAATACCATCCCTGGGGAGACAGATAGTGTCATACTCTACAAAACTCGAGCACGATTGAGGTGTGATATATGATATGCATCTCAAGAGTCGTGATGCTCATATAACACCATAAACTACACTGAATCTCAATAGGAGTGCAAATAATCAAACTGCCTCACAACCCGCACGACACAATAGAGTATTACATGAAATAGACGATGATGAAATAACATCCAACGTTCGATTACTCCTTCGCACTAAGGGCTATGCTGAATGGATACGCCCATGTTGGTATAGTACACATCCACATTTGGACCCATCAACGGACCTCAAGCGGATTTTGATCATACCGCACTAGGCTAATAACCTTTCAAGGATCCACAATAACCCCTTTTTCCCATGACACCTAACAACATCCTTCAAATCTAGAACAAACTTCCACAGCTCACAACCTAATGAAAAGAGCGCCTTCCAGGCATAAAATCTCACATTAGCAATAGTACCACAACCTCTATACTTGGCTCCAATCTTCAGTCAATAAAGTGACTACTTGCCACACTTATACAGTCTTCCGGTGGGACACGCTCCCACGACCTTCCGCACCAGGTAACCAGTCTGCACATCCATACCACCGGCCATACTAATGTTGTAAAGTGAATCAAGGATCTGCAAATCAGTATGCAAAGCCTTTTACATATGACACCGACCTCAAGTGACGGTGAAGACAATGCCATCTTACTCTAAACATCTGAATCATTTTATGCTCATCCAATCTTGTGACATTCTTGTCAACACCAAACCACAACCTTGATCATCAACTTCGAATTCACATGCTACCCATTGCACCTAATCATGCCAATACGCAAGAGTGCAAGAATCTCATCCTTACTCCTGAACCACTAATAGGATACACCCTTTATCATATATAAACCTTTAACTTAACTCATTTTAGGAGAACCATTGCAACACGTGGCTGATTTCCCATAACCACAGAAAATACTACCTCAAGTAGTGGTCTAAACCACCATAACTCTTCCGGGATCCATCTATGCATAACATGCCATAATAATTGAGTATACCTCCAATTAATTCAAATTATAGCATCTGTCAAGCCTCGCACATACCGCCACAAATCACCTGTATAACTTAACACACTGAAGAACTGATCATTGCCACCATCATGCCGATTCAACCATTGCTAACCGAACCAACTTCTTCTAATTCACTATGGACTTTCCTTAGTGATAATAATGGCTCCATTCAAATATAATGAACTCAATCCTCGCTCATCCTGAGTGACCTTATTTCAGAGACCACGCTATCTCAAAACCCACGAACCATCTCATGCCCTCCTTATGCGCATATTCGCATCTTCAACTAGTACACCCATTCTAAAAATTCCTCTATGAGTCCGAAGTTATTTTCTTCCGTTCCCCAATTCTAAGACACTTTTCATAATCTATTGTAAAAGCTCGATACTTAACCATACTACGGACTCGAAATTCCGAGGCACTGCACTTTAACTTTTGAATTTACTAGGACCTTTGTTGAGAGTCACCCACTCCGGCTTGGTCTGAATATAACCAACTCCAAGGCCTTGCTAGCACATGAACACTCTCTCAAAGAAGCACCCGACTGGATCACTTTCCTTGTACTTTACATCTACACGAAACATAAACTCAGAGTCTTCCCATAGCCTCAACATGAATTGATAAGGCCTATTATAGCACACATTCTTCAAGTCCTTTGCTAAAATCACCATTGATGTTTTCCTTCCTTAGTTGTAATAACCCATCAATGCACCGACAACAGGGAACCTCACAAGTAGACAACCACACAATCAATTCGTAGATGGTGGGGCTCTCCCATTTAGCTTGAAGCTACCATTGCATAACTTTGGAACCCACCAAGATTCCTTATCCCCCATTGACATGATCTTGCACAATCAACCCGTCAAATTCCTCAAAATCCTTTTGTTAACATTTCATGAACACTCTGAATCACTAGCCACATTTACATACTCGACCTCTTACCGGATAGCCAGTAGAATTCTTCGTAGGAACTTTGTCAACACCATGCGATTTCTAACCTATTCACAGGAGATAACCCACCTGTGAAAATTCCATGCCAATAATGCTGCACTGGGCAAAATTACTACAAAATCAGTAAACCATCCTGAGCCTGTGCTCATCCACTAGCTGTACAAGTCCGTTCACTCCCTATTGAAATCACTAAAAGTGCGACAATACATTCCAATCTGAAGTCATGTTGCATTCCTCTTCATATTATGGAAACTCCTTACTGTCGTATCTAATCTTCCTCAGTATAGTAGTCATATGCCAGTTTGCCACTCTCCCACTTTGGCTAACCTTCTTCTTTAAGTAACTGCTCGACCTCTGCTTTTCATACTTGACCTATGAGTAATTCAACAACCACGAGACACCTCCCGCCATATCCTTCCTCATTTTTCGCTACCCAACCGTTGCCTCACATCTGAATCCATCTCTGTAGCACTTGAACTAATAGATTACCACCAACTCTAAGCTTCCTATAAGATCAACCATCTCAAGTCACCAACATTAGAAATACCCCTTCTATCCTAAACCTCTGCACGCCGCGATCTCTGGGAACCGTTTTTCTGGCACCGTTTCACAATACCCTACCTTGAAGGCAAATTGAGAAAGACCATAACACCAGCAAACTTCACATATTCAACAAGGACAACGCCGTCACATCACAGATGGGGATTCTACTACGTTCGAAAATACCAAGTCTCGTTACTTCATCAACCCAAACCTGGACATTCTTAGTCCAATTGCCTTTCCTCCACCGGAAATAAAATACTAAATCTTTGAATCATGCACTGAGTAAAACCTTCTTTCAAGTTATTCACTACCTGGCCGCATAGGCAAGCATCCTACCATTACACAAATATTGCGCGATAGAAATGCATGAATCATCATAACAATCAAATGTCATATCTCCAAACCTTAGTTAATACTGTTACTAAGCTAGAATGACAGAACGACCTTCTGCAAGGCGATGATAATAGCCCAATAAAATACGCAAGGACAAAAATATCCTGCACCACATCTATAGTACCATTACGATTCCTCGGTTCCCAATTGATAGAAAGCACTTCACGTCACATAAAATTGAATAGGAAATAAATAAAGGCATAAGACCCAAAGGAAATCAAATCGTACGATGAGGAAATCAAGGAGGGAAGTGCTCCTAACAGCCCTGTAGCCTCTCAAGGATAAGTACAGATGTCTCATGACTGATCCGCAAGACCCTACTAGATTTGCTCATGACTCGTGAGACTTTCGTGAACCTAGTGCTCTGATGCCATGTTGTCACGGCCTAAAATCCTTTAAAGGTCGTGATGGAGCCTAACACCAATGTCAGGCAAGCCAACGATATATAATCAACTTGATTACTCATTTTAGTATTTTGAAATCATAATTTTTCCTTCAATTAAATAATAAGAAATAAAATTTCAGAGTGAATGATAATATTTTCCCCAAAAATACTGTTGAACATCTCATAAGTACCCCCAGAACCCGGTATCACAAGTGCATGAGTATCAACTAGAGTTCAAAATGACTGATTGAGTCGTTACAAGTCTAGAGTAATACACTTGCACAAGCATACATTGTAGCATGCCACTTATACTAGCGCATGAGTACGAAACTTGACATCTATTAATCATGCCCATGTATTCTGGTATTATCCGTTTCATGTTTCTATTGATCATGTGATCATGCCGCTGAATTGTGATTGTGAGCCTATGATTATGCTGGGTGGATTGTAATAGTAAGCCTGTGATTATACCGACAGATTGTGATTGTGAGCCTGTGATCATGCTGGACAAATTGTGATTGTGAGCTTGTGAGACGACCACAGGTTCCACCAATCCTGCTCTATCCAGTTTGAGTTTGTCTGAACCTTTGTCGAGGGAGCAACCCCATTTTTCACCTTGAATTGGTCAAAATATGTGGAATTTCTTACTTTTCGTGGAGGATTAGATCCTGTAACTGGGGGTCTGTGGCTGACTAATATTGCCCATCGCCATTTAGATATTGTATTTATTTTTCTCTTTGTTGGTCATATGTATAGAATCAATTCGGGATTAGGCACAATATTAAAGATCTTTAAAATCCTTGATAGTCTAGAAAGGGAACGCGAATCTAGCCACCACTTTATTTATTTAAAGAAAAGAAGGAGGGTACGGGTCAAATCTGCATCTTTGTGCCTTTTACTTACTTCAAGGGATGGTGCGTTCGATAAATAATTAGTTAATGATGATTTTCAATAGATCTTACAGGTTTTACTGCACCCTTCAATCAAATAAACCAAGCTCACATAAAAAAATCTTTTACATCGATGTATCGTACTCTCTCAACCGAGTCATCATAAGAAAATACTGAAAAACTTTCCAAAGTGGGAGAAGGAGGGAAGGCGCGCTACAACTAACATAATAGCCAGCTGAAAAATGTTAGCTAGCTAGGCTATCATGCAATGACTTTCTCTGATAGGGTCTTGCTTCTTTAAGCTTCGTCCAACCTATACAAGGTGTTGCTCGAGACAAGATGTATTTCACCGAAATGCTTTGGATTCTAGGAGGACTATAATGAGGAGGAGGACACCCACTCACGATAATAAGGAGAAGTAGTGGTTCGAATCCATATCGTGAGACCAGGACAGTGTGGAGAAGATTCATTTCCTTTTAATATGGACAAATGGGCATACCTAGAATCAGTTGCTCTCCTATCATGGGACGGTAGGCATCAGAATTCAAAAAGTTCTCTTTTTTTTGTTAGCGGATTTTGCTCATCAAGTTCTTCTTTGATCTGCTGCTGTTAGAACAACCCTGAGGAACCCCGGAAAGGGTTGCCATCCGATGGGTACATGAAAGTAACGAAGTTTCTTTGACTACAAAACCATGCCTATTTGGACAGGCAGGAAAGAGAGATCGGGATGGTGGAGACTTGAAGAAGTATAGTATAAATCAAATAGAAGGCTCGTTTCAGCACAAAGCTATTAATCTACTCAACTTTGGATCTTAGCACTAAAAAGTCTATCTGTACAAACGATCTAGGCTTATATTCGAAGTTTTCCTAGGGTTGGTAAGGTGAAATGCGGCAACCCTAGCAGTACCAATATCCACTAATCCTTGTTTCCAGATATGGTTATCAGTTGACATCTCTTCTAATTCATCGATACAAGAAGCAAATTGCTGTGTGAATGAATCAATATCTATACATAAGCTAAGAGGCAGATCTTGTGTCGCTCCACCTGGTCGTATGAAACTGGAATGTCGGGCAGATTGTGACTGTGAGCCTGTGATTGTTACTGGACGGATTGTGATTTTGGCACATGAGTTGTCCGTGCGGTTGTGATTTTGAGATGTGGGTACGAGGTGCCATGAGTATATATAATGGGGGGTTGAGACCAGGGACTTATGACTATGTTAAGAGGTAACATAGAGTGATTTCTTTGTAAAACTTGTGGCTCGGATACTAGGCACACCATGAGTCTCGAGTGGCTTGGATGAGTTGCGGATGAGTTTCGGATCATTTTGGATCAATTTTGGTCAAGGCTGGTTGGCAGATTTCTTGTACTGTCGCACCTGTGGACCACTGAGTGCAGGTGCGGAGAAAAAGGCACAGAAGCAAGATGGTTAGGAGCTGAGGTCTTGCACATCTGTGATGTTTTTGCCGCAGATGCTGCTTCGCAGGAGCGAGTTAATGCATGCAGGTTGGGGCATGAGCTGGGTGGCAAGTCTTTGTAGGTACGCTTTGTGGTTCGCAGAAGTGACACCGCAAGTGCGAGGGGTTTTTCACAGGTGCAATCCCTGGGCAGGTAAGTAAAGGCCGCAGATGCGGCAAATTTCTCGCAAGTACGAGAGTGCAGGTGCACAATAATTGTTCGCAAATGCAGAAGTGCTAGCCAGAATGTTAAAAGTCAAATGTTTGGTTATTTTCATCACTTTCTAAGTTAGAGGCCTCGGTTTTGAGTGATTTTTGAGGGGTTCTACACGTGTTCGATTTGGGTAAGTGTTCTTTATCCGAAATTTTTTATGTTTCATGATTCCATAACTATTTATATCATAACTTAGTGAGGAAAATGGGAATTTTTGTAAAAATATTTCAAACTGTAACATGGGAATTTGAAGGACGATTTTTGATATCGGAATTTGATAATTTTGGTATGATTGGACTCATATCGAAATGGGTGTTCGAATTTTATAAATTTTATCGGCTTTCAAGGTGCGAGCATAGGGTTGACTTTTAATATTTTTATTATTTGGAATTTATTTCCTATGAGTTTTATTTATGATTATGAAATGATTTGGCTAGATTTGAGCCGTCCGGAGGTTGTTTCACTCAAGAAGGTCATTTTAGAGTATCGATTTAGATTCGTCGAGGTAAGTATCTTGCCTAACTTTGGGTGGTGGAACTACCCTTATGATTTGAGTCATTTGTGCTATTTGTGTAATGTGAAAGCCATGTACACAAGGTGACGAGTATGTACTCGGGCTTATAGGTGGAAATTCTACCGGTTAAAAATCTTAGGCATCTTTTATGTATCTAATTGGAAAGTGTTGGCACATGTTATATCCTTTATTCGTCATGTCTACTATCACATGCCTTACTTGAAGAAGTCGTTACATGTCACATTATTTACTTGCCGAGCTTGCTCGTATATGCATTATTTGGAGTTATTACCACTTTTACCATTATGTGATTTCTTTTCTCGTTGAGTTAACATTTCATGGAGATACTTTCACTATTAAGTTTGTTCTTAAACAATTAATTGGAATTGAAGTGATCGAACATCATTAATCTATTTTACTTGAAGTTGTGTTTAAAGGAGGTGTTGTTCCTTGCTGAGTTACTTTTCCGTTCATGTTGTTGTTATTGAGATTCTATACACGTTATGCTAAGCGGTGGGCTATTTGTTATCTTAGAATCTATGGAAAGGTTTTGGTCTACGGGCACTTGTGATACGAGTTGATTAGGTTGTGTGTGAGCACGTGATTTTTGCCTCACACGAATTACTCCAAAAGAATTCCCAAAATTAGGTCTTTTCTTTAATTATGTGTTATTCTAGGAATTATTGTGCGATTTTCCTGATTGTTTGCATATTTTGTGTGCATATTTAATTTTATTAATGCATTAAAAAATACAAAAATATAGCATTTGAATTTAGGATTTGATTTTACATTTTTAGTTAATTTAGTAAATTGTTGTTTTACAAAAATGAAAAAATTCACAAAAAATAATGTATTTGTTTAATGTCGAAATTTTGTGATTTTCTTTTTAATTTGGTATTTAATTATGTGTGATAATTATTATTAAGCATTAATTATTATTTTTAATTAATTTTGGTTTTTTATAATTTAATTTAGGATTTTAGTTTTAATTTTAAAAAAAAGGGAAGAAAAGAAAAAGAAAAGAATTTAATAAAGAGAAGGAAATTGGAATTGGGTCATTTCTTCAAGCCCAGACTTTTAGCCCCAATCCCGGCCCAAAAATCTGTCCAAACCCGTTCAAAACCAACCAAGACCCACCCTAACCCAGTCCATCGCCACACTAAACCAAACGACGTCGTTTGGACATACTTTAATCTGGGCCACTAAATTAGTTTGATCAAACGGCCCAAAACCTTACCCATTACCCGACCCCGACCCGACCCTAAACTGGTCCAGCCCCAGCCAATTAAAACGACCCCATTTGATTAAAAAGCTTTGATCGGGGCCGTTGGATTCTCATCATCCAACGACCCTAATTTAATTACCCATTTTAATATACCCAAAACATTACCCCTACCCCAAACCAAACCCCCTTACTTCTTCGTCTCTCATCTCTTCAGAGAGCAATATTCTCCACCGCCTCACACCACCCTCCTCCTCCCACCGGAAATCGCCTCACAGCGGTTCCGGTGGTCCAATACCTTCCAAATTTACACCCCTGACTCCTTTCCACCTCCTTATTCCAAACCCCCAAACCATTTCCTTCGAATCTTAGCCAAATCCTTCGAATTTCAAATCTAAGGTCGATCCCCAAAACCCTAACTTACCCAATTAACCCCAAATTAACACCATACAACCCCCTTGGCCCCCTCATACCTAATCCATCACTAGTTTTCCTCGAATCTTGCTGGAATGTCTCGAATCATAAATCTAAAGATTCGAATCCTAAAAGCCAAAATCCAAAACTTGGTGCTCCAGTTCCTCATGAAGTTTAGGACTGATTTTATCACAAAATAAGGTTATTCACTTGTTCTTGACGAAGAACAAGTGATTGACCTTATTTGGTGATTTAAATTGGAGGGTCGGTCACAAGGTGAAGCCAAATCAATGAGTTCCTCTATTTTCAATTTATTTTTGTATTCCAGTTTCCCTTCTTCTCCTTCTTTTCTTTTACTTTGAACAACTTAGTTCAAATTCGAATTAGGTTTTATTCGCAATTGTTAACTGTCCGTTTGTTCTTCTTTAATTCATTCCATGTTTGTGTATGTTAATCAGTCTTATAGATAGTTTTAGTTTTCGAACCATTCAAATGATTGTTTTCTTCTAATTTTGTTAAAGTCACTGAATTTGGGCTTAGGTCAATTTGATCGTTTGGGACTTCAGGCCATTCTTGATCCCACTTCAGAGGCCTGATAGGTTTTGGGTCAAGATTGACCCATACCCATTTCAGGTCCGGCAGTAATTAACAGGGATTTTAAGGGATAATATGAGAATTCTGTAATAAGGGAAATCTTACCTAACTTTAGGAAGCTTCTAATAGTGGTAGGCCTAGGATTGCAATAGCTGTTTAAATTAAGAAAGCACTAAGCTAGTGGATAGTTAAAAATAAAAAGGTGAATTGATAATGGAGAATACACTAAAATGAATGCCTATTAAAAGGCTGAACTTGAGAGGTTTTAAAAAAAAAGGAGAAGGATAGAAATTACAGAGATAGAGAACAGGGGAAGAGCCGAAAATACAAGAAAATCATAGTGGCTAAACATCAGTGAAAATACTGTTACATTGGGTCTTCTTTGTGGATTTCTTAATTTTCTAGCTTCTAAGAACAAATTCGAATCTAAATAAAGCTGAAATGGTTTAAGGATACTAGTCAAAAGGGTCTGATTTGAAGCTCTGGTCGATTGGGTTTAAAGCTTGGTTTTAAAGTTCTTTTTCCTCTTGGTTATCTCTGCTTTGGGTCATTACTGCTACTGCTACTGCTGAATTCCTTACCCTTGTATTTGTTCTTTCAATATCCAGGTACTTCTTGCATCCTGAATCGCATGTGAAATGCAAATATGTGTTCAACATGGAAGACTAATGATAAATGTTGAAATTCAGCTTTTGTCCTTCAAAGATCTTGTGATTGCTATGTAGTTTATGCCTTCTTTACATGTTTTGGTTGTTCATTTATATTTCTGGTTTGAATCTCATTTATAAGATAGCCCGGTGTCATAATTTAGGAAGTTTGGATTTGTAAGTTAGGTGAAGTTCGTTTGTTTGGATAGGAGTATAATGTTTAAATCTCTCGTAGTATAGTTGACTTATTCACCCTTCTGATTATGGAAACTGCAACGCTAAAGTTAAATCTTATCTCTGTTTCAAGCTACAATCTTTATTTTTTGTTGTATAACTTTCATTGCTATTGAGATATGGATAGCATTAGGGGCCAGTCTATGGGCTGTAGGGTAGTGTTGTGTTGATTTTCAAGCAATGAGGCCTACTGTTGTGTTTGGGTCACTAGAGTAAAAGCAGGAATGGTCCTGATGCTTGTCTCATTTGGAACTATTAAGCCTTGAAATTTGGGTCTCATTTGGTCTTGTTCGGTTGGTAGGTTATCACTTCATGCATGTGTTTGAAATTAGTAGTGGTTCATGTTAAATAATGAAACTGAACAAAATGGCATTTAGTCAGCGTATTCATTGTTTGGTATGAAAAGATTTGTATGAAAAGCATGCTGGATCTTGGTTATGTGCCAATGAATTTTTCAAACCATTTCTTAATTGAATTTTGATTTTTCTTGGGGTGGTGATGTTCTCTTGGATTGCTAGGTGACAGAAATTGTTGAGTTTGTTTAATTAGTTGAAGTTCATAAATAATTTCATTAGTTTAATTCCTTGTCTTCCTATAGTTTTCAACTGATTGACTTTATTTGGTCGTGCGAATGTGGGGATTCATAGAACTGGGCCTAACGTTGGCCCAATTGAGGAAGCTCATGATAGACTTGGCAGTTTGTCACCTATTTTTGGATCTTCTCGTCCATTTAAAAATGGGCTCCTCCCAGGCCAAGTCTCAGAAGGCATTCATAAAAAGACTTGTGTATTTCATGGACTTGAACTTGTTTAATTTTGCTAAATCCATCCTTCGTCCTTGCGAGGGCATCTTTGTTGGAACAATACTCGTTTAATAGCTTAGTCATTTGACGCAGGATCAACTACCAAGTAGACTCGATTTTCAGTAATTAGTACCCCTTCAATGCCTTTCTTCAACTAGTTTCCTTAAAATGAATTGGGGCAAGCCATATTAGAAAAATAATAATAGTTATGGCCCTCCAAATTTTAGTTTGAATAACCTTTAAAAATGGAGTTGAGGTGTGTTGCGCTAAATATAATCCCAAATGCGTGGCCCTCACTTAATTATTTCCCTTAAAATTATTAGAACTCGAGGCGTGCCATTTAGCAAATTTCCATGACCCTCGCAAAGTTAAAAACGCGTAGTTTAGGCGCGCTATTTAATAATTTACCTTCCTAAACTCGGGTGCGCATTTATGTGACCCAAATCCAAATCTCAACGTTAGCTGAAATGTGTTGCAAACTGCAGGTGCATTTATGTGACGTGGTTTGAAACATAATTTAAATGACGTTGCAATCTTCCTTTAATTAATTAAATAAAAGCGGTTTAAAGTAAAAATGCACATAGGTTTATAATTGTTTTAAAATCAGATAATTGAGCCATTTATAACAGTTTAGCGACCGTGCTAGAACCACGGAACTCGGAAATGCCTAACACTTTCTCCTGGGTTAACAGAATTTCTTACCCGAATTTTTGGTTCGCGGACTGTAATACAAAGTCAACCTTTTCCTCGACTCGGGATTTGAACCGGTAACTTGGGACACCATAAATCTCCCAAGTGGCGACTCTGAATTTTTAAATAAAAATAATCCCATTTCAATTGTCCTTTAATTGGAATAACTCCCTTATACCCTTCCGGGGTGTAGGAAAAAGGAGGTGTGACAGCTCTGGCGACTCTGCTGGGGACCGAACCCAGAACTTCTGGTTCAGGGTTCAGAATTCGAGCTTGGAATAATTGTTATAGTTGGGTTTTATTTATTATCTGATTTTTATGTATTTGAACCTAATGTGCTAAATGCTGCTTTTTACCGCTTTGGTATTGCTTGAATTGTATATAAAACTGTTACGAAACCCTCTTCTTTCTTAATCTTCTGAATCATGGAGAAGGGTTCACTTCATGTGGCTTCTCTTCTATCTAGAGTCTTATCCCATTTTAGAACGAGGTTCAGACAAGTTGCAAAGCCGGTGAAGCTTCTATATTCCCGGTACGCTGCCCCCCTCGGCTCGAGTCGTCCGCTCGGGTAAACCAGGTCTAGAACAATAAACTCAAGTTTTAAACCTAGAATAACTCAGCCTCATGCCGGATCCCTAATAGGAACGTTGATTGCATCATGTGCATTTGACTTAGGGGACTCAACACAAGGGTTGGGTCCGTCTAGGACAGGTGTACCTATAATCAAAGACCATACTGATGCATATTTTACGTGCTACTTGTATATTTATTTGCATTAGGTTCGCATGCTGACCGGCTTTTGAATGATGAGAGAAAAATTGGAAAAGAAAATAGCGGTATAAGGGTTGAGTGAGTTAATCACCTGTTTTGAAAAAAACAATGTCCAAAAAGTATTGAAACTCCGCCGAATTTTTTTTTTTTGAGAAAAATGAAATATAAAAAAAAGAGTTTTGTTTTCAAAAATAGTTTTATTTTCCCAAACTATTCCAGTTTGATTCTCACCGGATGTGGGATACGTAGGCAACCCTCATCGGGTCCAACTTTCCCTTTTTGTAAGAATCGCCCAAAAACAACAAAATTTTGATCTGTGTCACAAATAAGTCGGGTGATTCCATTCTTGTTTAAAATAAGCCGAATGTCCCCAAAAGGGCGCCAGAAGGCTGTTTTTGCAAGAACATCCACCTGGGATCATTTTTAACGGTTAGCAGGCACAGCCTTAAAATCTTCTTCCCCAAAGTGCTGAAAGGCTGTATTTGCGAAACCAAGTTTGTTTTTGAAATGAAAAAAAATTGAAAAATGATGTTACTTTTTCTTTTTGGGTCAAAATAATCACCTTAATAATGTGCAGGATGAGCACAAACAAAATTGAACCCTTCACAGTCCTTAATGACATCCCCTTAGAGCTCCATATGTGGTGGAATGACCTAGAAAAAGGCAATAGAAAAACAATGGTAAAAGTTCTGGGAGGCCTCATCGGACTATTGAATGTCAAGCCAAGGTTGGACATAATTGAAGCTTTAATACCTTTTTGGGACCCGACTCGCAATGTGTTCCGCTTTTCTAACTTTGAGCTTACACCTACATTATAGGAAGTTGCGGGTTATGCATGCCTTAACTGAAACCTTAGAAGTCGATACCCATTGGCACCAAGACCGGTATCCCCCCACAGATTTTTGGATTTGCTGGGTATTAGTCGGGATATTCAGGACAGGAACTTATCTGAAGTGTATTGCACGCTCTAGTTCTTGTATCTTCGAGAAGTGAAACCCCGAGGGTTTGAAGAACCGAACATTGGTCTAACCCATGCCGGAAATAAAGACAAATGGGAGGCAAGGCGAGGTTTAGATTTTGTGGTAGCCTTCTTGGGTGTTGTGGTTTGTCTGCGAAAAGATGGTAATATAGAGATAGATCTTGTGAGAATGATCGATGTTGCAATCAAGAAAGCCAAAAACACTGTGGTTCCTCTAATCTTATCTGAAATCTACCGAGCCTTGACTATCTGTCGGGAAGGGGGAAAGTTCTTCCAAGGCTGCAATCTGTTCTTATAATTATGGATGCAAGAACATCTCGGCCACTAGGTAAGGTATATGAATTACGGTTTGACCGATTTGAGCTGCATTGAAGAATTCGGAAGCCGGGTGGCAGGTATTGAATTCCCCGAAGGAACTAAAGTTTGGCTTACACATTTGAGATCCTTGACTGCTGATAAAATTGAGTGGGCATTCGGATGGCTTCTTGTCACCGAAGCAGTGTACACGTCAGCTGAAGTATGTTATATCCTCTTGATAGGCATCCAGAGCATCCAGCCTTATGCTCCCTTCAGGGTTTTGTGCCAATTAGGAACATTTCAAACTGTCCCCAATGATGAAGATTTGAGTAAATATAACATTGAACTTGGCCCAAAAGCCGCATTTCCAGAAGGGAAAATTTGCCAGATATGGAATGAATGTAGGTTTCTTGAACCTAGGACCATGGTGCGATAACTAGAGGTGAAGTGGATCCTAAGTACATTGCCTGGTTCGGGAAAAGATTCTAGATCCCCGAGAGGCTCGCAAAGAGACCCCATGTCCAACAATTCACCGATGGGGCACAGGTGCAATAGGACTGGTTGACCAAAGAAAACGAGTACAGGGCCAAAATAAGCCAATTGGAAAGGCGAGTCATGGAGCTTCAGTTTGAAAAGGGTGTTCAAGCCGCTGCAGACAAGGGAGAAAAGAAAAAACTAGCTCAGGAAAATAAGGCCCTCAAAGCTCTGATCTAGAAGATGAAAATAGCTGCCAAAAACCCGGAAAGAAGCCGGGCTAATAAAAGACTCATAAGCGGTCTGAAAAAGAAAGCCCTCGAGTATCAAGAAGACCTAAAAATAAAGGGGCCATCACTATCCTAAGAAGAAAGATAGCCACTCTCGAGAATGAGGCAGTCAAGCAGGCTAAAGATTTCAAAGTTGATAGAGAGCGTTGTTAGGATCTGATAGCTAAGATGGAGGAAGGAATGCAGCAGTTGCAAAATCAACACCTTCATGACTCTCAAATGTTAGAAGCCCGGAATTAGCAGATAAGGCGGTTGCTTCAGGAAAAATGCAAATTAGAGAAAGGATCAGAACCATCGCTGACTACATTACTATAAAGTGCCAAGCATGCGAGGACATGACTCGTACCACCTCTTTTGCTGTAGTGAGGACTTTCGTCCACCAAGTTATGAGTGATTTGGAGCGACTGCAAGGGGATCCCGCATTTAGGCCCACGGCAAGACCGAATGATGTCCCGCGGGCACTAGGAGCATTAATGTATTCTTGATTTTACTTGAGTCTGTACCTTTCTTTTTTTGTTGGATTCTGTTGTTTTCTTTTTTGAGTCTTTTAGCTTTGAATCATTGTAATGCAAAGAATTTCCTTTTTATGAGAAGAATTGAAAATATTTTGTTATTCATTTTTACACTTTATCCCCAGAACTACGCTCGGTCTGATTCATGCGGGGTCATGATACGTAGGCAATCTCTATAGGATTCGACCACAACCAAAAGAAAAGAATAAAATGGAAAAAAAGGGAATAAAAGATAGGCGTGAGTAACAATAAAAGGGAAAGGTCATAAAAAAGAAAAGCCAGGATGACACAAGCAACCGAGCAAATACATGATAGAAATGACTAATTGCCTAGGTGCATTGCATTCCTATGTGTGGTTGCCTATTTGTTAAAACTCTAATCACTAACAAGTTTTGTTGTTGTTCCTAGAATTCAAACAGTTAGTTCACCTAAGCATACTGGCAACCCACCCATACCAAACCAGATCCAAAGGTGAAATAATCATGTCTATCCCAGATGTAGACACCAGTGTCATCGATCCTTCGAGAGAAGAAGAAGAAGAATTGGATGTCAATGCCATGAAAGAAGAGATGTACAAATTGAAACAACAAATGACCGAAATGTATTAGGCCTAGGCTAAAGGACAACCACCATCAGCTTACCCTACCTTCACCCCACCCCCGGCTCAGTCTCAAGATCATCCTGTCACTAATCTGTCCCCGAGTTTTCCCATTTACCAACACTACCAGGGCACCACTTCTCATACGCCACAGTCTTCACCCCCTAAATCAATTCCATGCCCTCCTCCACCAGTAACTCTTGTCTTCGTAGCACCTCCACCAGCTACACTCCACAAATCTCCTAGCGAGCCAATGTTCCAACCCGGACAACCAATACTACCCCTCGGAGCCCACTTTCAAAGCTCCAGAAGCCCATTCCTATACTTCTCGCTTTGACTTCCCAATAGAAGCTGATAAACCATCCAAAAATCCTGAACAGGAAGAGATGTTCAGGAAAGTCAAAAGCTTAGAATAATCATTCAGGGACATGCGGGTATTAGGGGGACAAGTAAGTGTGGCCTACAAGGACCTATGTCTGTTTCCAAATGTGCAATTGCCGGTAGGCTTCAAGATGCCCAAGTTTGATCTATACAACGGGCATGGTGATCCAGTAGCCCACTTGAGGAGTTTTTGCAGCAAGATGAGGGGAGCGGGAGGAAAAGATGAATTGTTAATGGCTTACTTCAGTCATAGTTTGAGTGGATCAGCATTGGAATGGTATACCCGCCAAGACCATGGAAGATGTTACACATGGGATGATCTGGCGCAAGCATTTGCTTGTCACTTCCAATACAATCTTGAGATCATTCCAGTTCAGTTGTCCTTGACTAAACTGGAGAAGAAGCACAGTGAAAGTTTCAGAGAATATGGTTTCCGATGGAGGGAGTAAGCAACAAGAGTAGATCCCTCAATGAAGGAAAGTGAGATGGTAGATTACTTCCTACAGGCTTTGGAACCTACCTACTATGGCTATCTGGTCTCAGCTATGGGAAAGTCATTCAACGAAGTGGTGAAGATGGGGGGCATGGTAGAAGAAGGCCTCAAGTCGAATAAAATTATGAGTTATTCGGCCATCAAAGCAACTACTCAGGCTATTTAGGGCGGCATAGGAGGGATTGGAAAAAAGAAGAGAGAGGACGCGACAATGATTAATATAGGAACTTGGTCCGGATCCAGAGGCTCACCTTACCACTACAATCAACCTCGACCCCACCAACAAACTTACCATCACAATCCACCCCAACACTATTATCCCCCACCAGAACCTCATTTTTCCGTCCACCATGCACAAGCATACAACCAACCTCCTACCCATACGCAATGGCGTGCTCCCGCTCCATAAAATACTTATCCACATCTACGAGGACCAAGTTTCCGGCCTAGTCAAGCATTTAAGGATGAAAGGTTACAAAAAAAGAAAACCTTTACTCCGTTGGGAGAGTCGTACACTAGTCTGTTCCACAAGCTAAGACAGCTGGATATACTGAGGCCGATACAGTCCAAACAGCCAAATCCTCTTCCAAAGAATCTTGACTATATTGTCCGCTGTGAGTATTGTTCTGGTACTCCGAGTCATGATACAAAGAAGTTCTGGCACTTGAAAAGTGCGATACAGGAGCTCATTGATACCAATAGAATTGAAGTTCAAGCTCCTGAGGCACCCAATATCAACAGGAATCCGATGCTAGCCCATTAGGAGGCAAATATGATTGAAATAGTGAATGAGGAGAGGGAACACAAGAAGCTATCACAGAATGTCATGATGATTCGGTCCAGTGGAATCAAGACAGTTGAATAATTAGCAGGTGAGGAGTCGGTGTTCATAATGGAGTTTCAAGAGCTGGATATAGCTGTTTCCTATAATTTACTGTTAGGTCGACCATGGATCCACGCCACTAAAGCAGTCTCATCAACACTACACCAGGTAGTCAAATTTGAATGGGATAGACAAGAAATAGTTGTGCATAGGTAAGATAGTTTATGCGCTCACAGCAATGCCATTTTACCGGTCATTGAAGTGTAAGATGACTAGGGACCATGGGTCTACCAGGTTTCTGACACGATGTTGGTAGAGAAAGTTCCGAAGGGGAAATACATTCCAAATTCGAAGATAACCGCCGCATCGGTCATGGTGGCCTATGAGATGTTGAAGAATGGTTTTGTACTCGGTAAAGGTTTGGGCTCATCTTTGCAAGGCATCATACAGCCGGTGCCCCTTCCTGAAAACTTGGGAACATTTGGTCTGGGATTCAAACCCACTGCCACAGACATAAGAAGGGCCAGAAAGCTAAAACGGAAGGCATGGGTCCTTCCAAAGCCAATCCCACGTCTTTCCAAATCAATTGTCAAGTCCGGTACCAGAAGTCACCCAGTAACAACAATTCCCAATCCTATGATTGAGCTGGATAAGGAGTTAATTGAAAGATTTGAGAAGTTGTTTGACGGTGTGAACATGGTGGAAAGTGGTGAAGGTCCTAGCAATGCAAAAATTCAATTTGTTGGGCCATAAACAAAGCTTAATAATTGGAAAGTCACTCCTCTCCCCATTCGAAAGGAGTCCTGGTAGTTTATTTTGATTTTCCTTCAGTTTGTCTGGGTTATTCCAGGGTTGTAATCCAGATTTTTTTCTTTCAGTCTGTTTGAAGTGTGCAAACCTTGTTATCTTTCATCATTCAATGAAATGCAGTTTCCCTTTCTTTATTATTCCTGATAGTTTTTATTTTGTTTTTCTTTTCTTTTCTGTACAGTTATTTTTACGCTGGTTCTAATGACATGGCATGCATGAGGAATCCTCAGCCCAGTCTAAAAAATTAATCTGATTCTGAAATAATAGTTCAAGAAGTAGATTATGATTACGAATCAGAATATGATGAGGATGAAGCCTTCGAAGAGATTAGTAAGGAGTTAATTCACTTCGTAGAAAAACCCAAACCCAATCTGAATGATACAGAAGCCATCAATTTAGGGGACACAGATAATATCAGAGAGACTAAAATAAGTGTCCATCTCGAGCCAAAGATCCGAGAAGAGTTAATCAAAGCACTCATCGAATACGAAGATGTTTTTGCGTGGTCGTATGACGACATGCCGGGTTTAAGCACTGATTTAGTGGTCCACAAATTGCCCACTGATCCAACGTTTCCTCCCGTCAAGCAAAAATTGAGGAAATTCAAAACTGATATGAGTGTGAAGATTAAGGAAGAAATCACCAAACAGTTGGATACAAAGGTCATTCGGGTCACTCGATATCCTGTTTGATTGGCTAATGTCGTGCCTGTGCTGAAGAAGGATGGCAAGATCAGAGTATGCGTCGATTACCGCAATCTCAACAAAGCAAGTCCGAAGGATAACTTCCCACTACCCAATATCCATATTTTGATCGATAATTGTGCCAAGCGTGAGATTGGATCTTTTGTGGATTGTTATGCCGGGTATCATTAGATTCTATGGATGAAGAAGATGCAGAAAAGACGACATTCATCATGCCATGGGGAACTTATTGCTACCGGGCAATGCCATTTGGTTTGAAGAACGTCAGGGCAACTTACATGAGGGCGATGACTACTGTGTTTCATGATATGATACACAAAGAGATTGAGGTATACATAGATGATGCGATCATAAAATCAAAGCATCAGGCTGACCACGTTAGGGATTTGAGGAAATTCTTCCAGAGGCTTCGTAGATACAACCTCAAGCTTAACCCTGCCAAGTGTGCATTTGGTGTTCCATCCGGAAAGCTGTTGGGGTTCATAGCTAGCTGGCGAGGCATCGAGTTGGACCCATCAAAGATCAAAGCCATCCAAGAATTGCCGCCTCCGAGGAAAAAGACTGAGGTGATGAGTCTGTTAGGGAGGTTGAACTACATCAGCAGATTTATTGCTCAGCTCACGACAACTTGTGAGCCTATTTTTAAGTTGCTGAAGAAGGATGCCGCAGTAAAGTGGACTGACGACTGTCAAGAAGCATTTGATAAAATAAAAGGATATTTGTCGAATCCACCTGTGTTGGTCCCACCAGAACCAGGGAGACCTTTGATTCTTTATTTGACAGTCTTGGAAAATTCATTTGGTTGTGTATTGGGTCAACATGACATCAATGGCAGGAAGGAACAAGCCATCTACTATCTTAGCAAGAAGTTCACAGCTTATGAGGTTAAGTACACTCACTTGGAAAGGACATGTTGCGCCCTAACTTGGGTGGCTCAGAAATTGAAACATTATTTGTCATCCTACACTACTTACCTCATTTCACGCTTGGATCCATTTAAGTATATCTTTCAAAAGCCTATGCCGATAGGAAGACTTACGAAGTGGCAGATTTTGCTCACAGAGTTTGACATCATCTATATGACTCGGACAGAGATGAAAGACCAAGCATTGGCCGATCATTTGGCCGAGAACTCGGTCGATGATGAGTACGAGCCATTGAAAACTTATTTTCCCGATAAAGAGGTGATGCATATCGATGAACTGGAGCAAATCGAGAAACCAGGTTGGAAACTTTTCTTTGACGGGGCGGTCAACATGAAAGGAGTTGGAATAGGAGTTGTGCTTATTTCTGAAACAGTACATCACTATCATGTTACGCCTCAGCTTCGGTTTTATTGCACCAACAATATGGCTGAGTACGAGGCATGCATTTAAGGTTTAAGGCTAGCTGCAGACATGGATGTACAGGAAGTCTTGGTCTTGGGAGACTCGGATCTTCTGGTACATCAAATTCAAGGAGAATGGCAAACACGAGATTTAAAGCTCATACCGTACCGACAATGTTTGCATGATCTTTGTCAACGGTTTAGATCAATGGAGTTCAGGCATATTCCAAGGGTCCATAATGAGGTTGTCGATGCTTTGGCTACCATGGCATCAATGTTACACCATCCGGACAAAGCTTATGTTGATCCTCTGCATATTCAAGTCCGAGACTAGCATGCTTACTGTAACATGATAGAAGAAGAACTTGATGGCGAACCATGATTCCACAATATCAAGGAGTACATCAGAATGGGTATATATCCAGTGCAAGCCATGGGGGATCAAAAGAGAACAGTTCGATGGTTGGCAAGTGGTTTTTCTTAAGTGGAGGAATTTTGTATAAAAGAACTCCAGACCTTGGATTGTTAAGATGCATAGATGCTAGAAAAGCTACGGCTATCATGTTCGAAGTACATTCGGGAGTCTGCGGACCATATATGAGCGGATATGTGCTGGAAAAGAAAATTCTTCGAGCAGGTTATTATTGGCTCACCATGGAGCGAGATTGTATCAGTTTTGTGCGCAAATGTCATTAGTGCCAAGTACATGGAGATTTAATTCATTCTCCACCATCGGAATTGCACACAATGTCAGCACCATGGCCCTTCGTTGCTTGGGGCATGGATGTCATTGGACCAATTGAACCAGCAGCGTCCAACAGACACAGGTTCATTCTGGTGGCCATTGATTATTTTACCAAGTGGGTTGAGGCTAAAACTTTCAAGTCTGTAACCAAGAAAGCAGTGGTTGATTTTGTTCACTCAAATATCATCTGTCGATTCTGAATCCCAAAGATGATCATCACGGATAATGGTGCTAATCTTAATAGTAATTTGATGAAAGAGGTATGTCAACAGTTTAAGATTACACATCGCAATTCTACCCCATATCGTCCCAAGGCAAATGGAGCTATCGAGGCATCCAACAAAAACATAAAGAAGATACTTCTAAAAATGGTAGAAGGTTCGAGACAATGGCACAAATAATTACCATTTGCATTGTTGGGTTATCGACTATTGTCTGTACTTCAGTAGGTGTAACTACTTATTTGTTGGTATATGGCACTGAAGCAGTAATACCTGCAGAAGTTGAAATCCCGTCCCTTCGGATTGTCGCTGAGGCTGAGATTGATGATGATGAGTGGGTCAAAACCCGTTTGGAGTAGTTGAGCTTGATTTATGAAAAAAAATTGGCAGTAGTATGTCATGTCCAGTTATATCAAAAGAGAATGGCAAGAGCATACAACAAAAAGGTGCGTCCCTGGAAGTTTGAAGTAGGTCAGCAAGTGCTGAATCGGATTCTTCCACACCAGGTTGAAGCAAAAGGCAAGTTCGCCCCAAATTGGCGAGGGCCATTCATTGTGACCAGAGTATTGTCCAATGGTGCTTTATATTTAACAGATATCGAAGAAAAATGCATAGACATGACTATAAATTCTGATGCAGTCAAGAGATATTATGTATGATTTCTTTGGTATAATTGTTGATTGATTGTATTTGGCATTATTTCGAAGATTAAAATGACAAAGGCAATCTGTTCTACTATCTAAATATTTTACCCTTTGTTCCCCCTTTTTGAGCCTTATTTATTTCTTTCATACCCCTCTTTTGGAATCAATAACCGAAAAAAAATAGAGAAAGTACAACTGAACAAAAAAATTCGGCTGTGAACTACGTTTGACCTGATTCCTGTTAAGGATACGTAGGCAGCCTCACGGCTCGGTCATAGTAAAATAAAATATCAAAAGATCCCCAAGCAAGAAACTGGGGCAGAAGTTGTGATTGTGATAAGAAATCTGATTCCAAAAGTTGTAATTCTAACTCATTTGAGATACTTGGAGCCTTTTCGATACCCTTTTCTTTCCAAACATATCCAAGAACACACATGGCTATCCAAAGAAAGACCTCCCGATCAGTCTTTGAGAGATGCCAAATCAAGCAAGTAAAGAGAATTCATATCAGGGGCAACACTCCGGTTTAAGCAAGAGAAATCAAAAAATGAGAGTCTTATTGGTGAAAACCCTCATGTGCACCATGAGGCGACGAAAGCTGAGAGAAATTAAAAATGATAGTCTTATCGGTGAAAACCTTCACGGGCACCATGAGGCAACAAGGAATTGAGGAATAAACAAATGAGAGAGGTTTATCGGTGAAAACCCTTCAGGACACTGCAAGTCGAACAAGGTCCGTAAGTTGGCGAAAAGTAAAAATTGGGTTGTGGAAATCTTGGAGCACAAAGTAAAACAATTGGAAAGGAGATTGGTTAAATAGACTGGGCTGATTAATCCAAAATGCATACCATGATCATTGGTACCAGTGACTCCACTCAGATAAGTTTCTTTTCCTATCTCCAACAGTCATCCAAATTTGGATTTTCTTCTTTATTCTTAATTCTCAAAATCGTTGCATTTCATTGCTGTTAATTTTACTCCTCTAAAGCTCTTCCAAGGTTAGCATTGTTTCAACAAATAAGAAGGAATGTCAAAATTGCACAAAGCAAAATACGGCTAGGACATGCTAGAGATAGTATGATGAAAAGTAGGACATAGAGTGCGAGAAAAGGTTAAATTGGTGGAATGGTTCAGTAATGTCGTAGGAGATGTATGGTTTCGAATAAAAGGGTCAGAATTGAAAAACATCAGTTGGGGATCCTGCAGTTAAGGATTAGTCAGAAGGTCAAAACAATTCTCGACCAATTCAAGGCAGTCGGTCGAAGCAAAGCATGGCAAAGAGAAAACCATCCGCAGCAAGAATGCCACAACTAACCACCACGTTTTAAATTGACAAGATTTTCTTTGATTTGAAACATGGGCAAAGATGGCATTTATTTCAGGAAGCCCTCCGTAAGGAAAGCAAGTACCAGGCAGGTTTGATCACAAAATTCTCAAGACCCTCCTGGAAAATGGGACCTAGGATAAAATCCAAAACAATCATAAGAAGTAAATATAGCATAAATGTACACCAAAGGAATATAAGTTGGCTTCAAAGTTACATAGGAGTTTTCAAGACCTGCCTGAATAACGGGACGTAACATTAAGAATTCTATTAGATAAGTAAGTTCTATTATAAGATATTACCGTTTAGCAATAAGATAGGCTCTAATTTGAAGTTTCAGGACCCTCCTGGATAATGGGATGAAGTTTTAAGACCATGTGATATAACGAGTTTCATTAAATCATGACTTTTAAAAATATAGCATATCTTTAAAATTGGCATTTCATTAGAGATTTTCAGGACCCTCTTTGATAATGGGATATAGCCTGCAGATTGTTAGAGATATTTGGTAAAAGGATTCAATTAACACTCACAGATGCGCCCGGTTGCCAAACTGGGGCAGAAAATTTTCTTTTGTTTTGTCTATTTTGCTGAAGTCAGATGCCCGCCTGAAGAACAGGGAAGAACAACATAGATATTAAAGACAAAAATCAGAGCATGACCAAGTAATCAGGGGCCCACCGGGAGAACAAGGGAAAACAAATCAAGTTTCAAGGAAGATTGGCACAAGTATTGGTAATCAGGCGCCCACCTGGAAGAACGAGGGAGAACAAGTCAAAGAAAAGCAGTTTCAAGAAGAAGATGGGCCAAGTTTCAGAAATCAGGCATCCATCTGGAGAACAAGGAAAGACAGTTGAAATATCAGCAATCAGGCGTTCACCTGGAGAACAAGGAAAGACGGTTGAAATATCAGCAATCAGGCATCCACCTGGAGAACAAGGAAAAAGCAGTTGAAGATTCAGTAATCAGGCGTCCACCTGGAGAACAAGGAACAACAGTTAAAGTATCAGCAATCAGGCGTCCACCTGGAGAACATGAAAAAACAGTTAAAGATTCAGCAATCAGGCGCCCACCTGGAGAGCAAGGGAATACATTTTAAATGTCAGTAATCAAGAGCCCGCCTAGAGAACAGAGGGAAGGCAACAATGGTCAAAAGAAGACAGTTCAAGTTTCAAAAAGGAAAACAATTCGTGTTTCATAGGAAGGGAATATAATTCAAGTCAGCAACAAAGGAACTTCTATAGGGAAATACAAGTCAACGAGGCAATAACAATCACAGGACCAAGTTTTAAAATAAATCTTTGTAAAGCATAGATTATTGCTTAGTATAGCTTCTTCATTTTGTCATGGTGAAATAAGGAGGTCAGTAAGCAGTAGCAGCAGCAGCAACAGTGAAATCACAACTTCATGGTAGTCCCAGCTACCGAAACTTCCCGAACTACATTGACCTGAATCCTTTATAGCCAAGGATATGTAGGAAACCTTTGAAGCAGAGGTTCGGTCAAATCTTTCAAAAAATGTTTCCCACGGAGTATTCAAATGGGTAAAAATCGCTCGTATCCGCTCACTTTATCTTTGCACGAAAACTCTTTGTGTTTTCGGGCAAAGAGGGGCAGCTGTGAGCACGTGATTTTTACCTCATACGAATTACTCCAAAAGAATTCCCAAAATTAGGTCTTTTCTTTAATTATGTGTTATTCTAGGAATTACTGTGCGATTTTCCTGATTGTTTGCATATTTTGTGTGCATATTAAATTTTATTAATGCATTAAAAAATACAAAAATATAGCATTTGCATTTAGGATTTGATTTTACATTTTTAGTTAATTTAGTAAATTGTTGTTTTACAAAAATAAAAAAATTCACAAAAAATAACGTATTTGTTTAATGTCGAAATTTTGTGATTTTTTTTTAATTTGGTATTTAATTATGTGTGATAATTATTATTAAGCGTTAATTAGTATTTTTAATTAATTTGGTTTTTTTATAATTTAATTTAGGATTTTAGTTTTGATTTTGAAAAAAAAAGGGAAGAAAAGAAAAGGAAAAGAATTTAATAAAGAGAAGGAAATTGGAATTGGGCCATTTCTTCAAGCCCAAACTTTTAGCCCCAATCCCGGCCCAAAAATCTGTCCAAACCCGTTCAAAATCAACCCAGACCCGCCCCAACCCAGTCCATCGCCATACTAAACCAAACGACGTCGTTTGGACATGCTTTAATTTGGGCCGCTGAATTAGTTTGATCAAACGGCCCAAAACCTTGCCCATTACCTGACCCCGACCCGACCCTAAACTGGTCCAGCCCTAGCCAATTAAAACGACCCCGTTTTATTAAAAAGCTTTGATCGGGGCCGTTGGTTTCTCATCATCCAACGGCCCTAATTTAATTACCCATTTTAATATACCCAAAACATTACCCCTACCCCAAACCAAACCCCTCTACCTTTTCGTCTCTCATCTCTTCAGAGACCAATCTTCTCCACCACCACACACCACCACACACCACCCTCCTCCGCCCACCGGAAATCGCCTCACGGCAGTTCTGGTGGTCCAATCCCTTCTAAATTTACACCCCTGACTCCTTTCCACCTCCCCATTCCAAACCCCCAAACCATTTCCTTCAAATCTTAGCCAAATCCTTCGAATTTCAAATCTAAGGTCGATCCTCAAAACCCTAACTTACCCAATTAACACCATACAACCCCCTTGGCCCCCTCATACCTAATCCATCACTAGTTTCCCTCGAATCTTGCTGGAATGTCTCGTATCATAAATCTAAATATTCGAATCCTAAAAGCCAAAATCCAAAACTTGGTGCTCCAGTTCCTCATGAAGTTTAGGACCGATTTTATCACAAAATAAGGTTATTCACTTGTTCTTGACGAAGAACAAGTGATTGACCTTATTTGGTGATTTAAATTGGAGGGTCAGTCACAAGGTCAAGCCGAATCAGTGAGTTCCTCTGTTTTCAATTTATTTTTGTATTCCAGTTTCCCTTCTTCTCCTTCTTTTCTTTTTCTTTGAACAACTTAGTTCAAATTCGAATTAGGTTTTATTCGCAATTGTTAACTGTCCGTTTGTTATTCTTTAATTCATTCCACGTTTGTGTATGTTGTTAATCAGTCTTATAGATAGTTTTAGTGTTTGAACCATTTAAATGATTGTTTTCTTCTAATTTTGTTAAAGTCACTGAATTTGGGCTTAGGTCAATTTGATCGTTTGGGCCTTCAGGCCATTCTTGATCCCACTTCAGAGGCCTGATAGGTTTTGGGTCAAGATTGACCCATACCCATTTGAGGTCCGGTAGTAATTAACATGGATTTTAAGGGATAATTTGAGAATTGTGTAATAAGGAAAATCTTATCTAAGTTTAGGAAGCTTCTAATAGTGGTAGGGTTAGGATTGCAATAACTGTTTAAATTAAGAAAGAACTAAGCTAGTGGATAGTTAAAAATGAAAAGGTGAATTGATAATGGAGAATACACTAAAATGAATGCCTATTTAAAGGCTGAACTTGAGAGGTTTTAAAAAAAAAAGAGGAGAAGGATAGAAATTACAGAGATAGAGAATAGGGGTAGAGCCGAAAATACAAGAAAATCATAGCGGCTAAACATCAGTGAAAATACTGTTACATTGGGTCTTCTTTGTGGATTTCTTAATTTTCCAGCTTCTAAGAACAAATTCAAATCTAAATAAAGCTGAAATGGTTTAAGGATAGTGGTCAAAAGGGTCTGATTTGAAGCTCTGGTCGATTGGGTTTAAAGCTTGGTTTTAAAGTTCTTTTTCCTCTTGGTTATCTCTTCTTTGGGTCATTGACTGCTACTGCTACTGCTGAATTCCTTACCCTTGTATTTGTTCTTTTAATATCCAGGTACTTCTTGCATCCTGAATCGCATGTGAAGTGCAAATATATGTTCAACATGGAAGACTAATGATAAATGTTGAAATTCAGCTTTTGTCCTTCAAAGATCTTGTGATTGCTATGTAGTTTATGCCTTCTTTACATGTTTTGGTTGTTCATTTATAATTCTGGTTTGAATCTCATTTATAAGATAGCCCGATGTCATAATTTAGCAAGTTTGGATTTGTAAGTTAACTGAAGTTCGTTTGTTTGGATGGGAGTATAATGTTTAAATCTCTTGTAGTATAGTTGACTTGTTCACCCTTCTGATTATGGAAACTGCAATGCTAAAGTTAAATCTTTTCTCTGTTTCAAGCTACAATTTTCATTTTCTGTTGTATAACTTTCATTACTATTGAGATATGGATAGCATTAGGGGCCAGTCTATGGGCTGTAGGGTATTGTTGTGTTGATTTTCAAGCAATGAGGCCTACTACTGTGTTTGAGTCACAAGAGTAAAAGCAGGAATGGTCCTGATGCTTGTCTCATTTAGAACTATTAAGCCTTGAATTTTGGGTCTCATTTGGTCTTGTTTGGTTGGTAGGTTATCACTTCATGCATGGGTTTGAAATTAGTAGTGGTTCATGTTAAATAATGAAACTGAACAAAATAGAATTTACTCAGCACATTCATTGTTTGGTATGAAAAGATTTGTATGAAAAGCATGCTGGATCTTGGTTATGCGCCAATGAATTTTTCAAATCATTTCTTAATTGAATTTTGATTTTTCGTAGGGTGGTGATATTCTCTTGGATTGCTAGGTGACAGAAATTGTTGAGTTTGTTTAATTAGTTGAAGTTCATAAATAATTTCATTAGTTTAATTCCTTGTCTTCCTATAGTTTTCAACTGATTGGCTTTATTTGGTCGAGCGAATGTGGGGATTCATAGAACTGGGCCTAACGTTGGCCCAATTGAGGAAGCTCATGACAGACTTGGCAGTTTGTCACCTGTTTTTGGATCTTCTCGTCCATTTAAAAATGGGCTCCTCCCAGGCCAAGTCTCAGAAGGCATTCATAAAAAGACTTGTGTATTTCATGGACTTGAACTTGTTTAATTTTGCTAAATCCATCCTTCGTCCTTGCGAGGGCATCTTTGTTGGAACAATTCTCGTTAATAGCTTAGTCATTTGACGCAGGATCAGCTATCACGTAGACTCGCTTTTCAGTAATTAGTACCCCTTCAATGCCTTTCCTTCAACTAGTTTCCTTAAAATGAATTGGGGCAAGCCATATTAGAAAAATAATAATAGTTATGGACCTCCAAATTTTAGTTTGAATAACCTTTAAAAATGGAGTTGAGGTGCGCCGCGCCAAATATAATCCCAAATGTGTGGCCATCACTTAATTATATCCCTTAAAATTCTTAGAACTCAAGGCGTGCCATTTAGCAAATTTCCATGGCCATCGCAAATTTAAAAACGCGTAGTTACTTTAGGTGCGCTATTTAATAATTTACCTTCCTAAACTCGGGTGCGCATTTATGTTACCCAAATCCAAATCTCAACGTTAGCTGAAATGTGTTACGAACTGTGGGTGCATTTATGTGACGTGGTTTGAAACATATTTTAAATGACGTTGCAGTCTTCCTTTAATTAATTAAATAAAAGCGGTTTAAAGTAAAAATGCACATAGGTTTATAATTGTTTTAAAATCAGATAATTGAGTCATTTATAATAGTTTAGCGACCGTGCTAGAACCACGGAACTCGGGAATGCCTAACACCTTCTCCCGGGTTAACAGAATTCCTTACCCAGATTTCTGGTTCGCGGACTGTAATACAGAGTCAACCCTTTCCTCGACTCGGGATTTGAACCGGTGACTTGGGACATCATAAATCTCCCAAGTGACGACTCTGAATTTGTAAATAAAAATAATCCCGTTTCGATTGTCCTTTAATTGGAAAAACTCCCTTATACCCTTGTTCCTTATTTGGTTTTAACTGATGTTTTCTCGGTATTACTATTGCTTTACTGCCTATATGCACATATTGGTTTTTTTTTCATTTACTGATTTCTGCTTTCCATTACTAGTTTTATACGGCTATACTATATAGGTTATTTTGTCTAGTGAGTGTCTTGACTTGTACCTCATCACTACTCCACTGAGGTTAGTCTTGATACTTACTGGGTACCAACCGTGGTGTACTCATACTACACTTCTGTACATTTTTGTGCAGAGCCAAAAATTGGAGTTATCGAATCCGGCAGAGTTACCTTGTTGATCTCAAGGATTCAAGGTAGAGATGTTTGGTCGTCGCAACCCCTTGGAGTCTTTTCCTTATATTGTACTGTCAGTTATCATTTGAACAGTATTGTATTTGGATTCTTGAGATCATTCTATGTATTCAGCTAGAGTTCATGACTTTATATTACCAGTCTTGGGAAGTTTATTATAATTATAGCCACGTAGGTTTATTTGTGCTTTTGTCTCGACACTTATATTAAACCATATTTCAAATTATCATTATTAAAAACTGGCTAAATTGTTATAAAAATCGGCTTACTAGTCTTAGAGACTAGGTGTCATCACGACATTCTATGGAGAGAAATTGGGGTCGTGACAGATATAAAACAACCTATTTTCTGAGAAAGAAATAAACTTTAAACTTACGTAAATGATTCCAGAAATCGGGGAAAGATGGAGTTGTGGCTGGGATGATAACCCTGATAGCAATGACGACAAACCGCTCTATCCATCCGCGGTCATTGTCTCATCCATCCTGGTAAGCAAAGCATGGTAGCCACGCTTGCTAAAGGTTATGACTCCCTCAAGGAAGACTTTTGGGGGGGAGGGGTAGAGGTTCATCATATGAGCTAAGGTGAGAGGCTCCTTCATTTCTAGGCACATCCGCCGCAAACAGGCCACCGTTAGCCACACAGAAGGGACCACCTGAGTCAAACAACCTGGTATCGGTGGCAGAATTTCAAAATTACGGGGTCAAGTCTCCCGCTCAAAGAAAACGGACGCAAAGTGAAGGGGTACATGTAAACGTACGTGAAGCCCTTTTTCGTGAAGGTTACTCGCCCCACCAGATTGGGAGCAATGATACGGGGAACTTCTCTTCAAATTCCTCGGCAATGTTGAGATGTTTGGGGATGATAGTGCTCACCGTGGGAGGATTAGCATCAACATCGTCCTCTTTATCTTTGCTCATCTTCAGTTCCCCACCAAAGAGAAGACCAGAGTTCTTGGAAGAATTAGTATAAGAAGCCATAATAATAAGAAGATGATAGAGTTTTTTTGAAGAAGAACAAAGAGAGATAAAAGCAAAAGGGAGTTAAATGCAAGGAAGTTAAGAGAGCTTATGAAATTGTTAGAAATAAAAGAAGAAGAATGAGGCGTATAAGTAAAGGTATAGGCAACTAAAACTGTTGCCTGATTACCTCGAGAACCGGAAAAAATATTGTTAAATCGTGGTGTAACACGTGTTCAGGTATTAAATGCAAGGAGATGTGCATTTTATCAAGCGTCAAAAACTTTTCATAAGGGTTTTTCCGCCAAGAAAGGAATCTTCACCAACTTGCCAGTGACACAAAGATGTGCCACCAGAAGGCAGAGAGACTATATGTATAGGGTAAAATCGGTTCATATTAAATGCTCGAATAATTATATGACACATGGAACCGGAGACGGATGGATGATGAAGCGAGTGGAAAACAAGACCAAGGACAACAACTTTGGTTGGTATCGGTGTAGATCCCGAAGGGAGCGCAATCAACGGGAGCGAACGAATATTTTATCATCGGATGGCATTTAATGAAGAATATTCGTCCGTATTAAGTAAGCGGCCTTTGCAGAAATTTTTTACATATTCATCAATGACCTCCTTTTATTGTCATTTAAGAGGGGCTTAATCCTAGGATTTTGTTCCCTGGGTATAGCTATAAATAGTGATTTCAACAATCATTGTAACACATGAAAATCTCTGACAAACTTATGCTGCATACTATTCCCAAACTAAATAATACTTTATTTTATGTCTAATATTATTCTTATTGCTGCTTTCGGAAACCTTGCTCCTAGAACCAGGCTATCTGCTATATATCTCGATTTCAACGCTAAGTTTTGTATTCTTATTTAATTTATTTATCATTTTTGGATCAAGTCAGTTCGCTTGTCTATAACTCACGTAGCAAATTTAACTGTATCATTTTACGGGTAAATTATATACACAGACAAAATATATATATAAAGAGAGAGAGAGAGAGAGAGAGAGAGAGAGAGTGAAAATATCAGGGGAAACATAGATATTGCATAGAACCGGAGGAGGCAATGAGTATAGTTCAAAGTTGGAGGGTGACTTTCAATTTTAAAGCAACAAACAACAACAACAATAACATACCCACTATTATTTTATATCGTGAGATTTTGGGAGGATAATGTGCACGCAGAAGTACTTTTAAAAAGAAATTTGTATGTAATTCAAATAAGAATCTTAATTATTCCATTCATGAATTTCTTTTATCCAGAATGCTAAAAAAAATATATCCTCGCTCTTCCTCGGGAAAAAGGATGGTGCATAATGCAAATGCAGGCAAGTTAGTCTTAGTAAATTAGTTAAAATTGGAAATTGGTAAGAAAAAGATAAAAGATATTCCACAGTAGAGAGAGAGCCACGATATTGCCATATTTTTTACCATATTTTTATACCAAGGTCCACGCAAGCAAATAGCTTAACCCTATGGGGTCCTTTGATTCAATTGTGGAATAGACAAGCCGTGATATTTATGGAATTAGCTATTCTATTTCTTATATAAAATAACTAACATCAGTTTTTTTTATATAAAGTGTATGTCAATTGATTTTGTGGCTCTTTGCAAATTTATTTTTAGTTTTATAAATCTATCTCTTTTTTTATACATGGGAAATTTACTTTTACATATATAAAATTTGTTTTTTACACATAAAAAATTTAAAAAGATCATTTTATAAAATATTGTAAAGGGATATAATAGTACAAATAGCACAATATTAAACTTATATCCATAGCCAAAAATGTAATAATTAATATAATCTCAAATTCTATCTCGAAATTAGTATCCTTATTCCGGTAACCAAACCACCCCTACGGGGTAACTTATCAGACCAATTTTTTTAGAGTCTGTAGAAGTGATTATTGAAAAGGTTATAAGAATATAGTTATCTCTAAAATTGATTTTTTTTTGGGGTACGATAACCAAGCGCAGATTATAATTAAGGAAAATACTAGAATTAAAAAAATGTATTAGAACAGGTAAAAAAAAAATCCTAAGCTTGAGTTAGATAGTTCACTTTTTGCCTGAAACCATTAAACTTCTATGTATCCCCATATTCCCCGGAGTTAGTTTCTTTTTTCTATAAATATACTTTTAGACAGCACAAAAGGAAACTGAAGGAGAGGCAGTGTAGAGAAATACGGAGAGCTGTCAAAAGGTAAAATGCTACCTTAATCTCCACTTTCCTCGGAAACTTTCTTCTTCCATCTCTGTCTCCTTGAGACCTAGTTATTATCAATTTAAGAAATTGTTCATTTTTTGCTATACATTTTACAGAGTTTCTGAAAATCTTGAATATCATATTTTGGATCTTTGTTCTTGTTTTGGAACAAATCTAGAGAAAAGGGAAAAAAAACCCATTTATCGATTACTCCGCCGTTCATACAATTTTTAACCATTTATTTTTTTTCCTGAGATGGGAAAATGGTGTAACTCTGCATGTGGTGGCCACTAAACAAGAAGAGCCGTTGGTTTCACCCAGAATATTAGTATCATAATCTGCATTCTCTGGAAATGTTTATACTCTGTTTTATCTGTTAAATGACCTTTTCAAGATTCTCTTCACATGACTTTAGTTAACCGAAATGTAAGGGGGAAAAGCATATTTATTTACTTGGACGGTGTAAAATATCCGAATAATTGCTTTATTCTTATGTTTCCCTCTGCATTATAAAATATCTTGGACATAACATTGTTATTCTCCATTCAAAACAGGTTCAGGGTTGAAGACTCTGGACGAAAATCAATGGGGTCTCTGGGAATAAGTGAGATTTATGATAAGAGCAGCTTTAACGAGATGGAGTTTGAATTCGACCCCAGTGCCCCTCCTCCCTTTAGGCTGGCAGAGATACGAAATGCCATCCCTAAACATTGTTGGGTTAAAGATCCATTTAGGTCCTTGAGCTATGTTGTCAGGGACGTAGTATTTGTTGCTACCTTGATTGTCATAGCAATTCACTTGGATAGTTGGTTATTTTACCCAGTTTACTGGGCTATCCAAGGCACCATGTTTTGGGCAATCTTTGTTCTTGGACATGATTGGTAAATACTGGGCTATAATTTTTACACCTTTCTTGTCTTAATCAACATTGCTGTTTTCAGATTCGAATATGTTGCTTTATTTTTGTGTTTTCCCCTTTTCTTTTTGTAGTGGCCATGGCAGCTTTTCAGACAGCCAGTTGCTAAATAATGTGGTTGGTCACATACTTCATTCTGCCATTCTGGTACCCTACCATGGCTGGTTGGTGCTTCAACTTGTCTCTCTTTATCTCCTCTTTTTCTTTTAGATAATTTATCTTTTTTACTTTCATAAGTTAATGTATGGATACTTTTCTCTAACAGGAGAATCAGCCACAAAACTCACCATCAGAACCATGGAAATGTGGAGACTGATGAGTCTTGGGTGCCGGTATGTTCCTTATATTACTGCCAATTATTTACCCATAAATAAAGTAAATATATAATAATCTCTTTTCCTCCAGATGCCTGAAAAGCTATACAACAAAGTGGGTTATTCAACCAAGTTCCTAAGATACAAGATCCCTTTTCCCTTGTTAGCATATCCAATGTACCTGGTAAGAGATTGCATCTATCTACATTTGAAACGTAACGTAGATACTACTAGTCTAAAGTTTTATACATCTGTGATGCAGATGAAGAGAAGTCCAGGAAAATCTGGTTCTCATTTCAATCCATACAGTGATTTGTTCCAACCCCATGAGAGGAAGAATGTGGTTACATCAACTCTGTGCTGGACTGTCATGGCAGCTCTCCTCGTCTATCTGTGCATTGCCTTTGGTTCTCTGCAAATGTTTAAGATTTATGGCGCTCCTTACTTGGTCAGTCATGCTAATCTCTACTTAATTTGCTTTTTCTAGTAATCGCCCGCTGAGCTGTGCATCTTGTTTTCAGATTTTTGTAATGTGGCTAGATTTTGTTACCTACTTGCATCACCATGGTTACGAGAAGAAGCTTCCCTGGTACCGCGGCAAGGTCTAAGACATCAATATCCTTGAAATTCCAATTTTGATAAGTATGTTTTATGTGAAGTGTCAAATGCTAAACCTAGTGAAAAATTGAACAGGAATGGAGTTACCTTAGAGGAGGACTAACCACAGTTGATAGAGACTACGGATTGTTTAACAACATACATCATGACATCGGAACACATGTTATCCACCATCTATTTCCTCAGATACCACATTATCACTTGAGAGAAGCGGTATGTTGTTCTAAAATTAATAGTACTGTACTATCTAGTATTCTCATACTGAAACCTGCTGATGATGATTCTAAAATATGTTGCAGACCAAAGCAGCAAAGCCTATACTTGGCAAGTATTACAGGGAACCCAAGAAATCAGGGCCAATTCCTTTTCACTTGGTTAAGGATTTAACAAGGAGCATGAAGCAGGATCATTATGTTAGCGATTCCGGGGAGATTGTTTTCTATCAGACCGATCCACACATCTTTCGATCTGCTCCAAAGGATGAATGAGTGAGAAAGAGAAATCAAAATAATCTCATTAACTCGTTTCACAAACTTGGTGTTAGCTATAGTTTTATAATTGAAACCTATTGAAAAAATAGGTTTGAGAGCTTTTTGTTAGTCGATAAGATTGTGTTCCCATTATTTCTCTCTTGAAAACAAAGCTACAAGAAAGAACAGGGCTTTTTTTAACGCTTTTTGTGCCTACATGTTTCATGGTTTATTTCTATTCCATCAATCTTGGCTTTCCCTTTTTTCTTTCTTGGTTCAGCAACCGTATGGTTAATTCCAAGGAGAGAGGAAATGACAGTAAAATATTGCTTGCTTCCATTAGAGTAGTCTTTGTGTACTTCTGGCTTTTGTCACAAGGGTAATTTAAAGTAAAAGAGGGTGAATACATTTGTCCTTTTGGTGTAGGCAAAGCTTACATGAGGACTGTCCAAGTACCTTCCCATTATTTAAAGTAATTATTTAATTCCTACCTAAGCAACTAGGGAAGATGATTTGTTTTCTCTAGTACTAGTATTATAACGCCAATATGATTTGTTTTACTTAAATATAGAAAATGAGTTTAGTTTATGTGACAAGCTACAAGATTATTTAGGAAAGAACAATAAATGTGAACCGGTTACCTAGTTAAGTTATTCAAGGGGCATCCATATATATATGTGTGTAAAAACAAGTAAATACTTAAGAAAGAGACGATTGCCAAAAATGGTCCAGAAATATATTGTCGTATCATACAGAATCATTGGCCTCATAAATTGTTTTCGAGGATGCAAACGGTACCACAAGATAGTGATAGAACGAGAATATACAAGTGGAAGCTCTGAAGCTGGTTGTTGCTTGTCTCTGTTCCATAAATAAGAAAGAGAAGCAGGGGAAACACTGAGTCCGAAACATAAATAGTGCCCTTTTGGGCAAAAAATACTTTTCTACTGTTAAAAAAAAAGTTACATAAGGACATAAAACACAGTATAGTACTGCATTTTACTTTAACGGAAGGTTAGCCGTTAAAGTTAAACGTAATACTATACTGCGATTTATTAAAAAAAAAAATTTTTTTTTAAAGGAAAACGCAGTATAATACTGCAATTCCCTTAAACGCAGTATTGTACTGCGTTTCCCTATTAAAATTGGGCTCACCTTATAATCTGCCATAAAGGCCTATATTTAATTAAAGGAAAACGCAGTACAATACTGCGTTTAAGGGAAATGCAGTATTGTACTGCGTTTTCCTTTAATAAAATATAGGGCCCCTTTTTCTTCCCCAAAACAACGACTCCATTAAAAAACTCCCCCCTCCTCACTGCTGGTCCCTCCCACCGTCAAATTAAAAAAAAAAATTTGGGCCCCACCCGTCACCCAAAAAGCAAAGAGTGTAGTACACAAGCTTTGGATTCCTTCTTTCGGGTTCAAAAATTCGATTTGAATCTATTTCAAAAAATTTAAATCGAGGTACTTCGATTTTGTTTATGTCGAAACTCGTATAGTACATGCATATTTGTATTGTTGAATGTGTTTCCATGTTAATTTGTGTTTAAATTTGTATCTTATTTATACCCGGATTGATTTATTAGCTTTGGGACAAAAAATAGTTAAAACTTGATAAATAATTTTTATTGTTAATGTTATGTTTTTATTTGCTTAAATAATAAATAAATATTATTTATTTAGTTTGTTGTTCATATGTATGTTATGTTTGTTGTTTATATGTAATAGTGGTCTTTTAGCGTAGTAAAATATAGAGTCTTTAGCGTAGTAAAATATATAGCCTTTTAGCGTAGTATATATAGCCTTTTAACGTAGTAAAATGTAGAGTCTTTTAGGTAGATCTCTGCAGTTTAAGTATGTAGTAACTGGAACTCATACATAATTACTCAGTCCAATTTTAAAAATAATTATTTAATTCCTTAAACTAACAAAATTCTAAAAATGTTGAAATTGACACGCATAATAATTAAGGATAACTTGGTGCTACCGGGCCTCAAATATCGAACCTGGAACCCATAGATAATTACTCAATTTTAAAAATAATAATTTAATTCCTTAAACTAATAAAATTCTAAAAATGTTGAAATTCACACACATCATAATTAAGGATAACTTGGTGCTACCGGGACTCAGATATCGAGCCTGGAACCCATAGATAATTACTCATTCCAATTTTAAAAATAATTATTTAATTTATTAAACTAACAAAATTCTAAAAATGTTGAAATTGACACACATAATAATTAAGGATAACTTGGTGCTACCGGGCCTCAAATATCGAGCCTGGAACCCATAGATAATTACTCAGTCCAATTTTAAAAATAATTATTTAATTTATTAAACTAACACACATAATTAATTTTCTTTAAATTATAGTAGACGAAATGGACTTTCCGCCTGCGCATCCTGGACCAGCCGAGGATCAGCTATTAGTGTTGCAGGGCGACCATAGGTCCTCCTTTGTATGGGAGGGACATCTATCGGATCAGCCTCTCCGTGCCAGGAGACCTGACGATTTGTAGGACTTCATGGCGCAACATCATTTCCATGCCCGCGTAGTCGCGCGCCTACAGGCTACGGGCTTCTATACAATTTTTCGGATTGGGCGGATGCAGCTTGATTGGTCTCTCATCACGGCCTTGGTAGAGCGGTGGCGACCGGAGACGCACACTTTTCACTTGCCCATTGGAGAGGCCACCATCACGCTGGAGGATATTCAGGTTTTGTACGGGCTGTGCGTAGATGGACGGGTCATTGCGCTGCCTCAGTACATTAGATCCATGATGCGTGGACAGTATTTGGATATGATGGGGCAGTATACTGGTTACAGACCTTAGGGTGACGCTGTACAAAGAGGGGGCAGTCGCGTTGCTTTGTCAGCCATCAGAGATCATATGGCGTTTTTGCACCCAGACATTACCGGCGAGACGGAGGATCTCCATATTGAGCGGTACACGAGGTTGGCGCTGCTCCTGCTTTTCAGGGGTGTCTTGTTCCCGAACACTTCGGGAAGTCTAGTGAGTATGCGCTTTCTCCATCATCTGCAACAGCTAGATGATTTACCCCTGTACATCTGGGGTGCTGCTGTTCTCGCATACCTGTATAGGAGCATGTGTCGGGCGAGCATGCTTTGTCAGGTGGACATATGTGGTTTTCTGCCCCTTCTACAAGTGACAATATTTTCGAATACTCTGTTCATTACTCCGAATTCTATATGGTCGAAATGACTCTTAAATTTTATGTCAACCTTTTATCTTAAATTTGGGCTTGGCAGCGGATCATGACGTTGCAGCCACCTCTACCACCACTAGAGCCCGGTGAGGCTCATCCGTTTCGCCCTCTAGCTTCTAGGTGGGTTCTCCAGCGTGGGAACTACCCAGGGACCGATGCTCATCATAATCTCCCCCTTGTCAGGATGTGTTAGATATGCTGGTGGCCGGACAGGTAAATATGTACCTACACTTACTTGTTATAAATTGAGTTGTGTTGCGCATACTCTCTTTTATGTTATTATTTGGTAGTTCATCTAGACGCCATACAACGACGAGTTGCTAGCTCAGCTGCCCGATTATTGCTCAGTCGACCGACTACTTTGGAACACCTCCGTCCCGATGATCTTCTTCGATATGGCTGAGTATTATGCCACAGAGCGTGTGCTTCGCCAGTTTCATCGTCCCCAGCCTATATCGGGGGAGTCTGCATGGGTGCCTACACACTATCAGCGGGATGACCATACCAGGGTGGACGATAGATTTATAGGATGGCTAGAGCAGCAGGTCCATATTTGGGAGCAGCGAGGTGATCGTATTCCGCCACCACCTTCATTTACCCAGGAGGCCACTATTCAGTTATATATGTCATGGTACCGCCATCACACCCGACTGATGATCGAAAACCCCATTCATGTTCTTGGCGAGCGCTACAGACCATACGCTGGGAGGCACGAGGCACTGGTATGTTTTTGTGGCTTATTAATATCTTATATTTGTGATATAGCGTTATTTAATTAATATCTTAAGTGTTTCACAGGATATTGGGCATCATCTGGTCTACCAGTTGGGACAGGAGATGCAGCAGCATGTTGATAGTGCTGCACTCGTTGAGTATGGCCGACGGGTGGCAGATCTGGCTCGTCAGACCCTGTTTCAAGTGAGAGATGGAGCGAGGTTGGATCACGAGGCTCAGTATGCGGCTCCAGAGGACAACCATCGGGGTAGGGCTGTCCCATGAGGCAGGGGTAGGGCACGAGGGAGGGGTGCCCCATGGGGTCGCGAGGGATGGCGAAGAGGTGGTCCCCAGCAAGGGGGCGTTGAGGTACCTGTCGACCCACCTGTTGAGGGACATGATGAGGATTTTGGAGATGAGGATCTTGGAGATGATCAGCCGGGTTATATACCTCAGCTAAATGAGCCTTCCAGCAGTATGCCGTCGTACAGGCTTCAGCTATCTCTACCAGCATCGCAGGTCACCCTGTCAGGAGCATTGTTGATCACGGGTACATTCGACGGGGATGTAGAACAGTACTTTGCAGTCCCATCTACCGCAGCTGAGGATCGGTCGACCCGGGACGTGGATGGCGGGTGCAGGTTGAGTTATGCCTCATCCCCGGCGGTTGATGCGGATCTACCACAGGTGCAGGTATGTTTGTATTACTGTAAAATTTCAATTTGTTTCTTTTCCTTAATGAGATGCCATTAATTAATTTTTAACATTCTTATGAAGGCTTCGTCCCAGTCCATCTTTGAGGCCACTACATGCTTTGATGAGGACACCACAGATGCATATACTCAGGAGGCCGACGAGAACACGGTGAGAAAATATTTTTTGACTTAACACGTACAATACTAATATACTTTTTCACATGCTAAGCTTAGTACTTGTTTTGTAGGTTGCTGACGGCCCGACGACCTCTTCTACCGATCCTGCCAGCTGTGGTGTTGATGCTGCTGCACATCCTCACATAAAAAGGCGGCTTGATGATGATGATTCATATAGTGTACCCGGGCGACAGGGGATGCGACTCAGGCCAGCAGCAACACTGAAGCACACCGCCTAGTATTCTCTGCTCCAACCACTTGAGCTTGTCTTCCAGCTTTTTTATCTTCTTCCACCTCCTTGAGTTTCACCTTCAACTCCGCAATTTCTTGCTTGGATTGGCGCTCTCTGTCCCACTGCCCCGTACACACAGTATGAAGATGATACAACTTGTCTTTGTAGTATTTTTGCTCACATGGTTCATCAATCCACACCTTAAAATTGCATGTAGGTACGTCGGGTTGCCTATAAAACTTGTTCATACATGCCCAGTAGCGGCGTCCAGCTTCTTCCCAACAATCGTACATCATGTTTTTGGTTCTGCGGTCGCACCTTGGGCAATAAAGGGGTTGTTGAGATATTTCTTAAAGAGAAACTTTGGTTTTATGAAAATATTTGCTATAGGTTGTTCTTAAGCGCAGAAATTAACTAGAATGCGCTCGTTATTTATAGGCAAAATTTCACATAAAACGTAGTATTATACCACGCTTTACATACACATAAAACGTAGTATTATACCACGCTTTACATATTAAATTTTTCTGCAAGAAAACAACTTTTTCACATGGTTTTCAGCTTTTTCAGAACGACAAGACAACTTAAGAAATGTAGTATTATACCGCGCTTTACATATAATTTTTTTAAATTTTTAGATTGGTCTTCCTTAGTAACACCAATAAGTTGAATATTTGAACAATTCTATGAAGAAAATACTACATTATGTAAATAATGGCAACGATTCTATTTTAACAACATTTTTATTAACAGAATTTGAACAACAATTTTATTTTAACATGACAACACAAACACAAACATAGTAAACCTAAAGATACACATAACAAAAAATAAACAGTTCAACTAATGAAAACACTTGACAAGGGAAACATAAAGATACACTACTATGCTCAACACGTACAAGCCACTGTTTAGTCACGACCGGCTACCACTCTCTGCTCCAACCACTTGAGTTGGTTTTCCAGCTTTTTTTTTTCTTCTTCCACCTCCTTGAGTTGCGCCTTCAACTCCTCAATTTCTTGGTTGGTTCGGCACTCTCTTTCCCATTGCCTTGTACACAAATTATGAAAATCATAAATTCTCTCTTTATAGTATTTCTGCTCGCATGGTTCATCCATCCATACCTCAAAATCACATGTAGGCTCGCCGTGTTGCCTATCAAACTTTTTCATGCACGCCCAGTAGCGGCGTCCACCTTCTTCTTACCAATTGTACAAACTGCATTTTTCTCCGCAATAGCACCTTGGAACATAAAGGGGTTATTGAGACATTTCTTAAGGAGAAATTTTGGTTTTATAGAAATATTTGCTATTGGTTATTGTTAATGTCACGCCCCGAAATCCGAGGAGCGCGACCGGCACTCGATCGGGTAGCCCCGGCCAAGCGGACCTGGGTGCCTTTCCTATTCCACGTGTTACCCTGCATTTTCATTGTCCATTAATCAAGGAAAATAGTCATTTGAAAATTAAAAACACCCTTTTTACAAAACGTACATAGCCACTTAATGAAGTTTACAACTTACATCGCCCCATATACAAAATACATATTTACATAAGTTCGCAACCCACATTTACTATCTACGGAGCCTCTAAGGATACAAAAGGATGATACGATACTTGCCGGCAACAAGGCTCCGGCTATACCTTACACAAATACCATAATAAGACTCCGGGAAGAAAAGCGGCATGAGCCACGCAAGGCCCCGAGAGGAAAAGGGCTCACCAATGCTCCTGGAGGAAAGTGAAGGGGAGCTACGGACGGTGGACTGGATTACCTGCTATGGATCCACCTACAATCATAACACGAATGTAGCGCCCCCGGCAAAAGGGACGTCAGTACATTTGAATTGTACTGGTATGTATGAACAAACTTGCCCTGAGTAAACTCAACCATACACAAAACACAAGTAACAGTAGTAATGAAATCACCAATCAAATACACCTGAAAGAAAACAATCAAGCCAAACAAGTTACAAACTCTCCATTTCCCCTTCAACATTTTCATATCAATGATTTCACAATTTTCTCATATTTTCATTTCAATAGTGATTTCGATCACTTTCCATCCTTATTACCTCGGTCACCCTTATTACCTCGGCCACCCTTATCACCACAACCCACACCTTATTACTTCGTGTTGCGGCGTGCAACCCGATCCCACCGTATAATTACAATTCACAAACAACACAACAACAACAACAATAGTTCACAAAAAACAACCACAACAATTTCTCAAAGAACAATAACAACAATTTATCAAAGAATTTCCACAACCATCAATACTATTTCCATCATGTTCAACAACTCGTATGCATTTTATATCACCGCGATAATTGCCAATACAAGCCATGTATGTTATTACCACAATTGTTCCAAGTTCATCATTCATGATTTCCTTCTATCATTTGTTTCTCAACTCTTACCACATAACACATTCACAACCACACATTTGGTTTATTGCCAATTACGGACACCATTATATCAGGAGATTTAACCACAAACAATCAAATCATACCAAACACAGTAATTCCACAAGTTATTCACGTACATATTACATACCAGATATTCGTGCACCAAACAAAGTGACTTTACAAAGGTCAAAGTTAGCCATACGTACCTCGTTTAAGCTTTCGTTAAGTTACTACGACGTTTCGAAAATTCTAGCAATCCCAATCTACTTGAGACATAACAAAATTAACACAAATTAGGAAGGTATTCATGGTTTCAGCTCATTGGAGCATTTTATCAAACACAAGTTGAGCATCTTGATATTTAATTCTCTTTTACAAGATTTCCTTCATTCCCTAACCCAATCTTTACCTATTTGTGTTCATCAATCTTCCCACAATCCTAATTTGCACATACATGTATACATAATACTATTATACCAAGAATCATACCTCAATGACCCATCTCACAATCTCTACAATACCAACACAACCTAGGTTAGGCACCTATGGCTCCCAATCACCACCCCATGAGTTCTAATGTATATATCTTACATGGATAATCACCATAGAGTAGTTAGAGATGATAGACATACCTCTTGTAGTAAGAATCTTGAGAATCCCCACTTGTGGTGTTCTTGATAAATTTAAGGATTTTAATGGAAATCTATGGATTTTCAAGATCAATCCATGTTAATATAAGTGTTTAGGAGTAGTAATCAACTCAAAATACTCCAAAAGCCTTACCTTGGATCATAGGAATGAAGTATGGGACGGATTCCCCCTTGTTAGAGCAAGCCCTTGATCAAAAATGACTTAGGGACTCTTCTTACCCGGTCTTGGGGTATTTAGAGACCTGATACTAGCGCGGCCGTGCATCTGGGCGCGCTAGTGACACATGCCCAGTAAAATGGTCATAACTTTCTGTATACACCTCCAAATAACGAACGGTTTGTTGCATTGGAAACTAGACTCAAAGGGATTTAATTTTATATGTTGTGAGTCACACAACTCCTTGTATAACGGGAGATATGAGCGTCCAAAGTGAGGTCTTGTGCGCACTCATTTACAACTTTCGTCTATTATGAAATTTTTCAACTTGGCTTAGACTTAGGCCTCTCCTTAGACCCCAATTCACTCCTAATATGACTTATACACTTATTAACATATCCAATTGATATCCATTCTATCCTAGATCCTCATTTGCACACAAAATAAAATAATTAGCCTACCTTGGCACGACGAAATCTTAAGTTACTTGAAAAAAAAATCCGGGGCCTTACATTCTCCCCCCCTTAGGATCATTCGTCCTCGAATGAGGATTGAGGTTTATTCATTAGCCATCCTTATGTAACTCCAGCTTGTTCACATCATGAAATATATCAACAGCCCCTCATTTGGCTAACTCCCTAAATTTTCGAAAATTTCGCCAGAGTTTCCTTTATAATTAGGCCTATCTACCTGTTAGAGAGCCCCCGAAACATATTTCCAAGTACCATTACACAGTTTCTGTCATCCCTACAACTGGTATACAATTCATTACCTCAATAACTTATACATATTCATACACTTTAAACAACTTGCACTTAGCTCATTCTCTTTACATCACAAATTGCACATGGTTCAACCAATGTCATTTACTGCACAAAACTGGGTTACTTCAACGAGCCTCATACAATTCAATCACTTTAACATGTCAAAAATGCTTCAATTAATCATTTACCTCAAGGGTTTCACATTACCCTAATAGCATCAACATTTCCAATTTCGCACACATTAAGAAGTTACAACAATAAGGCAATTTGGGGAAAATGGGGTGCCTTGCACAAATCTGAACACTACCTCAAATTGCTTAAAGACAACCGTTCGCACGATCCCTATTAGACAACAACAGATGGGGATATTTCTCTTTCATTTCTTTTTCCGATTCCCATGTGGCTTCCTCGACTTGTTGACTTCGCCACAATACTTTAACTGAAGCAATTCCCTTGTTCCTCAATTTTCAGACTTGCCTATCAAGAATGGCAAATGGGATTTCTTCATATAACATCTCTTTATTAACCTCGATAGTTTCAACCGGCACAATAGCGGATGGATTTCCCACTACTTTATTTAACATAGACACATGGAATACCGGATGTACTAATGACATATCACGGGGCAATTCCAGCCTATAAGCCACCTGTCCTATCCTTTGAGCGATCTGATATGGCCCGACATACCTTGGGCTCAATTTCCCTTTCTCTCCAAATCGCATGACTCCATTCATGGGAGATACTTTCAAGAACACTCAATCATCTACTTGGAATTCCAATTCTCTTTGATGCACGTCTGCATAGGATTTCTGACGACTCTGAGCAGTTTTCATCCTCTCTTGAATGACTTTAATTTTTTCCATAGCCTGATGCACAAGATCTAGCCCTAACAGTTCTTCTTCACCAACCTCGAACCATCCAATCGGAGATCTACACCTCCTTCCATACAATGCCTCAAATGGGGCTATCTGAACACTAGCATGAAAGTTGTTATTATAAGCAAACTCGACAAGCGGCAAATGGTCATCCCGACTACCTTTGAAACCTAGAACACAAGCTCGCAACATATCTTCGAGCATCTGAATAGTCCGCTCTGTCTGCCCATTAGTTTGTGGATAAAAGGCTATACTAAGATTTACTTGAGTACCCAAACCTTGCTGAAATTTCTTCCAAAAGTTTGTCATGAATTGAGCCTCTCGATCGGAAATGATTTAGGCTAGAGTGCCATGCAACCTGTCTATTTCTTTGATATACAGTTGAGCATACTGCTCCACCACAAGCGACGATTCAGCCCTATTTTGCACATTTTCCCTACCTTCATTAGACTTTACAAGACAAACTTTCAAACTAGCCACTAGTGAACCTCCATGGCCAACTACCTTTGACATATCGCCCAGTGAGCTAAACTACCCATAGATTTTTGGCTAAGAGCATCCGCCATGACATTGGCCTTTCTCGGGTGATAGGGAATCTCAATGTCATAGTCCTTGACTAACCCGAGCCATCCTCTCTGCCTCAGATTCAACTCCTTTTGCTTGAAAATATATTGAGGCTCTTGTAGTCCGTAAATACATCAACGTGGACCCCATACACATAATGTCGCCAAATCTTTACACAAAAACTACCACCACAAGTTCTAAGTCATGTGCTGCATTGTTCTTTCCATGATTCTTGAATTGCCTAGAGGCATAACTATCATCTTTACATGTTGCATCATTAGTGAAACATCTTTATCACATTTCTCTTACATATGACCTCCTAGGATTTTTGAGTTCTTCAATAATTTCCTTGATATGGTTACAATCTTCTATGAATACTTGCAACTTGCTCTTCTAAATTCTCAACAAAAGACATTACTGGATGAGTTTTCTTGTATGACCTTTTATTTCAAAGAAATCATATCTTCTATCCTTCGCACATACCTTCACATCATCGACATGCACGACATTGCATCAAATGTAATGTAATACTGTGCTCAGACCTTTCCTATACAACATTTTCCCTCCTTACATGACTTATAGAATTTAAGAAACCACTCCACTTTCCCTTGTGAACATTCTCATGATCTCTCTTTACTGTTCAACACCACCCAAAACTCATATCAACACCCTTCATACACATTCAATTCAGAAAGCGCCACTGACCCGAACAATATATGCTGGTACCATCTTTTCTTTCTAATTGGAATATTCATTCCCATTCTATTTTGCTCATAATGCATAATTGATAGCCTTATTTTGCCACATACTTGTCTACCTCCCGTGAACTTGTAATATCATTGTGCCTGATTTAATGAGCTTATCATACCACAACTTCACCACCAGTAGTCTCACTTTCCATTGTATATAGACATGAACTGTCTCTAGATCCTTTAGTTGATATTCGGTGTCACCCAAGTCGGTTGCATTACGGTTAGTCCTTTATACCTTTCATTAACACTTATACGCTAAGCGAGTCCACCATTCTGATACAAGATATTTTATGATACCCGTGATCATCTCAATTTATAGGTTTTCTCCTCATTTCTTCTCACCTCATTCTTCCTAGCTAGTGAATAGCCATGCATTCTTCCACATGTTGCATGGTCTTTTCCCTTAGTTATTTCATCCCGCTCACCTCTTAACTCTTGTTAGGATATATGTGGGAAAGTGTGTTCATCCGTATATCACTTAACACTTCTTTGCTTGTAAGATTCTTTAGAGGCCCTCCATCAAGCCCAAATACTCTCATGGGTTATTATAGCATCACATTTATTTCTCCCACTCGTTTCGCCTTTCTTAACATCTTGAAACTTTGGTTGAATCGCAATTCCATGATTAACTCATTCTAAAAACTCGCAAAACTTTCACCTTTGATTTATAGTACTTACTTGGGATGCATTGTCCCTAGACCTCTAACAAGTATAGAACCCCTTTACAAACCTACTCTTAGTTTCTAGGATCGTTGGCCCTATCATTCACATTGCCATGTATGAAGAATTTACCTTCCTTAACCTTCCACCTTTTTGGGGGTACTAGTGGTCTATCATTAGCATATCCTTTCAGATAATCACATTATCCATTATTACTTTTCTAGACTACGCATGTCTTCAACAAAATATTCAAACATCAAAGCTACATGGTCTTACTCTTGTTTCATTATATTTAAGTGGCCTCACTATGGCCCTTCCTCCCCCACTTGAGGCGAATGTCCCGGATTTTTGATACAAGTCTTGAATTTAGCAACTTCATGGACATATGTCTCATTTCTCTATCCCTCGCATATATGTTCAACTATTAGGGAGATTGAAGTCACAATGGTATTAACCTCATAAGTTCTCTACTCTTATTCAGCCACACGGGTTTTGGGATTCCAATTCCTCATATCAATATCCTTTAGGAGTGTAACACATCTTCATACACTTATGAGATTCTTATAACATTCATAGCACAAGGGTCTTCTCATTATGGGTTCAATTGACTCTCATTCCATGACTTCTTGTCTCCCTTGAGAGACCTACATGTTTGTCATTACTCTCCTGGTCATGCCTTACATATATCACATGCTTATACAACTAATTTTTTTCTTTTAAACCTTAGGATCATTTACATACTTCTCACACTATCCACATGTGCTATATAAGCTCGCGTCTCATTTATCAAGTCAATGTCTCTTTGGAGGTGGTAATCTTTTTTTTTAACACTTTTCTCGAATAAAGTATGCTTCTGGTACTATGTACGTATCTCATATATTCGTACCATTCGTTCAACACGATACATGTGACATCTCCTTATTATTCAGGCCTTTGCCCATTTGTCATGTCATATGACAACATTACTTCGAATAGACAAAAGAGCGTTTGAACTTAACTTGAATCTTAAAGCACGTGTTAGAAGACAATATCATAGTCAAGCTCTTCGCACGATCTGGAGTGTTGAAGAAGGGTAACATTCCTAAATGTCCATGTAGCCTCCAACTTATAGATGTGGTCGACAATACACCGATAAGAAGGACTCTACTAGACACGGCTCCGAGACATCCTAGGACACTTTAAAATCTTAGGCTCTGATACCAAGTTTGTCACGCCCCGAAATCCAAGGAGCGCGATCGGCACTCGACCGGGTAGCCCCGGCCAAGAGGACCTGGGTGCCTTTCCTATTCCACATGTTACCCCACATTTTCATTGTCCATTAATCAAGGAAAATAGTCATTTGAAAATTAAAACACCCTTTTTACAAAACGTACATAGCCACTTAATGAAGTTTACAACTTACATCGCCCCATATACAAAATACATATTTACATAAGTTTGCAACCCACATTTACTGTCTACGGAGCCTCTAAGGATATAAAAGGATGATACGAAACTTGCCGGCAACAAGGGCTCCGGCTATACCTTACACAAATACCATAATAAGACTCCGGGAAGAAAAGCGGCATGAGCCACGCAAGGCCCCAAGAGGAAAAGGGCTCACCAATGCTCCTGGAGGAAAGTGAAGGGGAGCTACGGACGGTGGACTAGAGTACCTGCTATGGATCCACCTACAATCATAACACGAATGTAGCGCCCCCGGCAAAAAGGACGTCAGTACATTTGAATTGTACTGGTATGTATGAACAAACTTGCCCTGAGTAAACTCAACCATACACAAAACACAAGTAACAGTAGTAATGAAATCACCAATCAAATACACCTGAAAGAAAACAATCAAGCCAAACAAGTTACAAACTCACCATTTCCCCTTCAACATTTTCATATCAATGATTTCACAATTTTCTCATATTTTCATTTCAATAGTGATTTCGATCACTTTCCATCCTTATTACCTCGGCCACCCTTAACACCACAACCCACACCTTATTACTTCGTGTTGCGGCGCGCAACCCGATCCCACCGTACAATCACAATTCACAAACAACACAACTACAACAACAATAGTTCACAAAGAACAACCACAACAATTTCTCAAAGAACAATAACAACAATTTCTCAAAGAATTTCCACAACCATCAATACTATTTCCATCATGTTCAAAAACTCGTATGCATTTTATATCACCGCGATAATTGTCAATACAAGCCATGTATGTTATTACCACAATTGTTCCAAGTTCATCATTCATGATTTCCTTCTATCATTTGTTTCTCAAATCTTACCACATAACACATTCACAACCACACATTTGGTTTATTGCGAATTACGGACACCATTATATCAGGAGATTTAACCACGAACAATCAAATCATACCAAACACAGTAATTCCACAAGTAATTCACGTACATATTACATACCAGATATTCGTGCACCAAATAAAGTGACTTTACAAAGGTCAAAGTTAGGCATACGTACCTCGTTTAAGCTTTCCTTAAGTTACTATGACGTTTTGAAAATTCTAGCAATCCCAATCTACTTGAGACATAACAAAATTAACACAAATTAGGAAGGTATTCATGGTTTCAGCTCATTGGAGCATTTTATCAAACACAAGTTGAGAATCTTGATATTTAATTCTCTTTTACAAGATTTCCTTCATTCCCTAACCCAATCTTTACCTATTTGTGTTCATCAATCTTCCCACAATCCTAATTTGCACATACATGTATACATAATACTATTATACCAAGAATCATACCTCAATGACCCATCTCACAATCTCTACAATACCAACACAACCTAGGTTAGGCACATATGGCTCCCAATCACCACCCCATGAGTTCTAATGTATATATCTTGTATGGATAATCACCATAGAGTAGTCAGAGATGATAGACATACCTCTTGTAGTAAGAATCTTGAGAATCCCCACTTGTGGTGTTCTTGATAAATTTAAGGATTTTAATGGAAATCTATGGATTTTCAAGATCAATCCATGTTAATATAAGTGTTTAGGAGTAGTAATCAACTCAAAATACTCCAAAAACCTTACCTTGGATCATAGGAATAAAGTATGGGACGGATTCCCCCTTGTTAGAGCAAGCCCTTGCTCAAAAATGACTTAGGGACTCTTCTTACCCGGTCTTGGGGTATTTAGAGACCTGATACTAGTGCGGACGCGCATCTGGGCACGCTAGTTTGCCCAGTGTTCTGTCTTGGTCGCGCATATTTTAGCGCGGGCGCGCATTTGGGCGCGCTAGTGACACATGCCCAGTAAAATGGTCATAACTTTCTGTATACACCTCAAAATAATGAACGGTTTGTTGCGTTGGAAACTAGACTCAAAGGGATTTAATTTGATATGTTGTGAGTCACACAACTCCTTGTATAACGGGATATATGAGCGTCCAAAGTGAGGTCTTGTGCGCACTCATTTACAACTTCCGTCTATTATGAAATTTTCCAACTTGGCTTAGACTTAGGCCTCTCCTTAGACCCCAATTCACTCCTAATATGACTTATACACTTATTAACATATCCAATTGATATCCATTCTATCCTAGATCCTCATTTTCACACAAAATAAAATAATTAGCCTACCTTGGCACGACGAAATCTTAAGTTACTTGAAAAAATAAATTCCGGGGCCTTACAGTTAAGCACAGAAAATAACTAGAATGCGCCCGTTATTTATAGGCAAGATTTCACATAAAACGTAGTATTATACCACGCTTTACATATTAAATTTCTCTAAAATGAAACTGCTTTTTCACATGGTTTTCAGCTTTTTCAGAACGACAAGACAACTCAATAATACAAAAGGTCATGTTAAAAAATAAGATGTACCAAGATTATGGAACATAATTTTATTTGATAGATATTGCAACATACACAAGTACAGACACATATTACAAAAAACAATACGAAAACAAAAGACTAGGGGTATCCTCGATAGTTGGGTACATTCGAAGAACTTGCACCAGGAGCTGGATTACCACCGCCACACACACCACCTGAAGGAAATTTACGACGGTCGTGTCCTGTTTGCGAGCATATGCCACATTTACGCGCATAAACGGTGTCACCAACATCCATTTGGTTCTGTATACGCATTCTCTTTTGCACTTACAGCTTACGCAAATAGTCCTTGTTACATACCATCTTAAAAGGTTTCGGCGGCCAATAATGCTCAGCACCTAATGGCTGCAACTGCCCACTATACGTGTCTACGTATGCAGCAACACTGTATTGCCTATCAATATAGTTGGTTGCCTCAAAACCAACTTGTTGAAAGCACTTCAACGCATATGCGCACGACATGTGGTAGATGGTCCATTTCCCACATGAACACAACCTTATGGCTTCATTCACCGTTTGTAGATTATTCCCACGGTGTCCGCGGATAGCAGTCTTAACTTCAAAAATACCCTGGTCATGATCGTACTGTAGAAATGAATGCCAATGTGCTCGCCTCCTGTACCTATCAAATCTTCTCATGGGTATTGGCATAAATTGAACACCCCTGTCCATTAATACTAATGCAGCTCCATGCCTTTCAACTAACCTCTCCACACTCTGTTTGAATGTCATGCGGACCATGGCAGTGACAGGCAATCCACGGGTAGACTTCAACAAACCATTGAATGACTCCGACACATTTGTAGTTAGGGCTCCCCATCTTCTGCTGCCATCAGCATGCAATGTCCACATGTGAAGATCATGTCCCATCAGTCAAGTATAGGCTCGTGGATCTAGTTGCTGGATCGCTTCCATGCGCCTAATGAATTTGCACTGCTAGTGCTCAATTGCAGCCATCCATATTAAGTCATGCAAGGCCTTGTCAGGATATTTCTTTTGGAAATTGTCCTTCAGGTGCCTCACACAGTAACAGTGGTACACATAGGGTTCCTGCCATTCAGGCAAGTACCGTACAAAACTTAAAATACCACCATGTCGATCAGATATTAGACAAATACCTGAACGTTGTTTGATAACGTGCTGCTTCAAGTGGTTCAAGAAAAGCGTCCACGTCTTTTCGCTTTCGTTAGCACAAATGGCAAAAGCTAGTGGAAATATTTGTTCGTTGGCATCTACTGCAACTGCAATCAGAAGCTTAATATCATACTTTCCATAGACATGAGTACCGTCTATAGAAATTACAGGACGACAATGCACAAAACCATCAATTGCTGGTTTAAATGACCAGAACACATAGTTGAAAATATATTCCGGTCTGTCTGGACTCCGCTCAAGCCTCCATTCAACAACAGTCCCGGGGTTAAGTGTTGTAGTGCGGCCATGAACCTGGGCAGCGATGAAAAAGACTTATCCCAGTCGCCATAAATAAGTTCAAAGGCACGTTTGCGACCGAGATATGCCTTTCTTTTGGTTATAGTACAACATACTCCTGGTGGACGGCTGTAATACACTCTTTAATCTTGAACCTAATGGACACTTCCAAATATGGAATCAAGACAAGAGAAATCAAGTCTACATCCAGGTTGAAATGATTCTCATTGAATGTGTCCATTTCACATCTGTGGGTGCTAATAAATTTACCCACTTTACACAAACCTGATTTCTTCTTGTTGGCACGCAACATCCAGTGACAACCCATAAAGTCTCTATGGCATACAACCTTGTATACCTCCATAGTTGACTCCCTTATCGTCATCTCACGGCACTCTCTTACACTGTAGATTTTTATAGCCTTAATTAGGCGAGCTTTATCGGAGAAATACATGCCTTTTGTCAGAACCGCTGGTCTAGACTCATCCCACATCGCTGACCGAATTTTATCATCATCCCTTGTGAGGGCATCCACGTTCGGAATACTTGGTAAATTATCAAGGTAGGGAATATTCCGCTCATGAAATGGCACGTGGGACTCGTACACTCTTTGTCTAGCGGGAGGTGGAGGAACATGCTCCCTCGTCAGCTCAGGTTCAACATTCACTTCCTCCTCATCATCACCCTCATCAGGGAAGCGTGAGTCATCTCCAGACTCATCCACATTGTTGTCATAATCACTATCATTTTTCTGTCTTTACGCATCTGCCAAATCACGAGTCAATACGTCATCTATGGGCAACTGTGTTAGGTCAGGAACATCAAGAAGCTCGTTTTCACTTCACAAAAAGAACAAAATGATAAGTTACCCAACTAGATAAATACTTTACATATAGCTATATCACTTTACTTATAAGTCGTATTGTCTTGACGTTTCATGATGGATATTTTTTTGTTGGTGACGACTCCCGGATGGACCACCGTGGTCTAATACGCCAGAACTACGCATATTCCAACTAGGGGCGGGGTCATAACTTGTAAAATTCATATCCGGACGGTACCCCCTATGAAAAATATGAGTGTTAATACAAATTCAATTAAAACATAAAATAAACAATGCTAAACCGTAGAAAAATTGAAGTTTACCAGTCGTCTTGTGGATAATATAAAGTCGAAAAATTATTTTGTGGTTGCTCATTCGCCGGTGGTGACAAGTTTAAATCAAGGCAAGCTCTTTCATCAGTAATCTGTCCGGCAAAAACTGCTCCAGAATAACCACCCGATGATTGGGGGTTATCCCTACTATGCACGCCCTCATTATTGGGAACGTCTTCAATCTTGACGTATATTTCCAACAATTTTATTACAATAAATTCCCTGTATTCATCTGGAATCCGCAAAAAATCTCTAAGAGTTTCATCATCTTTGATGTTAAACTCAGAATAATAAGCAAACTCCTACGGAGTCACTAAATACGGAAATCTACCGGTTACTTTAAGGTTAACCGAACACTTCCTCACACTCATCTTTTTACGTAACAACGATATCAATTTATCGTACTCCAGTGTAAGCGAAAATTTAACATGACACTGTAGAGGTGAGCTATACCTCATAGAGTTATTCTCCAGCACAACCTCACCCCCCTCCCAATATAATGAAACCCTTATTTTTGGATCCTTAGACATTATAAAAAAATGATTGATATGAAGAAGAGAGAAGTATGAACGGAAGTTTGAAGAAAGTATTGAATGGATTTTCATAAAATTGAAACGCCTTTAAATAAGGCAAGTCCGAGCCTGGGGTGCAATTTTTTTTTATGTAAAACACAGTACAATACCACGTTTTATGTATTTGAATTATTATTTTGTCAGTTATTCGCAGAACACTTATTGGTGGGGTCAAAAATCAGAGTAACATGCAGTATAATAATACGTTTCAGTGTAAAACGCAGTATAATACTGCATTTTACACTAAAAATTAATTCTCTGTAGTCCTGCAGAAGTGGGACCAAATATTATAGGGAAACGTAGTACAATACTGTGCTTAAGTTAAACACAGTATTGTACTGCGTTTTCCTGAAAAAAATAATTTTTTAATAAAATGCAGTATAGTACTGCATTTAACTTTAACGGCTAACTTTTTGTTAAAGTAAAACGCAGTATTATACTGCATTTTATGTATTTATGTAAATTGTTTTAACAGTAAAAACGTATTTTGTACCAATTTTGGCACTATTTAAGTTTCGGGCTCGGGAAACACTAGCCTCTTATAGTGAACCATTACGCCCACCTTTGTGCCTCTGCTGACTCTCTATGTGGATTTGTGCTTTTCTTGGAAGTCCAAACAAAACTGTTGCATCCACCAACCCCAACATCTTCAGAAGGAATTCTCTATTGGTTTTATATATAAGTACTTCTCCTTGCTTCACTCCTGACACACTTTATCACTTTGTCACACATTTGCATCTACTTTTGTTATGATTTCTTAATGGTAAGTTTTTAACCTCGGTAACCAAGTTATTACTCATTCCGTACCTTTCTAAGTGAAGGTATTTTGTTTTTGTTTTGTTTTTTTAAAACTAAAACTTATTGTATGGGATAAAATTGATATATAATAAATGGCCGAATGATAGCATGATACGTGGAATCGAAGACAAGTACCAGGCTAGTCAAGTAACAATTAGTATCGGGAACAACAACTGCAATCAACATCGGGTAAGTTCCGAAGGGAGCATGTTCAACAGGAACAGATTGAGTATTTGTCATCGGATAACATTCAATGAAAGAATATTCTCTAACATTAATGAGCAACTGTTACAGAGAATATTTATATTCATTGCATGCCATTACATATTCATTAATAACTCATTTATTATCATTTAAGTGGGACTTGATCATGGGATCATGTTTCCCTAAGTATAAATATAAATAGCAGGTTCAGCATCCATTGTAACACATGATATTCTAGGAGAAACACATGTTATGTTTTACTTTCGCTCTCAATTAAACAACTTTATTTGATCATTTCTTTTATTTTTTCGTCGGAGATATTGCGCTCGGAGCGAGGCTTGTCATCGTCTTAAATTTTTATTGTTAAGTCTTATTTTTATCTTATTTCTTTATCGTTTTTGGATCAAAGCAGCTCGATTGTCTATAAAGCACGTAACAAATTTAACTGTACCGTTTTGCGGGTGAACAATTTGGCGCCTACCATAAGGTTTAGACAGTTGTGTAATTACTTTGATCCTTACGTTTGTTACTAACTTGTTTGATTTTTCCCTAGCAAGAAATTAGAAATGGCAGCTAATTATGTCAACATCATGCAAAACGTTGAGGGACACGAAGATTTGCCTCAACATGAAGATTCAATCAGCGACACACGAAGGGGACAAAGCAACCTCGGTTCGTAAAAGGCAATACCCCCGACATGTGCAGGAGCTAAGTCCCGACGATGTGGAGGAAGAACATGTCGTGGAAACGGTAAAAATCTTAAGAGAACAACATAAGGCAATCATGATTCATCTCTCAAGGAAGGACCGAGTAATGACGGAGTTAAAACAAGTGTTATTAGGTGCTTCCAATAATGCAAATGGGAGGGGCCCCGTTCCTCCTATCACTCCTGCAAATCAAACGACTCAAATAGTCTATAATAATACCCCAATGGGGGAGGTCAGTATTGATGGTGCTAGAGAGACCGGCAGCGGATTTGGGAATGAGAATGGGATGACCCCTTCAAAACCGAGCTCATGAGGTTCATGAGGGAAATGAATGAACGGTTGGATCAAAATGCGAAGAAATTTCACGCCCGAATGGATCAAATTATGGGCACACCAACAGACCTGAAAGGCCTAGATTCGAAAAAATACACGCAAATACTATTTAAGCCGAGCGCAGCACCAGAGTTAATTTCGAAGAGGTTCACGATGCCGGACATACCAAAATACAATGAGATTTCGAATTCGCATAAGCACATCACAACCTATACAACGGCTATAAAAGGGAACGATTTGGCTCAACATGAGATCGAACTGGTCTTACTGAAGAAGTTTGGTGAAATCCTCACAAAGGGGGCTCTGACATGGTATTCACTCTTACCCAAGCATTCAATTGACTCTTTTGAAATGCTTGCAGATTCATTTATCAAGGCCCATGAAGGGTCAAGGAAGGTCCAAGCCAGGAAGACAAACATATTCAGGATTGCGCAAGGTGAGTCCGAATTATTGCAAGAATTCGTGATTCGGTTCTAGAAAGAGAGAATGTTGTTATCGGTTACACCAGATAAGTGGGCATCAGAGGCATTCACAAAGGGTTTGAATCTGTGAAGCCTTGATGCCTCCCGGAAGTTGAAGGAAAGTCTGCACGAGTTCCAAGCAACCACATAGGAGGATATTGATAATCGCTACGAGTCAAAAATAAGAATAGAGGATGATCAGCTCTGGTTCCCAACATCTACCAAGGTACGGGACCGATACAAAACCATGATAATTCTAAAAGTGACTTCATTGCAGATCGGCGATCTTCTAAAGGTCATTTCTTGCCATATGAAAGAACCTAAGGATGCAGCAACAAAGGGTTTCGATCCTCGGACAAGTTCGTTCCTGATAGAAGAATCGACTATGGCCAGAACAACTGGTCATTACAAGAAAAACATATATCGGGGGCTCGGGATTCCACATATCCCAAGTTATCAGATTATAACTTCAATATCAGCATAGTGGAGTTGGTGTAGGCGACGAGGAATATCATAGAGGCACGATTCCCAAAGCCAATCAGATCTGTTCCTAGCCAGAGAGATCCCAACTTATGGTGTGATATCATGGGACTCACAACCATAGAATTGGGGATTGTCGGCATCTACGAGAAAAGGTGGCGACATTGTTGAATAATGACCATCACATGAAAATTTTAAGCGATTGAGCCAAAAACAACTACGGCCAAAGCTAGGCAATAAAGAGCCTTCAAAGGCGGCAGAAGACTCCCCTCGGCTGACTATCAACATGATTTTTTGAGGGAATGAAATCAACGGTGTAACCTTTTTGGCGGCCAAGAAAACAAAGAAATCGGTGACTCACAAAAAGACTCCAGAAAGTCGCGGAAGATGAAATCACCTTCACAGAGGAAGATGCTAACAGACTCCTTATTTCACATAATGACATTTTGGTAATCTCTCTTAATGTTTTAGATTTCAAAATTAAGCATATTTTGGTTGACCTAAGAAGCTCAGCCTATATCATCCAATGGAGAGTGCTGGAGCAAGCAACGCTAACCGAAAGTATCATACCAGTGACAAAACTCTTAGCTGGGTTTAACTTGACAAGTGTGACAACCCGAGGTAAGATCCTGTTGCCCACGAACACTGAGGGGGTAACCAAAACCACCTTATTCAAAGTGGTAGATAGTGACATGGCCTACAATATAATCCTTGGGAGGACGTGAATACACAAGATGAAGGTTGTGCCCTCAACATATCATCAACTACTGAAATTCCCTAACCCCGAAAGAATCAAACAGATAAGAGGTAACCAGCCGGTGACAAGGGAGATGAATGCAATAATTATTTCAGTAGCAAGGGTAAGGAGTTCAACAAATAGCAATTACAGGTCCGATACCTTTTCCCCCACCGAATGAAGACGATAAGAGTGAGGAGTCATCAGATTTCTATCAGGTTTCGAGATATTTTCAAGTACCGGAGGGGACAAATGCAACTAAGTAAACCACAGAAGAACTTGAGCAGGTGGCTTTGTTTGAGCAATTTCTAGAAAAGAAGTTTCATTCGGGAACAGGGTTAAATCCCGAACTCAGGTCAGGATTTAAAAATTTGCTTAAAGCTAACATTGACTGTTTTGCATGGTCGCACTCGTATATGATAGGTATCCCATCAGAGGTGGTCTTGCACAAGCTAAGCTTGGATATGAACTTCCCACCGGTAAGGCAAAAGAAATGCCCAATAGTCGAGGACAGAAACAGGTTTGTTAAAGAAAAGGTAACTCGGCTACTCGACAACGGTTCAATCTGGGAGGTAAGATATCCAGAATGGTTATCCAATGTAGTTGTAGTTCCGAAGAAGAATGATAAGTTTAGAATGTGCATAGATTTTAAAGATTTAAATAAGGAGTACCCTAAAGACTCGTTCCCATTGTTAAACATTGATCAAATGGTTGATGCTACGGCCGTGCACAAGTTAATGAGTTTCCTTGATGCTTACTCCGGGTATAATCAAATCAAAATGAACCCCGAGGATTAGGAAAAAACTTCTTCCATAACGAATTTTGGCACGTGATGTTACAATGTGATGCCATTTGGACTTAAGAATGCCAGCGCCACTTATCAAAGGCTTGTTAACAAAATGCTTGAGAAACAAATATGCAAAATAATGAATGTATATATCGATGACATGTTAGTCAAGTCTTTGAATGAAGGAGATCACTTGAAACACCTCCAAGAGACCTTTGTCATTCTAAGAAAATACAACATCAAGCTTAGCCCAGAAAAATATGTGTTCGAGGTTGGTCACGGTAAGTTCTTGGGGTTCTTGGTATCGCAAAGAGGGATAGAGATAAATCACGATAAAATCAATGCCATCAAAGATATCCCAGACCAACTAATGAGCGTAAAGGAGGAACAACGGTTAATTGGAAGGTTGGTCGCTTTAAGCAGGTTCATCTCAAGATCATCAAAAAAATGTCATCACTTCTTCTCACTTTTGAAAAGGAAGAGCAATTTCAATTGGACTCTCAAATGCCAGCATACACTAAAGGATTTAAAAAGGTACATGTCCAGCCCCCCGTTACTATCAAAACTGGGGGGAGACGAATAATTGTTGATATATCTAGTTGTCTCGGAAGTCGTGGTAAGTGCTATTTTGGTTCGAGAAGAAGAAGGTACGCAATTTTCTATTTATTACATTAGTAAAATATTATCAGGAGTAGAGACTCGTTATCCGCACCTTGAGAAATTGGTCTTAGCTCTCGTAGTCACCTCTCGAAAGCTTAGGCCTTATTTTTGGTACCACCGATAGCCGTGGTGACAACCTTTCCCTGGGGGAATGTTCTTCACAAGCCTGAGTTGTCAGGCCGATTAGCTAAATGGGCAGTCGACATTAGCGAATTCGATATTGAGTACAAGCCAAGGACTGCGATCAAGTCACAATTTTGGTCAACTTTGTGGCCGATTTCAATCCCAGATTAATGCCTTGGCTGCTAAGGAAGCAGTGTTGTGTTGGAAACTACATCGGGAGTTTGGATCTTGTTTAAGGATGGAACATCCAATGTATAATGGTCCGACCTCGGGATAGTTTTAGTCACACCCTCGGGAGAAATTCTAAGATAGGCCATTAGGACTGTTCCGTTAACTAACAAAAAACCCGAGTATGAGGCTTTGGTTGCAGGACTTGAACTGGCCTGGGGAATTCCGAGGTCATCGAGATCAAATGTGATTCCCAGCTGGTAGTAAATTAAGTGTACAGGATTTTTGACATAAAGGAAGAACATATGCAACAATATGTGAATAAGGTTCAAGCATTGCTTGCACTATTCAGGTAATGGTCGATCGTACACATTCCGAGAGAAGAAAATATGGAAGCAGACGTATTGGCTAATTTGGGGTCATCAATAGTGATGAAAGGATCTGACTCCGGTACAGTAGTCCAACTTCTGTATTCAATATTGGACGTGGACGATTACTGTAAGGCCAACTCAACCAACTTAGTCTAGGATTGGAGGAATGAGTTCGTCGAATATCTTCGGCATGGAAAATTACTCGAAGACCCGACGGCATCCCGAGAACGAACCAAAGCATTCTTTTTTTTCTTTGGGCCTCCACCAAAGAGAAGGCCGGAGTTTCCATATGGTGTAGTGAAAGAAGCATTAATAATAAAGAGGTAGTAAAGCTTTTGCTGAGAAAGTCGGAGAAGATGGAAAATTTTCTAAGAAGAAGAGTGCAGAGAAGAAGAAGGACTTATGAAAATTTTGAAAGTAAAAGAAGTAAAATGATGAATAGAAGTGAAGTTATAGACGGTAAAAATCGTGGGCAAGACGTGTTCGGGATATTAAATGCGAGAAAACGTGCATCCTTTCAATCATTAGATAATGTTCAGGAACTTTCCCCCAAGAAGGGAGTCTTCACCAACTTCTCAACAACACAAAGATATGTCACCGAAAAGTATAAGGACTATCTGTGTAGGGTAAAATTGATTTATAATAAATGGTCGAGTGATAGCATGACACATGAAACCGAAGACAGGTAAAAGGCAAGTCAAGTAACGAGTACTAGGAACAACAACTACAATCGACATCGGGTAAGTCCTGAAGGGAGTATGTTCAACGGGAACAGATCGAGTATTTTGTCATCGGATATCATTCAATGAGAGAATATTCTCTAACATTAATAAGCAACCGTTACAAAAAATATTTGTATTCATGGCATGTCGTTACATATTTATTTACTCATTTATTATTATTTAAGTGGGGCTTGATCATAAGATCTTGTTTCCCTAGGTATAACTATAAATAGCAGGCTCATCATCCATTATAACACACGAAAGTCTAGGAGAAACACATACTATATTTTGCGAGTAGACACTTATGATCTACAATGTATATCATAAAAAAAATTAGAGATTTAAATTTAATTATTCGTAATAAGAAAATATTTTTCTTTCTGAATTGCTTAAATTGAAGTTTTGCGCATAAAAATGAGGTATAGGACGTAGGAATACATTAGAGAATAATGGGGCATTTGCATCTATACCCGCTTTTTGTGTCACGTTTTAACTTGTTCCCGCTTTGCAAAAAAAAATTGCAAGCGTACCCACTTTTTCGCATAATTTCAGCATACGGGGCTGAAGTAGCAAAGAGAATCATGCAAAACTTCAGCATTCTAGTAGCCGGGCCTGAAATTCAGCTCTAGAGCTGAAGTTTTTGTTTTGTAACTGTCGAACTTAAGCTCTAGAGCTGAAGTTTTTATTTGTAACTGGCGAACTTCAGCTCTAAAGCTGAAGATTTTGTTTGTAAGCTTCATCTCTAGAGCTGAAGTTTTTGTTTTGTAACTGTCGAACTTCAGCTCTAGAGCTGATGTTTTTGTTTGTAACTGGCAAACTTCAGCTCTAGATCTGAAGTTTTTGTTTTTGTAACTGTCGAACTTCAGCTCTAGAGCTGAAGTTATTTGAAAGCTAGCTTTAGAATAGGATCTACTCAAATAAGCTGGGGATCCATCCATCAAACAACTTGCTAGTTTGTTAAAATCTTTGGGGTAAAATCTCAGCACTGGGCTCAAGAATTTTTATGTGCTAACATACTCAATTTAGCTTTACAAGAAACAACTTTCACCTTAATAATATTTATCAAAACAACCCAAAAAAGAAGAAGTAAATAAATGCAAATTAATCATCCCAGATTGCGAGAACAAATAATGAGCTCTGTAATACGATTAAAATGCAAAGGCGTCGTCACTTAACAATGGTATCTTGATAGTTTCCCCTCACAAAAGGATCTATGAAATATAATTTCTTTTTTAATCATATAAAGGTATAAAAGAAAGTTTTAACTTCTATGCACCAACAGTGTAAAAGAAATTTTACCTAAAAACATAATCTGTACCAACAACAGCAGAAGAAAGAAGAAGAAGAAAACGAAGGAGGAGAAGGAGGAAGAGAAAGGGGGCTGAAGTAATTTAAAAAGTGGGTACAAGTTAAAAGTTTTTAAAAAACAATGGGTATAGGCTAAATGGGGGCGACCAAATAGGGTGCCCCGTGCAATTTTTACGAGAATAATTGGCAAAGACTTCCAGAATATTACTCCCTCCATTTTAATTTATGTGAATCTATTTGATTGGGCATGGAAGACTTTTGAATTTGTTGTGTAAATATATATATATATATATATATATATATATATATATATATATATATATATATATATATATATATATATATATATATTGTATGGCTATAAATCATTGCATAAAAGTAAATTATTTTCAAATATGAAAATTGGTCATTCTTTTTGTACGGATGATGATAGGATATAATTGTGTATTTTAGTCGCTTATTAAACTCTAAGTTACTGTACTTTAATTGAGTTTGAGCTTTAATTGCTAGTGTTTTGCACTAAATATCTATTTTATGCCTTGTAGGAGTGATTCTGATCTATGTAGACGTTATGGAATGAATTCAAGTGATTTGGAGCTTTGAAGTCTGAGTAAAAGCCCAAGACATTACGCCAGGATCGTGTTCGGAGGTCGTGTACCAAGTCCGGATGTTAAAAGAGGACGAAATAAGTTCACTCTGAGAAAATTACACTGCCGCACTGCATGGGACGCCGCAAGGCGCGGCGCAGCAGTGTAAAATATTGCATGATGCGAAAAGTTGAGGCTGCTGATAAACTCCATTAGTGTGCCGCATGGCGCGGCGCAGGGTGCGGCGCGACTGTACAAAATTTATAGAGCCAGAGTCCTATTTCGCGCGGGAGAAGGTGTTTTCGTCTTAGCCCAACCCTACTTGGTATAAATACATATAAAAACGTTATTTTAAAGACTTTTGACAAATCTGAGACCTAGGGACACAGTTTAGACAGGGAGGAACACAAACCACGCTTGGAGGAGGCTTCTAACTAGTTTTTCTTCTCTTCTCTTCCTTTAATTTCATAGTTTATTAGTTCTAGAGTTTTAGGTGCTACATGAACGTTGTAGTTTGAAGCTTAGATTGTTCTTATTATTTTAGATTGAGTAGAGATTAGTGTGCCGCATGGCGCGGCGCAGGGTGCGGCGCGACTGTACAAAATTTATAGAGCCAGAGTCCTATTTCGCGCGGGAGAAGGTGTTTTCGTCTTAGCCCAACCCTACTTGGTATAAATACATATAAAAACGTTATTTTAAAGACTTTTGACAAATCTGAGACCTAGGGACACAGTTTAGACAGGGAGGAACACAAACCACGCTTGGAGGAGGCTTCTAACTAGTTTTTCTTCTCTTCTCTTCCTTTAATTTCATAGTTTATTAGTTCTAGAGTTTTAGGTGCTACATGAACGTTGTAGTTTGAAGCTTAGATTGTTCTTATTATTTTAGATTGAGTAGAGAGGGAATTCTAGATTGCATATAAGATTGAGTAGAGTAAGATCTTAACTCTAAGGGGAGGGGGCAGATTTGCGGTTAGGATAGGAATATACCTAATCGCCTTGCTTAGTTATTATACGGGAATTATTAATGCGTTCTTGTTAATTCTAATTCCATAGGAATATAGGCATTAGATTAGCTTGAATAGGCGAGTTGTCCTTCGGGAGAAGGCTACAGGCAATATTAACTCTGTCAACCAATAAACTAGATATATCAATTAGATGATTGAAGTGGAAAACTCAACGGGATTGTTAGCTAACTCATAGCTCTAGAATATTCACTCACATCGAATTCGTCTCTATAATTCTCCAACTTGTTTTCTTTAATCTCTTAATTTGTTACTTTAGATTTATTTTAGTAGAATATTCATATTTTAGAATTCGCTTGAATAGATTAATTGTTTGGCTTAATTTAGTTGATAGTTAATCACAAGTCCCTGTGGGTACGATATCTGGACTTACAATTCTATATTACTTGTCGACCACGCATACTTGCGCGTGCGTTTGGGAGCAACAACAGACTAAAAAAAAAATAGATTCACGTAAATTTAAACGGAGAGAATATATACGATTTAGACCGTTGTGGAGTCAAAAATGAAATTCTTATATGGGATTCAGAAAAGTAATAGACTAAAGTTGAGACATAGTGGGCGTTTGAATATAAGAATTGTACAATTCCAAAAAAAAAGTGAAATTTATTTTCAAGTGAAAATAACATTTGAAAATTAGAGTTGTGTTTGGACATGAATATAATTTTGAATTTTTTTTGAAGTTTTGTCAGTGATCTGAGTGAAGATTTTGGAAAATAGTTTTTTGGAGCTTTTGAAAAATTTCAAAATTTATGTTCAAGTGAAAATTGAAAATTTATGGCCAAACACTGGTTTCAAAAAAATTGAATTTTTTTCAAAAAAAATTGAAAAATTTATTATGTCCAAACGGGCTCTTAAACTTACCATATAAAGTAATATCTGAGCCGCCATCGAATCTTTTTTTTTTAACGTGAAAGCAATTCAAGGATTTATATATTTCAAAAAAATTATTTCCGAAATATATTTTTTTGCGAATCACTCCTTCGAATCATACAGATCTATCTACCTTGAGCTTAGGTTGTGCAAGTTGAGAGACAACGGTTATTAGTTTTCGGTGAGATTTAAACCCTTCGTGTTCATGTTTACTGCACATGATTGCCAAAACTCGTACCACTTTGGCACCCTCTTGGGATTACTGTACCTTTTCACTGTTAAAGGAAAGTGATCTGCTACTTGTATGCATCAAGTTGTCAAAGTAATATGAGTGGCAAAGCTAAAGGGACAGTAGGAGGGGCGGCCCCCTAGGTGTGGGCATAATTCAGTAAATATTGGAATTACCGTATCAAAATAAAAATTTTTGGTATTTGGTGTACGATATTTTTTTATTTGGTTTAAGTTTTTAAAAAAATTGGTATTAAATATGATATTTGATATTTTAAGACAAAATACCGAAATATCGATACTGTACCGAAATATATATATTATATTACACAAAACATATATCATCAATTATAACATAAATATAAAAAATCTAAAAGTTTACTTTTCTTTATTCTCAAAGTTCATCAATTAACTCTAAACAAGTAACAAGACACTTCTAATGATCAAATATTTTTTTATATACAATTTTCTCTGTTTGGGTCTTTTTGAGAAAGAAGAGGTTACTGGACAAGCGAAAGAGATGCCGAAAGAGCAGATGCTTTTATTTGAAACAAAAGCATTAGCCGAGACATACCTCCGATATTTGTTAGTTTTGGACAAAATTTTTGTCAACAAATATTTCAGTTTTGTATTTTTGAGTACTTTAATTAAGAATATTAGAGTGTATGACTTTATGCACTAGTTAGTATTCAAACCGAATAAACCGAAGTTACCGAACCGAAACCGAAAGGAGAAAAACCGAATCATACCGAATTTAATTAGGTACAGTATTTGTATAGGATTTTAAGAAATCGCATACCGAAAATACCGAACCGAAATATCTAAATACCATACCATACCGACCGACGAACACCCCTACGGCTACCCCCTCTCCCTCCCCCTAATATTTGCATTTCAAGAATATTCCTTTGTCCTCTGTAACTCTTCATTTCACTAAGAGGCCGTTTGGTAGAGTGTATTAGAGAAAATAATGCATGCATTATCTTTGTATATTAATAATATTTTGTTTGGTACATTTTTTAACCTATGTATAACTAATACAAGCATTAGTTATACACTCTATTTGGTATTATCCTATGTATAACTAATGCATAGAAAACCACGATATTAGTAATACCAAGGCTATTAAAGTATGCATTAGCATGATTAAAGATAAAATTGTCCTTAAATTCCGTTAAAGCTAAGAATATAGAGGGCATTTTTGTAAACAACTAATTTATTTAAAAATTATGCAATGCATTTTAATTTTTAATACACTACATCAAACAATGTATAAAAAATAATCTCTGCATAACTAATGCTTGCATTACTAATCCATGCATTACTAATACACCCTATTCAGCATTATTCCTATGCACCCTACCAAACGACCCCTAAGGGTATACTTCTTTATTTATGGGTCTTAGTTTGGGGAGGAGTGCGACTTGGCCGTTTAGAATTTGAGTTAAATTGTAGGAGCCGTATTTAGGGAGAATTACACAAACCGTTCTAAAGTTTAATATATGTAGTATATATATTCACTTACATTAATCTAGCTTCCTTCTTTTTGTTTTAAACAAAACTATAATGCAATCCCCTTCGAGTATTAATTTATTTCATCTTAATTCTTTTATCACTGCCGCATTCATGCGTTTACTTCTTTCAAGTGACTAAATTTCTTATAATTATGCTTGACATACAAACTGATATAAAAACGAAATCAAAAAAATGAAAAATGAAAAAAACAAAAAGATAAGTACGAGATATTTCTCTATTCTCTTTTAATTTGTCCTTTTTTCTATTAAGCTTCAAATCTTTGTTGGCTTTACTTTTCATTTCCATGTATCTTTTGATTTCAAAGAAGTTGAAAGATGGTAAAATTAGATTCACGATATAATAAAATATGAAAAATATTCACAAAAATAAAATTAAAATAAAAGAGACAAACTTGTTCACTTATATATCAAATCAATGTTTTCAAGCTTATATAATATTATATATTTAAAATCACACGAAATGTGCGTAACAAGTCAAACCTTCATGATAGCCATTGGACTTCATCGGTTGATTTTATGTGAACAAATTTAATTGCATGGAGTAATAAAAAAAGCTAGAACTTATAGTTTTAAACATACAATAACACTTGTACGATTGCAAAATCAATGCATTAAGAATAAAATAAATATTTTAAAATTAACTTATTTTTAAATATAAAATTATTATTTTAAAGAAGACTCATAATAATATAATACTCCCTCCGTTCGAGTTTATGTGAACCTATTTCCTTTTTTGTCTGTTCTAAAATTCCTTTCTCAATTCGGAAACAATTTAGTTTAAACTTCCTATTATACCCTTAATGAGAAGCTTTATAACCACACAAATATTCTGGACCCCCTTTTGACTTGTGTAGGACTATAAATTCCAAAAGTCTTTATTTTTTTTTTAAATTCTGTATCCAATCAAACAAGTTTATGGAAGGAATATCACGTAAAATAAAAAAAGAGAATGATTGTGTTTAGCATTTTGTGGAACTCAAGAAGAACAAATGCAACTCACATCATTCTTGCATTAATTTGGACGTTCAACCTTTACAAGATGCTATTATGATTAGGAAGCATAGTGGATGTTAGTGACTAGAAGTAACATGGTTGGTCCTATTTGATGAAGACAAATAGCGCATCAAAATTGACTGCTCGGCCCGCGTGGGAACATCTACTCCTTCTTTTCTCTTTCAACTCCCTCTTTTACTGCCTAAAACTTTCAAACGTAAAGCCCGCCACCATTACCATTACCATTACACACCTGTCTCCCCAATTCAAAATCTCACTTTTCTCCACTGTGCTTTTCCTCGTTTTCTCTCATCTTTGAAAAAGAGAAAAAAAAAAGGACAGATTCAAACTCTTCCAACCCCAGCTTTTCTTACCTTTTCCTTCTTCTGTTTTCAGTAATACTTGTTACCTTCACACTAGTCATACATACACTTGGCGAGTTGACAATGAAATTGTTATCTTCATCCTCTGTTTCCACCACTTCAAGCAATGCTAATTATACTTCCAAGGTAAGTTGCATTTCTGGGATGTTGCGTCGCCTTCTTTGCTCCAACAGTCTTCCAACTCATCCCTCAGATCAAATTAGTCTGTCTACAACGTACCAGTACAGTAATCATACTAAAGAAGCAGAAGCTGATGATGGACTGTCCTTAAAAGCACCTGGGGTTGTGGCAAGGCTGATGGGATTAGAATCGCTGCCGCCTTTTAGCTTGGATCATGCAAAGGCAAGCAATAACAAATCAATCTCCCGAAGCCGCTCTATGAATTCCGTTGATTTGTTGAGAGAAATTAAAGGGAGAAATCCACGGGTGAATAGCTTTCGTGAACCACCAACGTACATGGAGCTTGAAGATGAGAATTTCTTTATTCTCAGCTTTGAAAGCAGAGAGATTGTGTCGAAACAGAGGAAAAATAATTTTGCAGAAATAAAGCAGAGAAGAAAAGAGAAGCTGAATAACAAGATAAGGGAGAGCGTGGATCTGAAGAAGAAAGAAAATTTACATGTTATTAATTATGAGGTTTCAACTCAGAAGCTAGATGACAAAGTGATCCTCATGCACAAGGATTCTCAGAAGTTTACAGTACTTAAAGATTCAACCAACGTCCTTAGACCAACAGATAAATTTCTTCAGAATATATCTGTTGGGATGGAAGACTATGAAGGAGCAAAAATAACAAGGAAGAAAAAGAAGAAAAAACGTGAAAGCTTTGCTGTAGAAAAACCCCTAACACAATTTGATTCAGAGAAATCAAGCCCAAATTCAGTTCTTTATTTTGCTGAGACACAAAATTCAGGTAGTTACGCTTGTGCTTCATAATTTTAGATTTTGTTGCATTCTCTTTTTTTCTTTATTAACTAATGTGCATTTTTATCTGAATGTCGTTATCAGAGAAGTTCTTTAGGCTGACAAATTCAAGATCAAGGAGAACACTGACCGAGGAACTTGAAAATTACAGGAAGCTGAAACTGACCGCAGGTGATAATAATGGAGTGGAAGCCAAGAAAAGTGAAAGAATTTGTGCTGAATCATACAAGCATTTTGAAAACTGCGTACAAATATGGAGTGGTTTCAGCACATTGGCAGATAGAGAGACAGTGGAAAGAAACTGGCTACAGAAAGAGATTTGCAAGTTTGAATACTGCAAGGAGATCGGTGGGGGCATAGGATTAAAAATTCTTGATCAGTTGTTGGAGGAGCTAGTAGATCAACTTGTTGAACAACCCTTATAGTATTTTGTATATGTAATACAACTTTCTTAAGGTTCTTAATTTTGGACCTCAACTCCACAAGCACCTTTTATCCAAGAAAACTCTAGTTTTTTCTTTTTTCTTTTTTGGATGTGATAATAAGAAAAATAACATGCATCAAGAAAGGGAAGAGCTTTTAGATAGGTCCGATATAATTTTTCAATCATATGTAAGGATAATTAGGCTACTTAGGGGTCGTTTGGTTACAATACGGCTTATGCTGGTATATTATATTAAAAGTGACAATTGTATAATTTCTAAGAATAAGATATAAGTTATCCCGACACTAATTTTAATCTCGGAATAACTTATACCAAGTTTGCTAACCAAATAAAATATTAAGATGATATTAAATTTTTATATCAACACTATATCTACTGATACCTCATAGCAAACGACCCCATAAAATGATAGTTCCACTCTCACTTGCTATGCGATGAGGGACTTTAGGCCTATTCGGACCAGGCCTATTCGACATTCGAGGATGGTTTTAAATTAGCTCCACATCATTGAAGATTGCGAATCCATACTTCGACATTCTCAATTTGCGACTATTTTTAAAAGAGTTTAACTGATCTAGTGATGGTGTAATATTTTTTTTTATATTACCAAGTTACTTTTACTTGACGTAACTGTTCGCAACAAATTTTCGTAATACGAAAAATAAACTGCAACAAAAATAATATGAAGAAAAAGTGATTTTATTGATAAATATTTGTGAGTACAATTCTATGTATCTCTTGATTCTCCTCTCTAAAATTCTCCGTGATTCGAGGGCTTGAGAAGCGTCTTTCTCGAATGTAGGATGATGTAGACCTCCTTGTGATGTATTTAATCGCTAAGAACGTCGAGCAACACTTTGTTGTTATGAGTTGATTTCTGGGAAGAACTCCGTTGATCACTCCTTTGTCGAAGAACTAAGCACTTGATGATTGATCTCTCTGTTTGTGGATGCCTTCACCAATTGCGGAGTGTTCTTCTCCAACTCTGAATGTCCCTTGAGAGTTATGTAACCCCTCTACTTATTGTTGTAGAGGATGGACAGTCCAGCTACATATGAACTAACTCTATTGCTTGATTCTGATTGGCTCATGTCATTTTAGCCACTTGGCAACCTGTGGTTGGTTCTTGCTTTTTGACTTGGATTGCCACATCATTTAACACGTGGCATCATCTTGTTGGCTTTGGATTTGACTGGACATGCCATGTCACTTGACACATGCTACGAGTCTGGGCCTTAAGATGAAGAGAACCTTGGGCTCAAAAATAATGAAATGGACTAATTTAACTTGTAAAGCCCAAATTAATTATTTAACCCAATTTAATTTAATCCAAATTTTGTATGGATTAGACCCAATAAATTTTATATGTCTACAGATACCCCCTACTTCAAGGTTTGTCCTAAAATGACTTATTGAAACTTGAAGACGATGCTTGAAGTACCAGTAAGACAATTATTATTATTTTCCGACAAAAGCCTCTTTTGAACTTAATTACACACATCTCCTTCGAAGGAAAGCAGGATATATCAAAATTGAAATTTCTTTCATGTAAAATTCTCCAAACTAATACTTGGGTAAATCTGCTTAATTAAAGAAGTTGCTTTTAATATTTTCCTTTTCCGGTTAAGAGATCAATCCAAGATCTTCTTAGGGACAAAAAAAAATCAAAGTAATTCCATCTTTTCACTTAGAATTTCTATTTTTAATGTAATTCTTCTTGGAAAGAATGACTAAGTCCCAACATTAAGCAAAGCCACATAACTCACTTACCTTAATTTGTGTTTGGTCATTAATTGCAATCCACACATGACGAGCTCTCAATTTATGTTTCATTAGCATACAGAATCTTCTTTCTTCATCTTCAGTCCAACTTGTTCACGGGATAATTAACTTCAATCCGATAACTCTCTTCTTTTCCGTTTAAAAGGAGAACTCTTCGTGCGATCCCTATAAAAAGAGGACCAAGCCAACTAGTTTTCCATCACAATTGAATATCAAACTCCTCTGTCTAACTGGGTCGAAGCACCAAAACTGATACTAGAGCTTCTTCCATCTCCAATTGCTTTCATGAACTGCTTACACTCGACCTTTCTTTCATTCTTTTTTTGTTCTTATCTCCTTAATTTTCTGTTGAATCATGACTCGCTCTCTCTTTTTTTTTTCTTACGCAGCAAATCATTCAATTTAAACACGTAGAAAAGAGAACTAGAAGCAATCAAGCGCACGCCATACAATAATTTGGGGATGAAGTTCTGCTTCATTTATTGCTTCTTTATTCAGAATTAATCCATATTGAAGGACTTCACTAGCATGAGAAGCCAAATTTGCAAACTTCGAGCAATGGAGATTGTTGTTCAAGACCAAATTTTTTGTCGCAAGTTAAAGCTTCGTGCTATAGGCACCGATACATGCCATGCTGAACAAGACTGTTGTGCAGCTTCCGATGTCTTTTTTATGTCAAACTAAAGTGCCATACTGCTGCTATTGGCACCGTATCCACAGAAACTTTACGTTGTTGGCATCGAGGATTTCCAAATATTTTTCTTTTGCAGTATTTTGCGAGAGTACCAGTGGCCTTTGATATCCCTAGGAAGATGAATTGCAAGCAAACCACTAGTCTCTTTGTTGTGGCTCGGCGAGAAAGACATATGAAGTGTCTTTTCAACCTCGACGACAAAATCCCTACTCTTGGAGGCTCGGAGAGACCATATTTTATCAGTGGTGAGTGAGACATGTACCATATTGCATTGTTGTAGGCTGGCGAGCAAGACAACTGGAGTAGGCTTTTCCAACTTCGGCGAGCAAGCACTTGGCGCGTCTCTGCTGTTTTGACTTCATAGCATTTCATGCTCGCATTGAAAAAATCGTATCTCGACCCAAGAGTGTCCAAACTGTAATCCGCTTGGTTCTGCAGAATCAAAACTTGCACCATAGTAACATATCCAAAATTTGGGGCCAAATTCCATAAGGACAAGCCGGAATGAACTTTTGAAAGCGATGCACAAGCCTGTCATTCCGCCTTCACAGCACTGCATGCTATCATTGGAACACACATATCTCAAGCTAGGAGCATCCAAATTGCGAACCGTCTACGCCGTTGGAAAGAAAATTTAGAGATAATGAAATATTTAAGATATCATAGAAGAATTCTTAGCATATTGTCCGCAGCAACTTTTTGAACTTGACCCATCTGTCCGCGAAATTACTTTTCAGCTTTGCGCACTATAGTGGAAAAATTCATATCTCGAGCTACAAGTGTCGGAATTACAATTCGTTTGCACCGTTAAAAAGAGAACTCAGAGATAGCTATAAATTTCATGGCAGAACTCTTTTCGGGCTATCAACAAAAAATTCGTGACATCGAATTAACTGCAGTGAACTTTCAGATCTGCATACCTTCAGCGAAAATAATTGTATCTTGAGATAAGGGTATCGGAACTACAATACGTTTGTTCCATTGGAAAGAAAACTCCTAGAGATGCAACACATAAAAATTCCATCTCGGCACTCTTCTCGGGCTAGAAACAGAAAAATATTGAAAGTCGAACTGACGGCAGGGAACTTTCAAGTTTGCATGCTTTCGGCCAGAAAAACTGTATCTTGAACTAGGAGCATCGAAATCACCAACAATTTGATCCTATGAAATTCGGACGTCGAGAACTATAATCATGTTGAAGATGAAGCTCCATTAATTCTTAGTTAGCCTAACAAATATTTTTGAAGTTGATTCTACAGCCTTGTAATGGATTCGGCTATTATCACGAATCTTATCTCTTTGTTTATTTCTTTTGCATACTTGCGAAAAAGTTCAACGAGTCCAGATATGAGTCTGAGATATCATACAAGATGTAGAGTCACCCCTTCACCACTTGTTGCGCTTGATTTGTTGATGGTCTTGAAGTTTATCAATGGCAGCTCCCGTGGTGATTGAAGGTTTTTCAAGAGAGATGACTTCTTATATACGAGGCATTGAGGATAGTATATTAAAATGTGGAGACGTCATATGGACTTGGAAGAAGCATTCAAGACGAGTCAGCCACAAAGCCTAGTTTACGATCATTTTCATGACTTAGGCTTTTGTATAGGAAAACGTCTAATTCCTTTTGTCTCAATATTTTTTTGATGTATCAACTTTTGTACTATTGAAGCAATAAACATCTTCTATACTTCAAAGAAAATCGTCTATTTTCCTCATAGATATGTTGCTCTACACTTGGAAGAATTAATGTAATGATCCGATGATGCCAAACTTTTAATTTTTTTAAAACTCACGCGACTGAACTTAGAATGAAACTCTAAGCTGCCTACGTACCTCAGTGAAGAGGATTAGGTCATAACGTAGTTAAGAGGGATCAATTTTTTTTTGGTCTTGACTTTTTCCTAGGCCGCATCTTTCGAGATTTTCAACCTAGCAGACTCTTTTTTTTTGGCCGTACACAGTTTAGACTCATGCGGGATAGGAGTGTAGCAACATGCAGTTTAAGCTCATGCATCGAGGAGAATCATGACTTGCAGTTTAGGCTCGTACGTCGAGGAGCGTAGGTGACTTTCATGGAAAGTACTGCTTCAGAAATTTTCCATTCATCGGACCAACTCTGAGACCATCCTTATTGACAATTTTGTATGCGCCACTTGAATAGGTTTCTTTCAGAACATATGGACCATCCCATTTTGAGGTAAACTTGTCACCTATGCGTTTGTTGAGGATTATAGGTCGTCGAACTGCTAGGACTAAGTCTCCCACTTGGAATGATCGTGGCCGCACTTTCTTGTTGAAGGCTCTAGCTAGTCGAGCTTGATAGCATTCCAATTTTTGTTGCGCTTCCAATCCTTTATCATCCAATGCCTCTAACTCTACTAAGCAAAGTTGAGCATTCTCTTCGGACGTGAGTCCTTTTGGATTGCTATCCACAATGATGGAATTTGTTGCTCTAACGGTAGGACTGTTTCTATGCCATACACCAAAGAGTAAGGAGTTGCTTATGTAGCAGTTCTGAAGGTTGTCCAGTATGCCCACAAAGCTTCACCAATTCTCTCATGCCAGTCTCTCTTGTTCTTTGCAACAACTTTCTTCAAAAGGTTACCAAGTCTCTAGTTAAAAGCTTCAGCAAGGCCGTTGGTAGGTGCATTATACATTGAAGACTTATGTTGTCTGAAACTGAACTTCTCGCATAGACTCTTTACGAGCTTGTTGTCAAATGGCGTACCATTATCAGTGATTATGTATCTTGGTATGACGTATCTAAAAATTATATATGACTTGATAAAATCGACAACGGTTTCCTTTTTCACCTCCTTGAGTGGAACAACTTCCGCTCATTTAGAGAAGTAGTCCACAGCGGCCAATATTTACATATGTCCCTTTGATGACTTTGGAAGTGGTCCAACAACATCAAGTCCCCATGCATCAAAAGTCCATGAAGCTACAGTTGGGTGAAGAGGCTCTGGAGGTTGGTGGATGTAGTTGGCATGAAATTGACACACTTGACATCTTTTGGCATGATCTATGCAATCCTTCACCATTGTCGCCCAGTAGTAGCCCATCCTCTTGATGTGAAAATGGAGCTTGGGACCAGATTGGTGTGCTCCACATGAGCTAGAATGTGCTTCCTCCATCGCTTGGAAGGCTTCTTCTTTGTTAAGACATCGCAAGAATAGTCCTTCAAAAGAGCGGCGAAACAATGTCCCCTTATAGAAGATGAATCGTGGTGCTCTTAGTTTGATGTCTGTTCTTTGTCGCGAATCTTCAGGTAACTTTCCCTGTTCAAGGTACTCTATTAGTGGTTGCCTCCAATCTTCTTCTTTAATCACTCGAATAGACGTATGATGGCTTTCGTTGACTTGAAGATCCAAAAGTCTAGGAATAACCCATCAATGACACATATACCTTTGTTGACTCATTCTCTGCAAGTGCCATCGTCGTGGCCAAGTTAGCCAAAGCATCAACCTTGCGATTTTCTTCTCTTGGGACGTGGTTTAAGAACACTCGGTCGAATTTTTCCAGTAAACCAGAAGCGTATTCATGGTATGACAATAGATCTTCCTTCTTTACCTCGTAACTCCCCAAAAGTTGGTTGATGATCAGCTTAGAGTCGCCGTAGATCTCCAACTGTAGAATCTTTATTTCTAATGCCATTTTGAGACTGACGATCAAAGCTTGGTACTCTGCAGCATTGTTGGAGCATGTTTCACCTAAAACAAAGGAGAATGACAAGACTAGTCTTTCTGGAGAGATCAACACAACACCTTCCCCCGCACTATTATGACATGCAGATCAATCAAGGAACATTGTCCATGGTGGCAATTCTTCGATGAACAAAACGTCTTCATTTGGAAACTCATCTGAAAGCTCCCATTCTGCCGGAAGAGGGTGATCAGCCAGAAAATTGGCTAATGCTTGTCCTTTCACAGCTTTTTGAGGTGTGTATGTGATCTCATATTGGTTAAACAATATGGACCATCTTGTTAGGAGTCCAGAAAGAACAGGTCGAGTTATCACAAACTTCATGGGATCTGCTTGAGAGATGAGTTTGATGGTGTATGCTTCAAAATAAGGCCTTAGCTTCTTTATTGCATAAAGTAACGCTAAGCATATTTTCTCAACAGGCATATAGTTCAACTCAGCTCCTATCAGAGTTCGACTAAGGTAGTATAAGGCTTGTTCCTTTCCTTCCTCATTCTCTTGAGCAAGTATTGCTCCAAGTGAACGTTCCTGTGCCGCGATGTAGAGTATCAATGGCTTCCCAAGCATTGGTGCCCCTAACACAGGTGGATTCAACAAGTATGTTTTGATGCTTGCAAAAGCATTTTGACATGACTGATCCCAATGAAAAGGGATATCCTTCCTCAATAGATGATTGAAGGGTTGACACCGTCCGGCTAGATTATAGATGAACCTCCGGATGAATGCTAAGTTTCCTTGGAGACTTCGAAGCTCCCTCAAGTTCTTTGGCTTGGGAATTTTCTGAATGGCGTCAATCTTTGTAGGATCAACTTCAATTCCACGATGACACACAATGAAGCCAAGAAACTTTGAGGTAACTCCAAATGCACACTTGAGTGGATTCATCTTCAGGTCAATTTTTCTTAACCTTTCAAAAACAATTCGAAGGTATTCAAGGTGGTAATGCCTACTCTTCGTCTTCACCACTAAGTCATCGACGTAGCATTCAACCCTCTTATGAAGCATGTCGTCAAAGATGTTTTGCATCGCGCATTGGTAGGTTGCACTAGCATTCTTCAGACCGAATGGCATCACTTTGTAGCAATATATTCCTTTTGGAGTTCGGAAAGCAGTACACTCTTCATCTTTTGGAGACATTCTGATTTGATTGTATCCAAAGGACCCATCCATGAATGACATAGATTCATGCCCTATTGTAGCATCAACCATGAGTTCAATAATTGGTAGCGGGAAGTCATCTTTTGGACATGCCTTGTTTAGGTCTCAAAAGTCAACACAAACACATATTTGACCATTCTTCTTCTTGACAGGTACAATATTCGATATCCATGATGGGTAATTCACCTCTCGAATAAATCCCGCCTCGATGAGCTTGTTGACTTCAACTTCAATTTGTGATACAATCTCGGGTCGAAACATGCGTTGTGGCTGCTTCACAGGGCGTGCTCCACTTTTGATCCCTAAATGATGAACAAATACCTTAGGATTAAGACTAGGCATTTCTCTATATGACCAAGCGAAGACATCCTTGTATTCGGTCAACAACTTGGAGTATTCCTCCTCCTCTTGAGACGTAAGCAGTGCACTAATGAAGGTGAGGCGTGGATCTTTTGGAGTATGCAATTGAGTTCCTTAAGCTCATCCATAGTTGAATGCCCGCCATCTTCTAGTTGAGGGGGAGCCTCATTTACTTCATCATCGACGTTAAGAAATGGGCTATCTTCCACAGTTATGTGATAGGATGTTTCCACAAAGTCTGACTTTTCTATTTGACTTCCTTGGATGGTTGGCATGGCTTCTTTCTCTTTCTTTGCTTCTTTATGATACTGGCAAGTGTAAATAATGGTTCTCCTTTGCACCTTCAGTGGTCCATCTGTATATATCAACAAAATAGACTTCCTCTTCATACGTGATGGGAAAGCACTACAAATTTCTTTGTCAACAACAACTTCAAAATGATCCCGCTCCTCATGGACTTTCTCCTTGTATTTTGATAGTATCTTTCTAGATGGAGACTTCCTTGTGGTCCCTAGGCAACAAAAGACAGAGGTCTTTGAGGTAGTGGAAACTTCTTTTAGATGTTTGGAAGATATACGTTCACCTTCGTGACTTAGCCTTTCAAACACCGAGACCGGAGGGGTTGAGCCTCCAATGCGATCAAATACTGAAGCCCGTTGTTTTGTTTTCTTGCCCTTAACTTCCTTCATCTCCTCTACCGAGGAGTATTGTGATGAAGCTATATCTTTGCTTCACTTTGATGAAATTCGAAGAGGCTCTGCCAAACTGAACCCCAACCCAAACTTTGGAGTGGCGACGTAGTGCCCTTGCTTTCTCAACTTCATTTGGGACTCATTGAGCCCATGTATCTTTTCACCAGTGACTTCTTCTTTGAGTTTCCCTAGTTGTGATGGATTGGAGAAGTCATAACCAGACTTTTCAAGCAGTATGAAGGCCTTAGGATCATAGTGCCATTTTATTTTATCAACTTAAAGATTGCCTTTAGCAGACTCACCCGTCACAGATGGGATTTGTGCAACTGGGACAGTCATATGCTCCTTCAAATGTTGGATATCTTTGTGACTCACTTGCTTCTTGGGGGTACATTCTTGTAGCAAAGGTTGCCCTTTCTTTCGACGCTCATGTGGAACATAGCGAAAAACCAGATGCTCCTCAGTCTTTGTCTATATGTCACCTTCGGATGATGATATCTTAACGGAGACTTCTTCCGTTCCCTTCTTAGGCAGTTTGGTGGTAGTCCATTGAGCCTCATTTTCCTCTTTTGACTTAAACCTAGCTTCGTCATCTGAGGATGGTTTCTCCACTTTTGGTTCACAAGAATTTAGGTAGAATTTTGCATCTGCAAAGTATGACTCCATCTCAGTGAAAGGCTTAATGTCTGCATCAATTTTGACTATCTCACCATCTCTTCTGTACTTCAGACATTGATGCAAAATAGATGATACCACCCCATTCTCATGAATCCAAGGATGTCCAAGCAACAAGTTGTATGATGTTTTAGCATCCATGACGTGAATCAGGGTGTTTGAATTCATCTCATCAATGGATAATCCTACACGAATCATACCTATGGCTTGTTGTCCTCCTTGTTGAAACCTTGGATTGTTAGGTTACTTTTGGTTAGCTCATCGATAGAGATCCCAAGCTTTTTTAGCACCATCTTTGGCATGATGTTGACAGTCGAACCATCATCAACAAGTATGCGATTGAGATGTTGTTCCCGAATGGACCCTACAATAAATAAAGGTCTGTTATGTGGCTTAAACCCCAGCAGCAAGTCATCATTTGTGAATGAAATTGTTGCATAACATGTGACAACTTTTCCGTTACCCTGATGTTCATGTGTTTTCATTGGAGCAAGCTCATCATTGCTTTCCTTTGTTTCGTCAGTACTAGAAACTACATGGGTTGCACTAACGTGACCTCCATGAAGGAATTTTCCCGAAAAGAATTCATGCAATGTGATGGGCTTTCAGAACTTCGGCGATAAGGCACTGTTAATCTTCTTGCTAGTAGAAGATTTGATATTTCTTGGTGATTGTAGCCTATCTGCATTGCTCATCATCGCTCTTGAATTAGGAATTCGTAGCCTCAAAACTTCTTGATATTTTCGCTTCTTGTGAGTGACTAGAATCCAACCCTCATCGTCTTTGTCTTTGGAGTGATTGTCTAGCTCTAGTGAACCTTCAAGAGTTTTCCTTGGAAGATCAACTTCAACGGGCTCGAAACTTCCAAATTGTAAGAAGGCAGTGCTTGACACGTTATGAAACTTTGAACACTTCTTTTCCTTAAGCGCAATACTTGCATGATTTACTTCTGCTGTTTCATTCCATGTCTATGATGATTTTTCCTTCACTTACAAGAGAAATAATTTTCTCCTTTAAGACGAAGCATTTCTCTGTAGGGTGGCTAATGACGTGATGAAACTTGCAGTATTTCGGATCACCAACTTTGCCAATTTCCTCTGGACTTTTTGATTCAGGGAGATCAATGACTTTCTTGTCCAGCAGTTCATCAAGGATTGTTGGTATGTCTAAATCTAGAAATGGATAAACCTTCGACTCTAATTCCTTCAAGGTGGGACGACGCTTCTCCTCTTTGGGATATTGACTCGGGGTCTTATCCTCCTTCACTTTTTGCTTAGTAGTGACCTTCACAGAAGTTGCTTTTACGACCATTGATTCTTTGGTTTGGTTCTTTGATGCAACATTTTTCTTGAACTCCTTTTGATCAGCAAATGGAGATGCCTTTCCATGACTTGCGATGCTGAACTCCATGTCGTGCGCTCGTGTTGCAAGTTCTTCAAAAGTTCGTGGTTTGATCCCTTGTAGGATGTACAAAAGGCCCCAGTGCATTCCTTGAATGCACATCTCCATAGCAGATATTTCTGAAAGGCGATCTTTGCAGTCCAAACTTAATGCCCTCCAACGATTAATGTAATCCACCACGAGCTCGTCCTTCCTTTGCTTGGTGCCTGTCAACTCTATCATGCTTACAGTTCTTCAGGTATTGTAAAAAAAAATGAGGAATTCCTTCTCAAGTTTCTCCTAACTATCAATGGACTCGGGCTCCAAGTCAATATACCAGTCAAATGCGTTTCAGAGAACGAACAAATTGTTTTACCAAAAGGTCACCATGCGTTCCAGCATTGCTACAAGTCTCGAAAAAGTGGGCAATATGTTGCCTTGGGTTCCCTTTGCCATCAAATTGATGCAACTTTGGTGGTTGATAATTGGTTGACATGGTTAAACAATCAATCCTCTTAGTATAAGGCTTAGAGTAGTACAACGAACTTTGCGATGGTCCTCCATATTGAGCTCTGATAGTGTTCGTTATCATGTCTTGCAATTGTTGGACAGATAACACCGCAACTGAAGTAGATTGCTTTTCCTTTTGAATGTTTAACTTTTCAAATGATTCATCAATAGTTGTTTTCTGGGAGGTGAAGACAGGTGAACGAGGAGGGACATGGCTCGACTCTCCAGGTGCATAGGCCTCCAATTTGTTCAAAAGTTGAGTGATTTGAAGGTCTTTGTCTTCAACAGATTTCTTAAAGATCTCTATAGTCTATTCCATCATGGCAAACTTTTCGTCCATGTTAGTTGCGTCAGTCATCAGGGCATTGACTTTCGTTGAAACTAAAGAATTCACCAAATCCTCAAATCTATCAAGGTTTGAGGCTGTTTGAGAAAATTTGTCAAACATCGAGAAAGGGGTGTTGCCCTTAGAGATTGCGGTTGCGAACGTCATATGAGATCTTCTTTTCTTTGCCATCTCCAAGGAGGCGAAGTATTCAGATATATCCAAGCCACTAGCCTTGAACTTTCTTCGAGTGACTTGGCCAACATGACTGAGCTCAGCGGATGCGGCAACAGTAGCATCTTTGCATGAAACATCATGCTTGCGGAAGGCCATTGTAGCAGTAGATCTGAAGTTTGTAGTTTTCAACTTGCAAGAAGGAGAGATGAAGGACAGAATTGGTCTCACTGGGCGTGCCAAAATTTGTTCGCAACAAATTTTTGTAATACAAAAAATAAACTGCAACAAAAATAATATGAAGAAAAAGTGATTTTATTGATAAATATTTGTGAGTACAATTCTATGTATCCCTGATTCTCCTCTATAAAATTCTCCGTGATTCGAGGGTTTGAGAAGATTCTTTCTCGAATGTAGGATGATGTAGACCTCCTTGTGATGTATTTAATTGCCAAGAACGTCGAGCAACACTTTGTTGTTACGGGTTGATCTCCGGGAAGAACTCCGTTGATCACTCCTTTGTCGAAGAACTAAGCACTTGATGATTGATCTCTCTGTTTGTGGATGCCTTCACCAATTGCGGAGTGTTCTTCTCCAACTCTGAATGTCCCTTGAGAGTTATGTAACCCCTCTATTTATAGTTGTAGAGGATGGACAGTCCATCTACATATGAACTCTCTTGCTTGATTCTGATTGGCTCATGTCATTTTAGCTACTTGGCGACATGTGGTTGGTTCTTGCTTTTTGACTTGGATTGCCACATCATTTAACATGTGGAATCATCTTGTTGGCTTTGGATTTGACAGGACATGCCATGTCACTTGACACATGGTACGAGTCTGGGCTTTAAGATGAAGAAAACCTTGGGCTCAAAAATAATAAGATGGACTAATTAAACTTGTAAAGCCCAAATTAATTATTTAACCCAATTGAATTTAATCCAAATTTTATATGGATTAGACCCAATAAATTTTATGTGCCTACGGTAACATATAACTTTCTTATTTTCAAGTTTATAAATCTCAATTTTTAAAAAAGGTTACTTATAAATATTTTTGAATGGCCTGATAATACAAAGAAAAAATTGACACTTCCCCTACATATAAGTTAACTTCTAATTAAAATAAACGTTGATGGTTTCGCCACCTAAAATGACAGCATAGTCTGAAAGTTTTTCTTTCATTGGCTTATTGGATTTATGTTGTTGGCTACTATAACTCTAAATATATAAGTGATTGAAATGGTATAAAAATACCCTCCATCCATCTATTTGATTCAATTTGCTTTCACCTTATTTTTTTGGCTCTTTTATGGCCTTAAAACTAACAGCTCATACCCTATTAAAATTTTTTTAAATTATTTAACACGTGATTATTGGGACCCCACAATAAACTAAAAATAAAAAGCTTTCTCTCTACGCTCATTCTTTATTAGGCGTTGTGTTCTAATTTTAATTACTCTGTTTCGATCGCTTGTATTTGCTTGCGAGCCTTTTAGTATTGATTAGTGTATTTAGTCTCACTTATCTTGCTGCTACTTTCATTTGTAGTATATTCCTTAGTAGTTTTCCCCTATTTTGTGCTTTTTAGCTTCAAATTATATTCCCTTTATTTACTGATCCAATATTTTAAACCTGCTAAAATATTTCCTTTATTTTTATTCGTTATCGGTTTTTTGGTAGTGCTTGCTTAGTGTGTCTTAGATTTTAGTGGTTGTACTGAATGACAGTAGGGTAAGTCATGTCCTCAGGGGGTCCTCAGGGAGGGGGGAGAGGGGTAAGGGGCGTAAGAGTGGTAAGGGAGCCCCCTGGTTGAGAGTTCGGTCTTGGAAGATACAGACTTTGACGGGGAAGTATATAGAGTTAGCGAAGATTCTCCAAAATAGGAAGATCAATATAATTTGTCTCTAGGAGACTAGATAGATGGGAGCTAACGCACATCATGTAGACGTGTTTAAAGTATGGTACTTTGGACGCGTGGGGGGGGGGGGGGACGGGGTAGGTATTTTGATCGATAAGTATTCACAGGGAGCTAGTAGTGGAGGTTAGGAGGGTGCACGATATGGTGATGATTATTCAGTTGGTTGTTAGGGGGTTTACTTTAAACGTGATTAGCCAAGTGGGCTTGGACGAGGAGGTCAAAAGGCCTTCTGGAAGGATTTGGATGAGGTTATGCGTGATATTTCACACACTGAGAAGCTTTTTATAGGAGGAGATTTTAATAGCCGCATTGGGGTGACATCTGGGGTTATGATGATGTGCATGGCGGCTTCAATTTCGACACTAGAAATGGAAGAATAGAGCGTATAAATTATTAGAAAATCAAATGAATACACAATTATAAAAGAAGGGGAAAGATTATATATACATATAGATAAAATACCGGCAACAACCATATACTTGAAATAGTTGATCTAGACATGTCGTAAGGCATAGGATTATTGAGATATTGGTTTCACAATCCAAGAAAAGGTTTTCACAAAAAAAAAAATGGAAAATAATTTAGGAGGAAAAGGCATCCTAAAAATGAAAAATGCAATGGGTTCAAAACCTTTTTTTTTTTTTAAAAAAAAGAATCATTTTAACAGCTTGTTTGGATGGTTGTTATCTATTGTATTGCATCGTATTGTTACTTTTAATATAATATTTATTTTGATTGTTACTTAAATTTTATTGTATTGAAAAAGTAATGTGTCCATCACATCTCCCATTTACAATAAGCAATTAAAAATTGGTATAACATAAAGACTTAAATACAATAAAGTATTAATTTTACCATCATACCATCGTAGTCTTTTACATCTGATTTGAGTTCTACCAGAACCGAGAAAACATCACAGACAGATAGACGCAAAGGCTTTGCAACCCAAAAAAAAACAAAGAGAAGGAAAAAGATAGACGTAAGTTTCCATTCATCGAAAAAACTAAGTAAACAATATGGATATGAAAAGTGATTCTTCGGAAGATGAATAGATATTGCATGTTCACTATATTTATATAAATCTTTGTTGGATACATGAAAGAAACATTAAACATTGAAGAACTATGGTTTCCATTTCTTAATGACCTGGAACGTTACATTTTGGAACATGAAACCTCTTGGAAACGATCTTCTCCTTTAATTGAGTAATTGAAAATTAATGAGGGAAAAAATAAAATAAAGAGTGAAAATAGGATAAAAACCAAAAGATTAACGAAAAGATCACGGAAATAACTGCCATGGATAATGAACATTAGCAAAACCATGTCATTTATCCGCAAGACCATGGACTTTTTGGCCTCTGAAAAGGTTCTGTCAACGCCATTAGAGCAAAAAAACAATTGCTTCCTCATAGATCTCACAATGGTGAATATTACAAAAAATAAGAAGACTTTCTGCAAAATGAAAGGAGTGCAAGAAGCACACGCTGTATAAAAATAAACAGTATAAGAGCAGGAAAAAAATATGAAGGAAAGATGCAATTTATAGCACATTATTAGAAAGATGGGGGCTATGGATTAGAAAAGTCACAACCTAAGATACAATTTATAGCACAATAAATAATTGGGGGTTATAGACTTGAAAAGTCACAACCCTCAATCAAGAGGTGTGAGTTATGGATATGGATATTTAAATTTAAAATAATATAAATGGTTAAAATGAAATAAAAAAATCAAAAAAATGAGAAAAAAGATAAATAGGATTCCTACATTATGGGAGATGCCACATCATCTTGTCATTCCCCTTCTTTATATATATATATATATATAGAGAGAGAGAGAGAGATTAATGGAAATCTTATCAAATAGTTGTTCAATTTTCTAATCTTACAATGTTTTTATTTTTGTCCAAACAAATGAAGAGGCTAAAACGAGCCTTGGAGATCAAGAAGTACGTGAAATTCAACCCCCGGGAGCTGCCATACCTTGTGAAATACGTAGCAAACTGCACCAACACATGCATTAAACAGTTCCAAGGAACGCCTGCACCGATCCTGGCATTTTTGGACTATTTTGTTATGCGAATTGCTCACCAATTCATACTTGTATTTGCTCTTTTAGTTGTAAACCCCAATGCCAATAAGATCTCTGTCGCTAGATTTTTTTTTGGTTTTTATTTGATGTTCATATTGGGGTCCGAATGAATTCGGATTTATGAGTTCTCTCGCTAGCTATTTCTTGATGGAATAAATTTATACGCTTCTTTTTTGTTAGTATCAGGTTTCCCTTTGCTTTTGAGGTAGTAGTATATGGATCTTTTAACCCCAAAGTGAAATTAACTCTCTTTTAATTTGTCGTAGGGTATTCACAGATTTTAAAAAACTAATTTTTGGGCACGTGCCTTGCACGTATATCCCATATTAATTTTATATAACGTATATCTAAATCTAAAATGGTTAAGTTACTAATTCAAATATACATATTCTACAAATATTTGATTGAAATATAAGTTACAAATCCAAAAATGCAAAAGTTATCACTTTTTACCTATCCTTAATACCTCTTGTGAATGAAGTCAAAAATCCTACTATCTAACCAACTCAATCTCAATTAAAAATCTCAACAATGACACTATCGATTAGAGTTTCTCTTTTTATTTTAAGATTATATAACCGGTGATTGATTTTATCCTGTATTTAATTAGTCCCAATATAATTTTAATATAAATAAATATGCAACTATTAGTCGTACACATACAATACATAGCTAGTATATATAGTACCAACACGCAACACTTCACCATAAATTTAACTCTTCTAACCACTTGCAAGGCACATCTTTCGGTCCTTCGTGGGTTTCTCCTATTTTAACAATTTTGAATTTCTTTCATTTAAATTTAACATTTTAAGAAGTTAAAATGATACAAGCATTTATAAAAATAAAAATAAAAAGTTTCATTTTGTGACGATCCAGCCAGTCGGCTCATGAGTTACCGCTTCGTTTCCCCCATTTCTGCTTCTTTATGCTTCATTATCCGTGTTTTGTGGTATCGGGTTGGTCAGATCGAATCCGAAATGATTTTGGTAAGGTTTGAGACACTTAGTCTCTTTTAAGGAAGTTTAAATTGGAAAAGTCAACCGGATGTTGACTTATGTATTAGAGGGCTCGGATGTGAGTTCTGATGGTTCGATTAGCTTCAGGAGGTGATTTATGACTTAGGAGTGTGACCGGAATGAGTTTTGGAGGTTCAGAGTATATTTAGGCTTGAATTGGCGAAGTTGACATTTTAGCGATTTCCGGTTGATAAGCGAGATTGTGATATAGGGGTCGGAATGGAATTCCGAGAGTTGCAGTAGTTCCGTTGTGTCATTTGGGATGTGTGTGCAAAATTTCAGGTCATTTGGACGTGGTTTGGTTGGGTTGGGTTTTTGATCAAAAGCGGAATTCGAAAGATTTTAGAAAATTTGGCTTGAATCCGATGAATTTTGGGTGATTTGATATTGTTTGAGGTGATTTGATGATTTGAAACAAGTTTGAATAAGGTATTAGGATGTTTGTGCTTTCGGTTGAGGTCCTGGGGGCCTCGGGGTGATTTCGAATGGTTAACGGGAAGTTTGGATTGTTGTTGCAGCTGCTGAATTGCTGCTTCTGGTATTTTTGCACCTGCGGATTGGGGACCGTAGGTGTGGCGCCGCATATGCGAGAGAGGGGCCGCAGAAGCGGCCAGAGGTATGTTTGACCGGTATCGCTGAAGCGACTAGGGAACCGCATCTGCGATATCGCAGATGCGGGTGGCTGGGAACTTAAGTGATTCCGCAGAAGCGGACGTAGATACGCAAATGCGGTACCGCAGATGCAGTTGAAGTACCGCAAATGCGGTACCGCAGATGCGTTTGAAGTACCGCAGATGCGGAAATGTCTGGGCAGAACATATAAGTTATTTCATTCGCGATTTTGAGCTATTTTCACAATTTCTACTTCGGTTTGAGAGCTTTTTGGAAGAGGGATTTCAAGGGAACTTCATTGAGGTAAGGAATTTGGACTTAAAACTCGTTCCTATACTATTATTACACAGATTAGAGCTAGAAATCATGGAAATTAAGGGTGAAAATTGGGGAAACTAGGGCTTGGAAACTTTGACCTTTAATTGAGGACTTGGAGGACCATTTGGGGTCGGATTTGAGAACTTTTGATATGTATGAACTCGTGGGGAGATAAGAAACCTATTGATGTAAAAATTATTGAATTTCGAGACGTGAGACCGGGGGCCGGGTTTTGGTAATTTCGGGATTTTGTCGTATTTCGATTATTTTCGCTTGGGCTTCGTTCCCTTAGGGACTGATTTTGGATAGATTCGACGCGAGTGGAGGCCGATTCGAGGGGAAAAGGCGTCGCGAGCTAGAGATTTAGCCAGTTCGAGGTGAGTAATGATTGTAAATGATGTTATGAGGGTTTGAAATCCCGGATTGTACATCATAGTGCTATATTGAGGTGAGGCACACGCTTGATGACGAGCGTGAAGTCGTGCACTATTGGGGATTGTGACTTGGTCCGTCCCGATTGATAATTTTATCGCGTATTTGACTGAAATCTATTTGTTATCATCATTATTTTGGCTGAATGCCATATTTGGACCTTGTGCCAACTATTTGAACCCTTCGGGGATTTTTACTGGTATTTCCTCACTTTTGACTTTATACTTGAACTCAGTCATGTTATATTTCACTGTTTTTCATACTCAGCCAAGTTTACTCTATTTTAACACTTATATGATCTTTTAAATGATATTTTGAGCTGAGAAACATATTTTACTACTGATCGAGTGGCTGGTGAGGATTTTTGACTGAGTAAGGCCGAGTGCCTATATTGTGAGGAAACATTTGATACTGATTATGAGGCCGAAGGCCTAGTGATGATGCCACGAGGTGGCTAGATATTGCGCTTGGGCCTTAAGGGGCTCCTCCAGGAGTCTGCACACCCCCAGTGAGCGCGGGTACCCATTGTGATGTGAGATTGAGCCCGAGGGACTGGTATTGTTCTATGTGATTGCCCGAGGGGCTAGTACTATTCTGAGATGTTGCCCGATGGGCGGATTTATTGATATTGTGCCCGAGGGGCAAGCCTTTATGTGTTTACTTTTCATAATTGACTGTCAATTACCTGCTTAATCATTGAAAAAGGCTTTTCATTAAACTACATTTGAGTTAAAGAATTTTACCTATCTTTCACTGATTTACTGCTTCATTATAGAATGCTTTGTACCCTATGTGATTTCTTGTTTTCAGTTTTTATTTACATTTGTTACTCACTGAATTATAGTACTCACTTTACTCCCTGCACCCCTGTGTGCAGATTCAGGCGTTGCGGATCCTACCAGTGCGAGTTGAGAGCTCCCGACAGATATCAAAGTCCACGAGGTAGCTGCTTGACGTCCGCAGTCCCGTGTTTCTCCTCCTTTATCACTTCTATCTCTTTTCAGACAGTTGTACTAGTTTATAGACTTAGCAGACTTGTATTATGACTTATAGATGCTCATGACTAGTGACACCCCGGTTTAGGGCTGTATTGGGTTGTACTTCCGTATTTTATTGATATTATCCGCTACTTAGTATTATTAAATCATGTTTCAGACTGCTTTTATGTTGCTTAACTGCTTTCAAAAGTGAATTGAGTTTAATTGGCCGACCTTGTCTTCACGAGAGGCGCCATCACGACCGGGTTCGGGTTTAGGGTCGTGACACAATTTCCTCCTAAAATAAGGACAATGTGAAGTTAGAACGGTAACAATTATGAGTTACATATTTGTATACAATGTAATATTTCACAGCAAATTAAGTTTCCTTACTTATTTATAGATTTAAATGATAAAATAAGAGTTGTACCAAAGTTTCCAAAACATGTTACTGCTAAAATTGCTCTGAACACCCAAAACTCAAAAGTCTACTCAGAGTTTACCACAAGCAAAGTACAAATTAGGACATTGAAGGGCAGAGAGCGAGACAGAATTAACACTTTTTCTTATCAGTAAATTGGAGAAGTAATTCCAAAAGGCTAGTACGTCTATAAATATGCATACCAAATCAAACCACCATATCATCTAGTTAAAGAGTAACTAATCTATTTAAAGGGAGAAAATGAATCTAATAGTAACCCCAACCTCAATTCCAAATTCTTAATATGCTAGGATGAAAGAGTGATCATATTCTTGTGGAGATGCTCTTGTGGCTCCTTAACTTGAGGAATATTGCTACATATGCCATCTCTCTGAGAGTGGAGAGAAGAAGTTTAAAAGTGATGCAATGAAGACTAATGCCGCTATTGTCTCAACTTCTCTTTTCACGACAATTACCAAAATCTCTCTTCAAGGACATGGCTCTTGATAGAGAATTATGGAGGTCGAGCATTAAGGTTGTAGGTTAGGGGAGAGGGTGAATATTTTTACAGCACAACTGAGAGAGACTATCTAGTTAGGAGTTAGACTAGGAATGTCAGTGGTCGTCTATTGATGCAGGGCTTTACCTTCTAGTTGTACTATACCAACCATCTAATTCGTATTTCGTATTTCGTATCCTGTGTTTCATATTTCGTATCTCCTATATATTGTTGTTATTTTATTACGCATTTTTATGGTACTAATATATTATCTCCTATTGCTTTTTTTGAGCCTTTTGAGCCGAGGGTCTCCTGGAAACAGCCTCTCTACCCTTCGGGGTAGGGGTAAGGTCTGCGTACATATTACCCTCCCCAGACCCCACTTGTGGGATTATACTGGGTCGTTGTTGTTGTTGTTGTTGTCTCTTCAATTTGTAAGTGAAGACTTATGTAAAATTTTTGTAAAGATCGTTCTTAAATAGGACAAAGACAAGCAAGTTGGAAAGATTGTAACTTAAACTTTATGTAGGAACTTAAATGCAATTGAACGTAAGAAAGGGAACGAGGAACAAAATTCATCTGTTGTGTTTCAATATGTATGAATATGGTCCATGTATTAAATATTCAATGGATTTAGTGTATTTATTTATTATTCAACATAACTTCTCAAATTCTTCATTTCTATAACAACAAAGAGAATGTTGTTTAATGTAACAGTTTTATGAAGAAGGTAATATATTTATTTTTCAATGGGTTTTATAGTCATTCAATTTTATAAGGTTATTTCGGTCTTTCAGCTTTTGCCTTGAGGCTTCACACTATAGTATGATTCATACGCACTATGACAAGAACAAATAAACAAAAGTTTCAACCAGAAAGTATTTAATTGTCTAAGGGATATAGAGCGAGAATTTTATCTGCGTTGATGTATTAAAATTAAAAGTTTTCTTCTTATCTATCAAAATTTTAATGTGACGAGTTTAATATTTAATAATTTAAAATATTTTGACTCTGGAAATTAGGATGGATTTTTAGTTTTCGTCTGTGGAGTGTGGACCTCCAAATAAAATTCGTTTGAGCTCCAAACTGCACCAACACATCGTTAACCAGTTAATTATTTTTGCGTGACATGGTTAGGAATGGAAGCTAAATTAAAGTAGCCTTAGTAGAGTAATTGTCACAACCCAAAATTCATCAAAGATCGTGATGGCGTCGGACATCTCGGTCAGACAAGCCAACATTGAGTAATTAATTAAACTCTCTTTTTAATATTTTAGGAACCATAATTTCCTTTAATTTAACTAGTAAAAGGAAATCATCACTGAATAAATAAAATATTTACAACTTTTAATATTAAATATCCCATAATCATCCCAGAACCCGGTGTCACAAGTGCATGAGCAATCACTAGGAAATCAAATGAAGTACAATAACTGTCCGGGATACAGATTTGGACAGGAAGTAAATACAATACACTGAAAGAGACTATGCTGGTTGCGGGTTGCCTCGAGAGATGCAGCTCGCCTAAGTCTCTGTGTCATCCATGCTGCTACACCTATTAGGCCGTTAGAGGTACATGTTCCTGTGCAACAAAAATGCACAGCAAGTGTAGCATGAGTACATAAACAATGTGTACTCAGTAAGTATCCCGTCTAATCTCGAAGAAGTAGAAATGAGAGGTCGACTTCGACACTTACTAGTGGTCCAATGATAATATATCAATAATTTAATAAATCGAGGATTTTCATAAAAATGACGGTAACTCAAATTGCATGAGGCAAGTAAACAATTCTTTCGTTTATAGGAAATTCCCAAATTCATTTTCATCATTTATACATTTATCTCAGGCCAGAGAGAAACAAATATCAACATCTATGAATTTCAAGGCAAGCAATACAAGCTTGCGCAAATCATGCCGAGGTCGTACGGCCCGATCCAATAAATATTTAAATTGTGCACTGCCAGAGGGTCGAATGGCGAGAACCATAGATGCATCCATTACCCCGCTCGCGAATCATACATGCGACGCAGGTACACATAGAAACACACATTCAAACAGTCAATCAAGACTTCATCAGGCAAAAACAATTACCCAAAGAAATAGCAATTCTCTTTAACGGTCAAGAAAATGATGTTTAATTCCTGTAGAAATTCATTTACCAATTCAATATGATTTAAGCATTTTAAATCGACAATAAGATTCCAAATATTACAAGTAGAGCATGCTTTTGGGTCCTAGACTACCCAGACTTATGCATAATAGTATCTACGCATAGACTCTCGTCACCTTGTGCATACGTAGCCCCCAAAAATAGGAGCACATATCGAATTAATTCACCTATGGGGATAATTTCCTCTTACAATGTTAGAAGGAAGACACACCTCACTCCGAAGCCCACTTTCAGATCCAAGATTATCCTCAAACCCTCAATTCGGTGCCGAACAATCCAAAATTAATGAAATAGTGTATAAACTAATCAATACATGTTCAAAAATTCATATTTCAACTATTAAGGTGATTACCCAACCCTAAATGTAAGATTCCTAAAATTCACCCCCGGGCCCAGGTTCCGAAAATTTTCGAAGAAAGTTGTTACCCATAACTTTATGAAGTCAAATATATGATTTTTACCAAATTCCATAACCATTTTCGTGGTCAAATCTCATTTTTATAAAAAACCCAAGTTTTCATCTAAACCCTTGATTTCACCAATTTTTACATGTTAATCTATCCATAATCTATGTATTAAACTCATGTTGTGTAGAAATTACTTACCTCAAAGTGCTAGGTGAAAACCTTCTTCCAAAAGTTCCAAAAATCGGCCAAATCCGAGACTCAAAACTCAAAAATTAGTAAAAAAAAAAATGGCTGACTCCCATTTTTAGGCATTCTACCTAGGCAAGTCGCACGTATGAAATGCGACTTTGCCTGATTTTCGGGCAAAAATTGAACTACTATCAACCTTCTGTTAACGGACCATAACCTTTTGTGCTAATATCCAAATAATAAATGGTTTAACTTTCTGGAAACTAGAATCAAAGATCTACAACTTTCATGTTTTGCAAATTTTTAGATTCTTTATAGATTTCGAGATATAAGCTTCCAAAGTAGGCTCCTCGCATCAGAAATTTCTGGGGAAATTGCAAGACAACTTTACCAGCCTTTATTCAATTGATCATAACTTTCTGTAAAAATATCTAAATGATGAATGGTTTATCTTTCTGGAAACTAGAATATAAGAGCTACAATTTTCATGTTTTGTAAATGTTCAGATTCCTTATAGATTGCAAGATATGAGCTTCCAAATTCAACTCCTCGCATCAGAAATTTCTGGCGAAACAACTTCTGCAACAGAATTTAAGCAGCTTTCTTTGTCCGAAATCCACCCGAGGCCCTCGGGACCTTAAAAAATTATACCAACATGTCTCAAAATATGATATGAACTCGCACGAGGCCTCAAATCATATCAAACAACGTCGAAATCATGAATCGCACTCCAATTCAAATTTAATGAACTTTAAAATTTCAAACTTCTACTTTCGTTGCTTAAACCTATCAAATCACGTCCATCCGACCCCGATATCAAAAAGTCCACTTTCGGTCAAACTCCTCAAAAACCTTCAAATTTCTATCTTTAGCCAAATGACTCCAAAATGATCTACGGACCCCCGAATTCACTTTCGATCGTGCTCCTAATAACAAATCTCCATACAGAGCTATTCCCAGAATCGAAATTCCTAACGGACATTGATAACACTGAAAGCCACTTTAACCCAAACTTATGAAATCCTTCCAAAAATGCTAACTTCCACAATAGGTGCTGAAACGTTCCCGGGTTTTCCAAAACCTGATACGGATATACGCCCAAGTCCGAAATTATCATACGAACCTACTGGAACCTTCAAATCCCGATTCCGAGGTCGTTTACTCAAAAATCCAATCTTAGTCAATCCTTTCAATTTAAAACTTCTAAAATGAGAATTCTCTCTCCAAGTCAACTTCGAACTTCCCGCAATTCAATTCCGACCATGCGTACAAGTCATAATACATGAAGTGAAGCTATTCATGGCCTTAAACCGCTGAATGACGCGCTAGATCCCAAAACGACCAGTCGGGTCATTACATTTTCTCCCACTTAAACATATGTTTGCCCTCAAACATGCTAAGAACTGCACTGGAGTTGTTCGAAATCACTGTTTAACACCTCGTGCACCTACCCGTGCTTCTACAACCCAGTTGAGCACATTAGCTCGATCAATTCTGAAGATATTCCATTTTATTCAAGCAAATAAGCTTAGAGCATAATTCCAACATTCGGAATTCTCCGTCAGGCCTGCTTCCAATATATGAACATCGTATCAATCACTATACGAGGTACCAGAACATGACTGCATACCTTTGGTGAATTCCCACCATGCACCACATCATTAGCAGGACCATAATAACATTCTCTGATCATAATAACCAACATTCCCCGAATCTGGTGCTCACAACGCACCTCATGATATATATATATATATATGTCTTGTTCCAACTCTCGCAATACCGCCATGACAGAAAAGATGTGTAGAAATTTATAACCAACTGCCAAGTCAACAAATCATTGAGTCTATACTTCTGACAAGAACCATTACCTCATTCTAAACCAAATAATGATCTTTGCTCTTTAATATACTTCATATAATCCGACTGCACTGATCCTAGATCCAATAATCTCGTCTCACCCAGTATGAATTGCTCAGGCAATAAGCCACCCCGATCATGATCAAAAGTCCCATATGATGCCATAACATGCCAATAGGTTGCAAGCTCGAACGTGATACATAAGGAAAACGAACTCAGGAAGGGACTACTCAACTTACGCGACTAATATGAACTTTCCTCAGAAAATGGGAAACAAAACACACAAAAACAGGTATAAGGAACTGTACTCAACATCACACTGTTGCGGCGTGCAACCCGATCCAAACAACATACCCATGGCGGCGTGCCACACGATCCATACATAAAATTCACATAAGAAGATACACACCGAGCTAAATTACTCATTACAACAAAATACCGAATATTGATCATAAGCACGCTAAGTGCATAATACCATCCCTGGGGAGACATATAGCCCCATAAGCTAACAAACTCAAGCACAACTGAGGTGCGATATATGTTCTGAAACTAAAGAGCCATCCTACTCACATAACACCATCGCTACGCGGAACCTCAACACAATAAGAAAATTATTGAGCCGTTCACAACTCACATAGCACAATATAACATTACATACCGACGGCAAAATAATATCCAACGTCCGAATACTCCTCTATAAGGAGCACTATGATAGAATGAACACATCCGGCCTAATATAGAGCCCATATTCATACTTAAATCTATTCACAGACCTCAAGCCGATTCTGATCGTACCGAACTAGGTCCATAATCTTTCCTGGGTCCATAATAACCACCTTTTTCCTATATAACACAAGAACAACCATCATAACTGGAGTAATCCTCCACAGTCCACAACCCAATAAATCGAGTGCCCTCCAGGCATCAATTCTCAAATTAACGATATCACCACAATCTTCATACTTGGTTTATTTATTCAATCAATGAAGTGACTACATGCCATACTTATACAACCTTCCCGTGGGGCATGCTCCCACGACCTTCCGTAACAGATAACAGGTCTATACATCTATACCATTGGCGGCACTAACGCTGAAAAATGATCAAAAATCCTTAACCAAGATGCAAAGCCTTTTTCACAAAACACCGATCCTAGGTGACGTTGACAACAATGCCGGCTTACTCTAAATATTCAAATCCCTTTTATGCTCATCTGAGCTCGTGACATCCTTGTCAACACCGAACCGCAACCTTGATCCTCACTTTCAAATTCCATACCACTCATTGCACCCAATATGCTAATATGTAATAGCACAAGATCTTCATTATAACTCCTGAACCACTAATATGGTAAACACTTCCTCACCTGGAAATTTTTTACTTAACTCATTCCAAGAGGACCATAGAAACACACAAGTAACTTCTCATAACCGTAGAACATTCAAATCCTCAAGTAGTGGTCTAAACCACCATAACCTTTCTGAGATCCGCCTACACATAATAGGCTATAATACTTGAATCCTTCCAAATATAATCAATTACGACGACCGTCGAGCCTCGGGCACACCGCCACCACTATGCAAATTCAATCATGGCTAACCAATCTAACTTCCTCTAATTCATCCTTAACTTGCCTTAGAGATGATATTAGCTCCATTCCTTACATCACCAACCTAAATCTGCACTCATCTTGAGTGACCCCATTCCATGAGACCACATTGTCTCCAAACCCATGAACCACTTCATAGCCTCCTTGCACACACATTCGTATCTTCAACGGATGCACCCATTCTGATAATCCCTCTATGAATCCGAAGTCTTTTTCCCTTTTTCCTTCTGATGCTACACTGTAAGCCGAAAACATCATAGATCATTCCGAGCCTCTTATCATAATCTGCTATAAAAGCTCGATTCTTAACTATACTGCGGACTTGAATCCTTAGGCACCGTATTCTTAAATTCTTTGAATTCACTAGGACTGTTGTTGAGAGCCACCCATTCTGACTTGGTCCTGAATATAATCAACTCCATAAATCTTCTAGCACATGAACACCCTCTCGACGAAGCACCCGGCCAAATCACTATCCTTGAAACCCGCATATACACAAGGCATAAATCATGTACCCTTCCCCAAGTCTAAACATGAGTCAATAAGGCCAACTATAGCACACCTTTAACAATTCCTTTGCTCAAATTACCTCTTATGTTCCTTTCCCTTGGCTGAAATAACCCATCCATATGCTAATAACCTGAAATCTCACAAATAAACAACCATGCAATCCAACCATAGGCGGTGGGACTCTCCCACTTAGCTTGAAGCCACTATTACATAACTCCAAAACCCACCAAGATTCTTTATCTCTCATTGACATATCCTTGCACAATCCACCGCCAAATTCCTCGAAATCCTTCCGTTAGCATTTCATGAACACTTTGAATCTCTAGCAATATTCACATATTCGACTTCTTACTGGATAACTAGTAGGATTCTTCACATAAGCTTCGCCAACCACGCGACCGCTGATCTGCTCACAGGAGATAACCCCTTGTAGAAATTACATGCCATCATCTCCCAACAACACTGCAATGCACCATTACTATGAAATCAACAACCCATCCTGAGCCCATGCTCATTCGCTAGCTAAACGAATCCATTCATTCCTCGTGGACATCCACTAAAATACACGACAATATCTCCCCATTTCAAAGTTATGTTGTATCCTTCTTCATATCAAGCAGCTCCTTTCCGTCATATCAAATCTCCTGCCGTATGCTAGGCAATATTTCAAATTACGCTCGTAGACCCAATCATCGTCCACTAAATTTCCCAAACCACTCTAACTTTTCCTCAAGGTGTATAGTTATCCTGCCACTGAACCTATATGTTATTCTACCACACTCCCACTTTGGGCAAACTGACTTCTTTAAGAAACTACTCGACTTCCGCTTCTTACACATGGCCTTCTAGAAGTTTAACCACCGCATGACACTTCCCAAATGTCCTTCCTCATCCTTCCACACATCTCTGTAGCACTTGAACCAATGGACTACTACTAACTTTATACTTTTCTGAAGATCATGTTTTCTCGATCCGTTGACATTAGAAACATCAACTCAATCCTGAACAATTATAATCTAGTTGCCTTTCCTCCGTCGGGAATGAAATACCGAGTCTCTGAATTATGCACTGGGTAGGCCTCCTTTCAGGTCATTCACTGCCCCGACATATTGGTAAGTATCCTACCATCACATCAATACTGGGTGATAGCAACGCACGAATCGTCATAACATCGATGCCAGATCTCGAAACCTTAGGTAATACTGATACTGAGCTGAAACGACAGAACAACCTTCTGCAAGGTGACGACAATAGCCCAAACAACTACGCAGGGAGAAACATTCTGCACCACATCTGTAGTACTATTAGAATTCCTCAATTCCCAATTTATAATAAGCACTTCGCGTCGCATAAGATTGAGTTGGAAGGAAACATGGGCATAAGCCTCAAAGGAATCAAACCGCACGATGAGGAATCAAGAAGGGAAGTGATCCTAACAGCCTTATAGCCTCTCGAAGATAAGTACAGACGTCTCTGTACTGATCCGCAAGACTCTACTAGACTCGCTAATGACTCGTGAGACCTAAGGAACCTAGCGCTCTGATATCATGTTGTCACGAACCAAAATTCATCAAAGGTCGTGATGGCACCAGACATCTCGGTCAGGCAAGCCAACATTGAGTAATTAATTAAACTCTCATTTTAATATTTTAGGAACCATAATTTCCTTTAATTTAACTAGTAAAAGGTAATGATCACTGAATAAATAAAATATTTACAACTTTTAATATTAAATATCCCATAATCATCCCAAAACCCGGTGTCACAAGTGCATAAGCAATCATTAGGAAATCAAATGAAGTACAATAACTGTCACGACCCAAAAATCCCTCCAAAGAAGTCGTGATGGCACCTAGTTTCTAAACTAGGTAAGCCTAACATTTACTGTAATAATATGGGTATTCACTAACTTTAAATTAAATTACTCTGAACAAAATGCAATTCCCAAAACTGGTAGTACAAGTCACAAGCCTTTCTAAGAGTATTTATACAATATGATTACATCACTGTTCCGAAGCAAAGGGAACAAATGGAAATAAGTACAATTGAAGGTGACTCTAAGGACTGCGAATGCTATAGCAGGTTTACCTTGAGTCTCCACCGCAATGAATAGCTACCGTCGATCAAAGACATGGATCTGTACACAAAAATGTACAGAAGTGTAGTATCAGCACAACCGACCCCATGTGCTGGTAAGTGTCTAGCCCACCCCGGCGAAGTAGTGACAAGGCTAGGACCAGACACTCACATAAACCTGTGCAGTTTATAGCGTACAAAATAATATGAAGCAAATAATAATAATGGCAACGATGATCAACCAATGATATAAATAACTGGCAACAAGAACACCAAAATTGCTTCTCAACAAATAACAAATACAAGTGCAATCAATTAATCAAGTCCTTCAAATATAAATCTTTCATATAAGCATCTTTTGAATATAATTCTTTCGAGTAAAGGTCACCTTGTGACACCTCATATCATAATCATAAATAATATAGGTCTCAGCCTACTTTCGAAATTTCACAGCACCTCGTGCCCACATATATGTCACAACCGCACAGACAACTCACGTGCCATTAAATAAAACCATAATATTTTCCCCGACACCTTGTGCCCACATATTTCTGTCTCACATTGCACAACAATATTCTCATGTTACTCAGCTCATAGGTTCCATAACCCAATACAATTAAGAATGTTCAAGGAGCCTCATTCACTTAACATAAAGTAGAGTACATCTCCCAACGCAATTAGGAAATCAACAAGAAAAGATGACGTTATTATTTATTTATTTCTGAAATCATTTGATAAAGAAAATACCCTTTTCAATTACTGTACTATATCGAATGAATTAGTACCTTTAATACGAGAAATCAATTGAGTTAAAAAAAATGTGACAATTTTTTTTGAAATTTGGAGTTTTGAACACAAACAAATAAATAAGGCGAGGTATCGTAAACACTATGGATTCGAACACAATGGGTCACAACAGTAAAGGGACCTAACTAGTTAATACACTTGAATTGTTAATAACAAGTAAACACATCAACAGAGAGTAGGACAACAACAGTTGCACGGCATCATCCTTCGTGCTTTTACTCTCGTTCTCACCAAATCAATCATGTAAAGTACACGACATTTTCCTTCGTGCTTTACCTCACATAATGATGGCACGGAATGATCCTTCATGCATTAACATTTATATCATGGCACGGAATGACCCTTCGTGCATTAACATTTATATCATGGCACAGAATGACCCTTCGTGATTTACACTCTTTCCTCACAAACAACAATACACGGCATCACCCTTCGTGCTTTATCACTCTTCCTCACCCAAGCAACAATCACAAACAATGGGTCGAGGGAATAGACAAGGTTAAAATAGGAATCCCTGCAAGGGAACAATAAGTAAACAATTTAGATCCCGACAAAGGGGATAACATTAATAATATAAATTTCCCGGCAATAGAACAATTGATGCCTCTTTCTCTTTCTTTCACTTTCATTTCATAACTCACTCTAACACTTGAGCCAATTCTTCAAAGTATGCAATTATCTCATAAACTTTCACAATTTGTATTATAACTTGAGTCATTGCTCCTCGAAGTTCAAGAACCACAATTACTTCATTAACTTTCCCGGCAAGGGAACAATACTATCAAAACAACCATCCCAACAAGGGAACACTACTATCAAAACAATCATTCCAACATGGGAACAATAATAATCATAACACATGAAGCGCAATAAACTACAACGGAGTCACAACAATTATAATACAAGACTCACGGGCATGTTCGACCCCCAACGTATAGATACTCGTCACCATGCCTATACGTCGGACACATCACATAACAAGTAGCAAATATACTCAAGTCATATTCCCTCAATCTAGGGTAGACTAAAAACTTACCTCGAACTTCCACGGCCAACTCAAGCCTTTGCCTCACGAATTCGTGCCCGAAATTCTCAAATTTAGTCATAAACAGTTCGATTCAGTCAATAAAAATTATAAGAATTAATTAGATATGAATTTCTACATTTTCCATTAAAATCCGAAATTTAAATCAAAATTTCCCGTGGGGCCCACGTCTCAGAATCCGACGAAAGTAGCAAAATATGAATACCTATTCAACCACGAGTCCAACCATACCAAAATTATCCAATTCCGATACCATTTGGTCCTTCAAATCATCATTTTATATTTTTGAAAGGTTCCACAATTTTCTTCCCAAATTCCATCTCAAATCACGAATTAAATGATGAATTCAGTGATAGATTCATGTACTCTAACCAAATCTAAGTTAGAATCACTTACCCCGACCAATTTCTTGAAAAACCTTCGAAAAATCGCCAAAATCCGAGCTCTCTAGGTCAAAATATCAAATAAAACCCCAAAACCTCGTATTTATAGAGTACCCCTCGGATTTCGACACCTCTGACCGCACAAAAATGACCGCGGTCGCGCAGGCCTTGCTCTGCAGGGACATACTTTAGTATTTTGGCTATAACTTTCTTTACAGATATCCAAATGGCAATATCTTTACCTTTCTGGAAACTAGACACGAAGGGCTAGAACTTTCATTTTTGAACCACCTCAAAATTCCTTGTGAAACAAAAGATATGAGCTTTCGAAGTAGGACCAGTGACCTGCAGATTCTTACCCTGCGCGGCCGCGCGCCCAGCGCGAGAAGAAGCGCGGTCCGCGCTGCCACTGCTGCCCTCTCCATTTTTCTAAGTTCCGGGGTGTCCGTACTCGCTCAAAACTCATTCGAAACACACCCGAGGCCCCCGGGAACTCAACCAAAAGCACCAACAAGTCTGAAAATACATCACGGACTTAGTCGAGGCCTCAAATCACATCACATATCATCAAAATCACCAATTATGCATGGATTCAAGCCTAAGAACTTATTTAATTTTCAAATTTCACAACCGATGCCGAAACACATGAAAACTAGTCCGAATGACCTCAAGTTTTGCAGACAAGTCCAAAATGATATAACGAAGCTACAGAAACTCTCGGAATTCCATTCCGACCCTCGAATCAAAATCTCACCTATCAACCGGAATTCGCCAAAATACTAACTTCGCCAATTCAAGCCTAATTCTATACCGTACGTCCAAAACCACTTCCGATCACTCTCCTAAGTCACAAATCACCTCCCGAAGCTAACCGAACCATCAGAACTCACATCCGAACCCTCTAACACATAAGTCAACATCCGGTTGACTTTTTCCAACTTAAGCCTCAAAATATTCTTTATATTAACTCCGAATCTTCAGAAAACCAAACTCGACCTCACATGCGAGTCATAATACATATTACGAAGCTGGTAGAGATCTTAAGTCGTTGAACGAGGCGTTAATTCTTAAAACGACAAGTCGGGTCGTTACATTCTCCCCCTCTTAAAACATACGTTCGTCCTCGAACGTGCCAAGAATTATTCTGAGGACATTAAATTGATGTTTCTACTTTTACACATATGCTCGTTGTTGATACCACATTACCACATTCAAATAAGTTTGACAATACCATTTCAATTGAGGCTATTTCTCTTACCTGTATTTGTAAACTTTAAGAGCAAATTTCTTACCCTCCAAACATTTCCAAAAAGGTCCGATTTTTCACATCATCACACGATCTTAGTCTCACCTGGATATAGCAACTCGTGCCTACGCACGTATCAACCTTTTAATAGCGCTTAACGGTTGTTCCACACTCCCCCACTTCGGGTCATTCACCCTCAAATAAGAAGTAGAGTCTGCTCTCAAGCACATAATGTAACTTATCCCTTTCTTCGCATATCTTAATGTCCCAAATGTTTCTAACTCCCAAAATTTTCAGAAATTTCGGCAGAGCCTCCCCTGTAATTGGGCCTATCCACCTGTCAGGGTAACACCAAAACAACTCCTAACAACACATCTACAACCCAACAAGGCACCATCATGTATATATCAATAACACTAATCTCAACAATACAAACATGACATTATCACAATGATATCTTGACATAAAACGCATCATATGTATGACCTTAACTACATCTCTGATCTCATTAGTTGTTCACAATCAATTACAAAATCGTCAATTAACCTCATGTTAACCAAAATCTCATTTCAATTCCCCTTTTTTTTCCACAACACTGACAACCAATCGCGAGGCATGAAAACCTCATCATTATTTACCCAAATCAATGAATCACATTTAACGCCACCTGGGCACTCACCTCGTAGGTCAAAACTCAATAGTTACAACACAAATATGGCTAAATATGCACAGAATCACATAAGAAAAATTTATCAAATAAGCCTAACAGGCATGACTACCTGTTAATACTATAGTACAAATTTAAATTTCACAAAGGGAGAATTTAAACATATAAATTGTTCACCACAAGGACCTCGTCCTTATATAACTTCCACCGTGGCTTGTAGCCCGTTTTAAATATTTCACATCATAAAAAAAATTGTGAGGATCTCGTCCTCAACTCTGCATCACAAGTAATTTCACATTGTGCCAACTGAATTCTTTCCATTTCTTTTCTTTCTTCTCATAAATTCCGATAAACATCACAACACAGAATGAACCCCCATACCAATAGGGCGTACAATTCATAAAAATTGAAATCAATTATTCCGAAATCACATCAAATCCACTGTAGTGAGTAATAGAAAGATTTTATTTTTTATTTTTTTATTTTTTGGACTTATAGCCCTTAATAGTGTACAAAATAAAATGATATACACGGGCCAACATCATCAAATCTCCCAACAGGGATAAACTTAAAAGTGGGTTACAAAATTACGAATCTCACCCATAAGCGGAGCATAATAGGAGGACTCGCCTCAATTTTTATAACCAAATCAAATTAAGGAAAAATATCCTTTTTATAACAATCGGAATCGTACCTGTAACGACACCATCTGGTGTAGTGGCCTCAGCCACACCATAGCAATTATATCAATGGGTCGGGCCTCCACCTCTTAGGCGCCATCTACCCGCTCGTCCTCTATCTCTAACTTGTAGTGTATGTAGATTAGTAACTATAATGGAGTGTGTGGATTGACTGTTCTACTAAAGTAGGTTTCTCCCAAGTCTGGGACAATTTCTCATGATGTTCCTAGTATCACCACATTCATAACAACTCATCTACAGTTCGGCTGCTCATTCTGAGTCTATGTCGGATAACTAGGATAACCATTGAAGGAATCATATGACAGTGGTGCATTAAAAGATGACTGTCCCATGAGAGTGCCCTGATTAATTGGAGCACTACGAGTATTCTGAAATTGTTTCCATGTCCCTGCTAATACCAAAATGTAAAATTATTATGGACACAGGAATATCGAAAGTCTCAACATCTTCCTATACAAATCTCAGCTCTTACTCATATACAAGTTTCAAAGAACCTTTGAATACCACATAAATACATCTCAGGCCAAAACTGATATGACACATGACCCCACAATTTGATCGTTGATAGTGGACTCCCTTCACTTAGCACGAAGCCATATGAAACATTCCGATGATTCACAATACTAACATTTATCGCTCGTACGACACCGGTCATAAGACACCTCGAGCTATTTATTTGGCGCATGTCATCCTCGTGACAATTAAACTCGCTTCCTCCAGTGTCTTGGCTTGCTAATATGTACCCTCCGCCAAATAGAAATCCCATACAAACCACATTATCTCTAATACCACCAACTATCTTCGGATCTACATCCACCTCGTGACCATGCCACGATTGTGATGATTAGGCAACTAATTAATCCATTTTAAGATATTACTTATCAACCAAATGTCAGAATCTGATGCACCCCCATGCGCACAACTGAAAGATCTTTTTGTGCTTCCATATCTTCAAATCTGAACGACACATGGTAACAATGGTTGAGTAGCCTTGGCTCTCTTATAACCTTTTACGGTATCACAAACCATTGGCGTAGTGCGCAATTCCATACATGAGTGGATGCAAAAGAACATAAGATATATGCTTCAAGCTGAATAAATGTTGCACGATAAGGAATGAATGAAGTGGATTTTTTTTCCTACTAGTTCTGTAGCCTCTCGAAGATAAGTACAGACGTCTCCGTACCGATCCGCAAGACTCTACTAAACTCGCTTATGACTTGTAGCACCTATGAACCTAGAGCTCTGATACCAACTTGTCACGACCCAAAAATCCCTCCAAAGAAGTCGTGATAGCACCTAGTTTCTAAACTAGGTAAGCCTAACATTTACTGTAATAATATGGGTATTCACTAACTTTAAATTAAATTACTCTGAACAAATTGCAATTCCCAAAACCGTTAGTACAAGTCACAAGCCTTTCTAAGAGTAGTTATACAATATGATTACATCACTGTTCCGAAGATAAGGGAACAAATGGAAATAAGTACAATTGAAGGTGACTCTGAGGGCTGCGAATGCTATAGCAGGTTTACCTTGAGTCTCCACCGCAACGAATAGCTACCGTCGATCAAAGGCATGGATCTGTACACAAAATGTACAGAAGTGTAGTATCAGCACAACCGACCCCATATGCTGGTAAATGTCTAGCCTACCCCGGCAAAGTAGTGACAAGGCTAGGACCAGACACTCACATAAACCTGTGCAGTTTATAGCGTACAAAATAATATGAAGCAAATAATAATAATGACAACGATGATCAACCAATGATATAAATAACTGGCAACAAGAACACCAAAATTGCTTCTCAACAAATAACAAATACAAGTGTAATCAATTAATCAAGTCCTTCAAATATAAATCTTTCATATAAGCATCTTTCGAATATAATTCTTTCGAGTAAAGGTCACCTTGTGACATCTCATATCATAATCATAAATAATATAGGTCTCAGCCTACTTTCGAAATTTCACAGCACCTCGTGCCCACATTTATGTCACAACCGCACAGACAGCTCACGTGCCATTAAATAAAACCATAATATTTTCCCCGGCACCTTGTGCCCACATATTACTGTCTCACATTGCACAACAATATTCTCATGTTACTCAGCTCATAGGTTCCATAACCCAATACAATTAAGAATGTTCAAGGAGCCTCATTCACTTAACATAAAGTAGAGTACATCTCCCAACGCAATTAGGAAATCAACAAGAAAAGATGACGTTATTATTTATTTATTTCTGAAATCATTTGATAAAGAAAATACCCTTTTCAATTACTGTACAATATCGAATGAATTAGTACCTTTAATACGAGAAATCAATTGAGTTAAAAAAAATGTGACAATTTTTTTTGAAATTTGGAGTTTTGAACACAAACAAATAAATAAGGCGAGGTATCGTAAACACTATGGATTCGAACACAATGGGTCACAAATAGTAAAGGGACCTAACTAGTTAATACACTTGAATTGTTAATAACAAGTAAACACATCAACAGTGAGTAGGAAAACAACAGTTGCACGGCATCATCCTTCGTGCTTTTACTCTCGTTCTCACCAAATCAATCATGTAAAGTACACGACATTTTCCTTCGTGCTTTACCTCACATAATGATGGCACAGAATGATCCTTCGTGCATTTACATTTATATCATGGCACGGAATGACCCTTCGTGCATTAACATTTATATCATGGCACGGAATGACCCTTCGTGCTTTACACTCTTTCCTCATAAACAACAATACACGACATCACCCTTCGTGCTTTATCACTCTTCATCACCCAAGCAACAATCACAAACAATGGGGAGAGGGAATAGACAAGGTTAAAATAGGAATCCCGGCAAGGGAACAATAAGTAAACAATTTAGATCCCGGCAAAGGGGACAACATTAATAATATAAATTTCCTGGCAATAGAACAATTGATGCCTCTTTCTCTTTCTTTCACTTTCATTTCATAACTCACTATAACACTTGAGCCAATGCTCCAAAGTATGCAATTATCTCATAAACTTTCACAATTCGTATTATAACTTGAGTCATTGCTCCTCGAAGATCAAGAACCACAATTACTTTATTAACTTTCCCGGCAAGGGAACAATACTATCAAAACAACCATCCCAACAAGGGAACAATACTTATCAAAACAAACATCCCAACAAGGGAACAATACTATCAAAACAAACATTCCAACATGGGAACAATAATAATAATAACACATGAAGCGTAATAAACTACAACGAAGTCACAACAATTATAATACAAGACTCACGGGCATGTTCGACCCCCAACGTATAGATACTCGTCCCCATGCCTATACGTCGGACACATCACATAACAAGCAGCAAATATACTCAACTCATATTCCCTCAAGCTAGGGTAGACCAAACACTTACCTCGAACTTCCACGGCCAACTCAAGCCTTTGTCTCGCGAATTCGTGCCCGAAATTCTCAAATCTAGTCATAAACAATTCGATTCAGTCAATAAAAATTATAAGAATTAATTACATATGAATTTCTACATTTTCCATTAAAATTCGAAATTTAACTCAAAATTGCCCATGGGGACCACGTCTCAGAATCCGACGAAAGTAGCAAAATATGAACACCCATTCAACCACGACTCCAACCATACCAAAATTATCCAATTCCGATACCATTTGGTCCTTCAAATCATCATTTTACATTTTTGAAAGGTTCCACAATTTTCTTCCCAAATTCCATCTCAAATCACGAATTAAATGATGAATTCAGTGATAGATTCATGTACTCTAACCAAATCTAAGTTAGAATCATTTACCCCGACCAATTTCTTGAAAAACCTTCGAAAAATCGCCAAAATCCAAGCTCTCTAGGTCAAAATATCAAATAAAAACCCAAAACCTCGTATTTATAGAGTACCCTCGGATTCCGACACCGCTGACCGCACAAAAATGACTGTTGTCCCCGCAAAATCAGCGGGGTCCGCACAGAAACGTCCGCGGTCGCGCAGGCCTTGTTCTGCAGGGACAGACTTTAGTATTTTGGCCATAACTTTCTCTACAGATATCCAAATTGCGATATCTTTACCTTTCTGGAAACTAGATACGAAGGCTACAACTTTCATTTTTGAATCACCTCAAAATTCCTTGTGGATCAAAAGATATGAGCTTCCGAAGTAGGACCAGTGACCTGCAAATTCTTCCCCTGCGCGCCCAGCGCGAGAAGGAGCGCGGTCCGCGCTGCCACTGCTGCCCTCTCCATTTTTCTAAGTTCTGGGGTGTCCGTACTCGCTCAAAACTCACCCGAAACACACCCGAGGCCCCCGGGACCTCAACCAAAAGCACCAACAAGTCTGAAAACACATCACGGACTTAGTCGAGGCCTCAAATCACATCACATATCATCAAAATCACCAATTATGCATGGATTCAAACCTAAGAACTTATTTAATTTTCAAATTTCACAACCGATGCCGAAACACATGAAAACTAGTCTGAATGACCTCAAGTTTTGCAGACAAGTCCAAAATGACATAATGAAGCTATAGAAACTCTCGGAATTCCATTCCGACCCTCGGATCAAAATCTCACCTATCAACCGGAATTCGCCAAAATACTAACTTCGCTAATTCAAGCCTAATTCTATACCATACCTCTAAAACCACTTCCGATCACTCTCCTAAGTCACAAATCACCTCCCGAAGCTAACCGAACCATCAGAACTCACATCCGAACCCTCTAACACATAAGTCAACATCCGGTTGACTTTTTCCAACTTAAGCCTCAAAATATTCTTTATATTAACTCCGAATCTTCCGAAAACCAAACTCGACCTCACATGCGAGTCATAATACATATTACGAAGCTAGTCGAGATCTTAAGTCGTTAAACGAGGCGTTAATTCTTAAAACGACAAGTCGGGTCGTTACAATAACTGTCCGGGATACAGATTTGGACAGGAAGTAGACACAATACACTGAAAGAGACTATGTTGGCTGCGGGTTGCCTCGAGAGATGCAGCTCGCCTAAGTCTCCGTATCATCCATGCTGCTATGCCCATTATGTCGTTAGAGGTACAAGTTCCTATGCAACAAAAATGCACAGGAAGTGTAGCATAAGTACAAAAACAACGTGTACTCAGTAGGTATCCCGTCTAATCTCGAAAAAGTAGAGATGAGAGGTCAACTTCGACATTTACTAGTGGTCCAATGATAATATACCAATAATTTAATAAATCGAGTAATTTCATAAAAATGACGGCAACTCAAATTGCATGAGGCAAGTAAACAATTCTTTCGTTTATAGGAAATTCTCAAATTCATTTTCATCATTTATACATTTATCTCAGGCCAGGGAGAAACAAATATCAACATCTATGAATTTCAAGGCAAGCAATACAAGCTTGCGCAAATCATGCAAAGGTCGTACGACCCGATCCAATAAATATTTAAATTGTGCATTGCCAGAGGGTCGAATGGCGAGAACCATAGATACATCTATTACCCCACTCTCGAATCATACATGCGATGCAGGTACACATAGAAACACACATTCAAACAGTCAATCAAGACTTCATCAGGAAAAAACAATTACCCAAAGAAATAACAATTCTCTTTAACGGTCAAGAAAATGATGTTTAATTCCTTTAGAAATTCATTTACCAATTCAATATGATTTAAGCATTTTAAATCAACAACAAGATTCCAAATATTACAAGTAGAGCATGCTTTTGGGTCCTAGACTACCCGGACTTATGCATAATAGTATCTACGCATAGACTCTCGCCACCTTGTGCGTACGTAGCCTCCAAAAATAGGAGCAAATATCCAATTAATTCACCTATGGGGACAATTCCCTCTTACAAAGTTAGAAAGGAGACTCACCTCGCTCCAAAGCCCACTTCCAGTCCAACATTATGCTCAAACCCTCAATTCAGTGCCGAACAATCCAAAACTAATGAAATAGTGTATAAACTAATCAATTCATGTTCAAAAACTCATATTTCAACTATTAAGGTGATTACCCAACCCTAAATGTAAGATTCCTAAAATTCACCCCCGGGCCCACGTGCCCAGGTTCCGGAAATTTTCGAAGAAAGTTGTTACCCATAACCTTATGAAGTCAAATATATGATTTTTATCAAATTCCATAACCATTTTCGTGGTCAAATCTCATTTTTATACAAAACCTAGGTTTTCATCTAAACCCTTGATTTCACCAATTTTTACATGTTAATCTATCCATAATCTATGTATTAAACTCATGTTGTGTAGAAATTACTTACCTCAAAGTGCTAGATGAAAACCCTCTTCCAAAAGTTCCAAAAATCGCCCAAATTCGAGACTCAAAACTCAAAAATGAGTGAAAAATAGTTGACTCCCGTTTTTAGGCATTCTGCCTAGGCAAGTCGCATGTATGAAATGCGACTTTGCCTGATTTCGTGCAAAAATTGAACTACTATCAGGCTTCGGTCAACGGACCATAACTTTTTGTGCTAATGTCCAAATAATGAATGGTTTAACTTTCTGGAAACTAGAATCAAATATATAAAACTTTTATGTTTTAGAAATATTCAGATTCCTTATAGACTTCGAGATATAAGCTTCCAAAGTAGGCTCCTCGCATCAGAAATTTCTGGGGAAATTGCAAGACAGCTTTACCAGCCTTCATTCAATTGATCATAACTTTCTATACAAATATCAAAATGATGAATAATTTATCTTTCTGGAAAATAAAATGCAAGGGCTACAACTTTCATGTTTTGCAAATGTTCAGATTCCTTAAAAATTGCAAGATATGAGCTTCCAGAATCGACTCCTCGCATTAGAAATTTTCTGGCGAAACAACTTCTGCAACAGAATTTCAGCACCTTTCTTTGTCCGAAGTCTATTCCGTTAACCTTCCGAAATCCACCCGAGGCCCTCGGAACCTTAATCAATTATACCAACATCTCCCAAAACATGATATGAACTCGATCGAGGCCTCAAATCACATCAAACAATGTCGAAATCATGAATCGCACTCCAATTCAAACTTAATGAACTTTAAAATTTCAAACTTCTACTTTCGTTGCTTAAACCTATCAAATCACGTCCGACTGACCTTAAAGTTTGCGCACAAGTTATATTTACATTACGGACCTACTCCAACTTCCGGAATCGGAATCCGACCCCGATATCAAAAAGTCCACTTTCGGTCAAACTCCTGATCCAGACATATGCCCAAATCCGAAATTATCATACGAACCTGCTGGAACTTTCGAATCCCGATTTCGAGGTCGTTTACTCAAAAATCCAATCTTAGTCAATTCTTTCAACTTAAGCTTCCGAAATGAGAATTCTCTCTCCAACTCAACTTTGAATTTCCTGACCATGCGCACAAGTCATAATACCTGAAGTGAAGCTGTTCATGGCCTCAAATCGCTGAACGAAGCGCTAGAGCTCAAAACGACCGGTCGGGTCGTTACAGTAATTCTACATGCTAAATTAAGATATTTACTTTTCCAACCATTGAGTTTATTCTTAACCTTGTTAAGGATACATATAAATAGTCAGACTTTTTCGGATTATAGTTAGTTAGAGGGAAACTTAAGTATTTTCCTAAGGTTTTCGATTCATTGATGGAATGTTTTTGGTACAATTAAAAAAACTAAATAAAATATTTAAAATCGTTCCTAAGCTACCTCGCTAGTAGAAACGAATGTTTGGTGTCGCATTAAGGGCTCGTTTGGTTTGCGGATAGGGAGAATTAATCCCTATATAAAGTTATGTACTATAATTTATTTGTTATAAAATAAATACGGAATAAATTTATACACTTCTTTTTTGTTATGGTGTTACGCTTCCCTTTGCTTTTGAGGAGGTAATATATTGATCTTTTTAACCCAAAGTGAAATTAATTCTCTTTAATTTGTCATAGGGTATTTCACAAATTTTTAGAAAAGTCATACGCACTCTGACAAGAACGAATAAACGAAAGTTTCAACCAGGAAGTATTTAATTGTCTAAGGGATATAGGAGCGAGAATTTTATCTGCGTTGATGAATTAAATTTAAAAGTTTTCTTCTTATCTATCAAAACGCTTGCGTGACAAGTTACCCGAATTTTACATATTTAAAAACTATATATAAAATATAATATAAGTTACAACAATTAGCAATTTACAATATTTAAAAGGTATATGACAATATGATTGTCCAAGAAAAATTTGTTTGACTATCAAAATTCAAACACCATTACATAAATTGAGACGAAAGATGTACTAGAGAGTGGTTCTAGTTTTTAGGAAGGTAGTTAGCAGTTAGAGCTCTACTCCAAATAAAATTCCTTTGAGCACCATCTAAGTCATTAATTTGCAAACTGCACCAACACATGGTTAATCATTTAATTATTTTGCATGACATGATTAGGAATGGAAGCTGAGGTAGCCTTAGAGTAATTCTACATGCTAAATTAAGATATTTACTTTTCCAACCATTGAGTTTATTTCGGATTATAATTATTTACTAGTATTAATATCCGTGCGAATGCGCTGACATTAATCATGTCAAATATTAAAGTTATTTGGATTGTATGTAAATAATCTTAAAATTTATACTTTCTCAGTAAATATAAATAATCATTGAATATTAACCACATGAAAAAATTAAACAATTTCTTCTATTTTTTTTATATCATTCTTGCCGGTGTTATTGAATCCTAAAAATAGTCAGGAAGCAAAATAATAACTCATATTTATGGCAAAACTGTAAAGCCCCGTAAATTTTCATAATTAATTCGGGTTAATTTTGAGCTTAAAGATGTAATTTAATTAAAGTCCAGCTACATGATATCACTGGAGTGGAGAAAAAAAAAGCTATCAGGGTAACTATGATTGTGAATGGTTAAGTGTTGGACAATGATAATGAAAGAGAAAAGGTCATTAAAATTATTACAAAGAAAATGGAGATGTCAAGTACATTGAAACAATTGAATCAGATCTTCCTTTTAAGTAACTTACGTGTTTGGATTTATTGGAATGAAAAGGATTAAGGAATTGGGGAAAACAAAAGGAGCCAATGGTTGGCATCAGATTATGGAAAGTAACAACAATTGAAAGCAATTGAAAAGCCAAGAAGCCAAAGATAAAGGCATATGGATCGACGCTAAGTGGGATGCGTCGCATCCTTATGGCCTCCTAAAGATTCAAATTGCAAAATGCTAAGCAGTGAACTGCTTCTATCGCATCCAAGTCGGCGACACGCCGACACCCCTGTTTATTATAATGGGACAGAATCCGCGATGAGGAAGCGACGCATCTAATCCCGCGAGCTAATAGCTGAAGCTTTTATAGGCATTTCGTATAAAGAGAAACAATATTATTTTGGACTTAGTCTTGGGGGTAAGAATTAAATGCCTTTTTTTTTTGGTAGATTTGGTTCATTTATTACATTTCTTAACCCTCCAACATCATGGAATTCATAGATCTTTGAAGAAAATCTCAAGGACACTTTAAGAACTCAAATCTTGAAAATTCTAGGGTTGACAAAGAGGTAATCTCTCCACTCCATACTTAGGTATTATACTCCATGGACGCAGGGGCGTACGCAGGATTTTCCGTAAGCGGTGTCGACATTTAAAGAAATAGATAAAGAAACAAATATTGTCACGACCCGGATTTCCCAACCTCGGGGGTCGTGATGGCGCTTACTAATGGGAGCTAGGCAAGCCAAACCTTAACTACTTGCTATGCTTCCATATTATTTCATTTTAACAAATACAAGGCGATGACATGATAACAGCGGAACTTTAAATAATTTAGTGGAAGTTAGCAATTAAATATCTTAAGTCTATGTCTATTACAACTTTTAAAACCTCAGATACCCAAAACCTGGTGTCACAGTGTCACAGACTATCTAAGATTTCTACATACAAGGTCTGAAGAAATAACAGTACGTTGTTTCTGAATAAGCGAGAATGAAACAGGAAGTAGAGATAAAGGGAGACGCCAGGGCTTGCGGACGCCTGTAGTCTACTTTGGGTCTCTGGGTGGACTGAAGGAAGCACTCCAACTACTGTCCGAAAGCTGCTCCTGGATCTGCACACAGTGCAGAGTGTAGTATCAACACAACCGACCTCATGTGCTGGTAAGTGTCTAGCCTAACATCGGCGAATTAGTGACGAGGCTAGGACCAGACTACCAAATAAACCTGTGCAGTTCAATTGTATACACAGCGGAAAAGAAATACAGAAAATAACCAGTCAATGTGGGAGGGGAAGACATGTTGTGGGGAGATAATAGTTCCGAATAGAAAGCATCAAGTAAGGAAAGAAACCACATAACTCGAATATCAACAAACAATCAGAAATCAACAATTTGCACGGCATCACCCTTCGTGCTTTTACTCTCGTCCTCTCCAAAGCAATTTTATAATAAAAGTGTGCACGACATCACCCTTCGTGCTTTTACTTTCGTCCTCACCAAATCAATCATATAATAAAGATGTGCACGGCACCACCCTTCGTGATTTTACTCTCTTTCCTTACCATATAATCAATGAAAATCGGTACGGAATGGTACATCATACGGCACGACATCACCCTTCGTGCTTTACACTCTTTCCTCGCAATAGCAAACAATGCACGGCATCACCCTTCGTGCTTTAACACTCTTCCTCACCCAAACAACAATCACAAGCAAGTGGGCAAGGGAATAAACAAAATAGTAATAGAGATCCCGGCAAGGGAACAACAGTTAAACAATTAAATCACGGCAAGGGAACAACATCAATAATCTCAATATCCCGGCAAGGGAGATAATCAACAAAGCAGCAATATCCCGGCAAGGGGACAATTTAATAACTCTTTCTCTTTCTTTCACTTTTATTTCATAACTCACTTTACCACTTGGGCTAATGCTCCAAAGGGTTCAATCATCTCATATACTTTCACAATTCATAATATAACTTGAGTCAATGCTCCTCGATGTTCAAAGGTTACAATTCCTTTCACAAACTTTCCACAACACTTAGAAATCATCACCAAGGCATGAAATATACAACGAAATCAAGATCTTCAAAATTTAAAGACTCACGGTCACGCTAGACACCAACGTATAGATACCCGTCACCATGCCTATATGTCGTACTCAACAATTATCACATAGAAAATAAGACTCAACTCTTAATCCCTCAATCTAAGGTTAGACCAAACATTTACCTCGATGCCTCGAACATAACTCAAGTTTCAATTATAGCTTTACCCATCGATTCCTCCGCCAATTCGCTCATATCTAGCCACAAGTTATTTAATTATATCAATAAACGCTAAATAAATCAATTTGAATGCTCAAATGAGTTTTTCAAAGTTTTACCCAAAAAGTCAAAATCACCCCCGGGCCCACGTGGTCAAAACCCGAGCTCAAATAACCCGAGCTTCAAACCAATACCCGATTACCCATTCCCCCACGAGCTCAAATATGTAATTTGTTTTGAAATCGGGACTCAAATCGAGGTCCAAATCCCCAATTTTTGAAAAACCTAGGTTCTACCCAAAACACCCAATTTCCCCCATGAAAATAATTGATTTGAAGTTGAAATCATGTTAAAAAATGTTAATGATTGAAGAAAACTAGTTAAAAACGACTTACAATTGATTTGGAAAAGAAAGGTTGTTTGAAAAATCGCCTCTTATATTTTTGGGGTTTTTAAAAAATGCAAAATAACTGAAAATCTCGTCTATTTATACCCTTCTCAGACCCCCTGTGCGGACCGCACAAAATGGACTGCGGCCGCACAGGCTTTCCTGAGGTACTGCGGTCCAGTGCCCTGTGCGGACCGCATGAAATGGATTGCGGCCGCATAGGCCTCCACCGCGCGCCGCACGAAACCGACCGCAGACCGCACTGGCCTCCTTCCGCGGTTGCACACGTTTTTGTGCGGACCGCACTGGCGGGTTCAGAGACCTGCAACTTCTGGTTTTAAGTCTAAAACATCCTGAACCTACCCGAAACTCACCCGAGCCCTCGGAACTCCAAACCAAGTGTGCATACTAACTCAAAAACATCATATGGACCTACTCGTGTAATCAAATCATCAAAATAACATCATGAACATCAAATTAAGTCTCAAGAACAATGAAATTTTCTAAAAACTTCTTTAAACATAAATTTTGCAATTTAAGTCCGAATCACGTCATATGACATCCGTTTTTCACCAAATTCCACATAAATGTCTTAAATCATATATAAGACCTGTACCAGGCGCCAGAACCAAAATACGGGCCTGATACCATCATGTTCTAATCAAATTTCATTTCAAATTTCTTTAAACAATTCCAGAAAATAATTTCCTTTGAAAATTCATTCCTCGGGCTTGGGACCTCAGAATTCGATTCCGGGCATACGCCCAAGTCCCATATTTTCCTACGAACCCTCTGGGACTGTCAAATTACGGGTCCGGATCCATTTACCCAAAACGTTGACCAAAGTCAAATTAGCTCATTTTATAATCAAAACTTATCATTTTTCACAGATTATCATATTTAAACTTTTCGGCTACGAGGCCGGACTGCGCACACAAATCGAGTGACTCTAAATGAGGTTTTCAAGGCCTGAGAACACGGAATTTCGTTTTAAAACATGTGATGACCTTTGCCACTCCAACAAGTAACATAGCATTTACAATATCTTGCTCCTTCTTTTGAAAGGTTGCACTAAGCTCATTTGTGATAGCTAAAATAGTACGCATTAAATGTAACATGAAGACAATTTCAAATGTTAAACATGCTTTAAGATATCCTTTTGCCTTATATTTTTCTTCAAAACATGCATTAACAGCAATAGAATCAAGCACATCAATAATAGGGCCAAACATAAGGATAAAATTATTAAAGGATTTGTAATGAGAATCCCATTGTGTGTCACCCCTCTAGCAAGACCCAATTCAAGCCCTTACCAGTTTCAAGCTCACCTTTACGTAATGCTTCTGTTGATACCCAATTTTTCCCTATGCATTTTATATATGCAAAATACTTTCAAAATAGCATATATATATATATATATATATATATATATATGCATATATAAGTATGACCAAGTATTTTAGTATTTTTTTCTAATTTTAAAAGATTTTTTAAATCAATTTATTGCCCATTTTAGCAGTACAAAAACTAATAGTTATTCCCAAAATCATCATTTTGGTGAATAACTTATTTTATTCTCACATTTATACCGAAATATAGTTAAGGTAACGTTTACGCATTTTTTACAAATTTATTTAGTATTTTAAAGCTAAATTGCATATAATTGCAATTTTAGCCTATCTTAGGATTTAATTACGTTTATAATTATAAAATTGATTCTAGTATTTTAAATTTAATATTTATACATTATTAATTAATTTAATACTTTTAATTTATTTTCAGAAATCATTTTACTATTCTTATAAAAATAAAAGGGAAAAGTGGTAATTTAAATACTAGCACTATTTCATTTCAATTATAGCCTAAAATCAACCCCAATTAACCCCAATTTCAAATTCAAACGGGCCATCCCAATTCCTAAAATGACCCGCCCCTAACCCGCTTATCCAACCCGCCCGGTTTCCCCTTTTGATCCAGGCCATTGATAATTTCGATCAACGACCAGAATTTCCCCTTTCCTTTTTAATTACCAAACACCACCCAACTCTATCCCATTTCTCACCAACCGCCGCCTCTGAATCCTCTCATCTCTCAAACTCTCTTGAAGGTTCTTAAAACCCTAATCATCTCCTACTGTCTTCTACCTTCAGCTCACCGGAATTCATAGCCTCTCAGGCCATGGATGGCTTAAACTCATCTTCCTCTGCTCTTAAACACTTGGTGTTCGAAGTTTCGAGGTCTTACCTCAATGGTGTCCATTCAAATTCTCTCTGATTCAAGGTTCTATGGCCTCTCCGGCCTTGCTCTGGCATATCCAAGCATTATGAGCCTATTTCTGACTTATCCGACTCAGATCGGACCTTTTCCAACCCTTTCTCGCTTTAGGGTTCCTCTGAAACCCTACCTATTCGAGGTTTTCTCTTATTGTTTTCTTAAATCTGTTCTATATCTGTGCTCTACTTGAGTTTTTAAACGTTTTCCTAATTTTTCTTTCAAAAATCACTTCTTTCCAATTTAGGGTTTTTCTGAAAAGCTTAAAATGATTCTCTGACTTTTCTTCTTCTTTTCATTGTGTGTATTTGTCTATACTATGTTCTGATGTTTTCTTTTCTACCACGCATGTTCTTCTACTGTGTTCTTATAGTTTCCTTTATCATGCATGTTCTTCTGTGCTTCATTTTTCTACTGTGTTTTGTACCATGCTCGCATGTTTATCTTGCTGTATCTTCCTATATGATCTTTTGCTATGCTTTTTCGATATTTTTGTGTTCTTCTACTGTATGTATTTCCTACTGAGTTCTTAAGTTTTGTTTGCCTTCTACTGAACTCTGTTTAAGTCCCTTCTAAAAGGTTTTCTTAAACACGTTTCTTCTACTATCATGACTATTCTCTCATTATGCTCCTACGCTCTATCTGCTTTGAATATTATTTGTATCTGCTTGTCTTCTCATGAGATTCTGAAAGGAAATCTCTAAGCCTGTTGCCTCCTCATCTCTATATTTGACTCAAGTCGGAAACCCTAGAATTTGGGGGTTTCCTCCGAGTTTGGTCATATGATCAAACTAGGGTTCTATTGAGGACCCTTGGCTCTTTTAGACTTATTTATGGATCTATAAACTAAGTGTGAACTTCTTTTGTTTGCACACAATTATGATTCTCCTACACTAGGCTCTTCTGAATAGCATGACAAATTTCTTCATGTTTAACGTGTCTGTATGCTTTTATATATGAGGAATTTTTCTTCAGAATGGTTTTCCAACTTGTGATTGGTTCAGAATTCCTTTTAATAAGTCTAATTGATTGGCACTGATTTTCCTTAAGTTGAAATCTTTCTCATCTTTCTGACTTGGTTCATTCATACAAAATCTTCAATTTTCGATTTTTTTGGCTATTAACTGATTTCCTTTCCTTATTTGCACAAACCGTGTGTTGTCAAGACCCTGTCCTTAAATAGACCTTTATGTATTTACCCCTTTTATGCTGATTTGAAAAAGTGTTTGATGAATCTATTTCCTTAATTAGTTTTGCCCGTTTGAAATCAGAATTCCTTAATTAGAGGGAAACCTTGTGTAATTGATTTTCAAACTATTTTATTACCTATTTCTGCTTGCTTTCTACACTATAAAGGGCACGACCCTTCTGCACTTTAACAGACCTTTAGTTCAACACTTTTACACTTCATATTTCACCCTTACAACCTCACGATTCTTTTCTAAGATCTTAGCATTCTGACTGCCTGTTTGCACTTTGGCTTTCCAAGACTATTGCTTTCTTTCACTTGTTTCTTTGAGACTGGTATGTTCTAGTTTTAGCTTCAGCTTCAGCTTCATCCCAATGTGTTCACTTATAGCCTTTACATCCATGTCTACTCTACTGTCTATATAGAGTTGAATGTTTAATTAGCATGTTAATTTCTTTTACTTGTTTCTGCTATGAATCCCTGTACCGCTATTCCCCTCTATGTGATTTGAGTTGTAGTTCATAACATAACAATATGCAAGTTATTGTTCATGTCTGGACTTGATCCCTTAGAGGATCCTGACTCCCAAAACAATGTGTTCTAACAGGCTTGTAGGGTGTGCCAGCATTTCCCATTGCTAGGCATACCCACTAGTCTGTCCCTATTTCTCTACCACTTCCCCTTTCCCATTTTCAAACTTGCACTTACACTTACTCTTAGCTTCTAAGATCTGCCCCCTCCTGTAAGCCTTGCCTTGGGACCTTGAGTTCCCTCTGAACTTGGATACTTGAGGGTTGGCCCTTCCACACTGCATTATGTTCTTAATCCTATATGTGTTTGGGTGTGAGCACTGCCCGGAGTCCATTTGAGGCTCTTAAGGAACTCTGACACATCCAAATAAGAGAAAGGCTTGGGATCCTATTCTTTGGGGTTGGTTCATCTCATATTTCAGACCTGGAGTCTGAATTAGGCTCCCCTTGGTTGTACTTTAATTTCTGATGTAATTTTGCTTTTCATATTCATTTTGGGCTGTAATAATTTTTAAAAATGATTGGGGCTGTTAGTGAAAAAGGGAGGGTTAATCGTGCATGCAAAGGGGTAGATACCATGTTCATAGGGGATTACTATACTTCTGCATTCACGTATCCTGCTTTCAGCTTTTCCACTTCTGCATTTCATATAGATACCATGTCGATAAATTTTTTGCACTTCTACATTTCATATAGATACCATGTCTATAAGTTTCTGCACTTCTGCATTACATAGAGACCATGTCTATAGGTTTCTACACTTCTGCATCATATAGAGACCATGTCTATAGGTTTCTGCACTTCTGCATTATCATATAGAAATATGCCTATAGGACTTCCTGCATTTTGCACCTGCACCTGTCAATAGGCAAATGAGCTTATAGGCTTAAACAATCGACTGCATATAGATGAACTGCCTATAGGATTTTTGTACGCCAATGACAGTGTTTTAAATTAACAACGCCTAGAAAATATGCCTATAGGAACTATCAATCAAATCTGAATTGCCTCGCTCGTTTTAAGTTTAATCTGCAGAACTTGGTAAAAAACTAGCAACCTTCCTATAATCAGTTTACTGCTTTATTTCTGAAACTAATAGATATCATGCCTATAGGTTTTGCCTAACACCTAGGCAAGCTTTAGGGTAAAAGCTATAACTGCGACAGTCTTTGATAATTACAATCAGCGGTCAGGCCTGATTCGGACTTCTTATTTGAAAATATGTGATAAATCAGCCTGCTTTAACATTTTTTAGTTTAATTCAGACCATAACAAGTACATATAAGACATGCTAAACAATCTGTCTTTAAGTTGAGGAGGCCTGTTTGAGCCTTTAAATGTTATGTGTTTTCCCATATCTGCTCTATGTGTTTTGTTTGTCGCCCTAGATTTTGTCCTTTAAACCATAAAATCCCAATCTCCCTTCCCTTTAGGACTAGTAGTCCCAAATGCCTCCGGGACTGATAGGATTGGGACGGGTAAGAGCATGCAATAAGTAATGAAACTATTCCGCGTTTTAATACCTTAACGGGGTGGGAAAGGGTAGATATGGATATGATGACCGGTGCGCTAATACCACGTGTAACCCCTCTTTTGAGGAGTGATTACCGGGTATTGCATTGATGTGATCCATATTATTTGTAAACGTATGACTCCCTTCCCTTTACTCGTGTATTTTATTACTTTTCAGAATTTTCAAACTATTTCCTCAAAATTTCAGCTTTCTTTGTTTCTTCAAACATTAATTTATTTGTAGCCATAATGTGACAATCCCTCATATTTGAAACCTTTATTTGCTTACTTGTTACTTGTACTTAAAGTCACAATTGTAGCATGGCCGAGAACCACACTAGTGGATCCTGAGGGGTGCCTAACACCTTCCCTCGGGATAATTTCTAGCCCTTACCCAATCTCTGGTTTTCTAGATCAATTCCTTCCTAGTGTCCTAATGCACTTTAATCATTAGGTGGCGACTCTTAAATTCAAACCCAATTCCCAAAAGGAACGAGTTGTCCTCCCAAATGTCCTAAACCCGATTTCGCGAGAAAAAGGGGGCGCGACAGCATGGCGACTCTGCTGAGGAAATACTTTTAGGCTTTTACCATTTCAAGCTATTACTGTGACTTTACCTTTCTTCTACGCTTTATTTTTTTAATACCTTTAGGCATTTAATTCCCTCTTCTACTGCAAAAACTAACTTGTCTCTTGTTTCTTTCACTGCTTTCCTTTACTGCACTCCTTTATTACTGTTTTAAATTATTGTAATTATCACTTTATGAACGTGCAAATACGTGACAACTTGTTTTAATTATTGCATAATCATGCTTTCAACATCATATTCCACTCGTGCCAAACAAATACCATAACAACGCTTATAATGAGTGGTTGCGCTCTTCCGATATTATCACCCTTTAAATTCGGCAAAGGCGTATTTGCGGTAAAACTAGTCGATCAATGGTGTAGTCGACGGTTCTGTGCCTTTCCCTCTTGAGTTGTCCGCTCAAGGGTACCAGTCTAAAACACCCATAGAAACCTTACTCTGTTTAATTATGCATGCATCATGGTCAAACCTAGCCGAGTCAGTTATGTTGTCCGCATAATGACTCTTTAAGATAGCCTTATCCAAAGTCCACTGGGTTTCCCAAAAACCCAAACGAACACTATCACGTTTTGTGCATTCATTTGGAGAACTAAATACTTTTATGCCAATTATTGGTATTTAATAGTCGAGTCTGGTGGGGGTAAGGTCCTAACCCTTTTGTCTTGTAGAAACAGGAGGCACGAAGTCCCCAGATTCAGCATGGTCACAAACATCCACCCAAGGTTGCTAAGCTGGTGGGAGGATCTTCATTCCAGTGATCAGACTCTTGTCCGGAAATACCTAGGAAATCTACCTTCCCTCCTGGAGGTCCAACCCAACAACAAAATCATATAAGCTGCTACTCTATTCTAGGATTGTGATAGATCTGTGTTTTGCTTCGGAGAGATTGAGATGACACCCCTGCTAGAGGAAATAGGAGGAATGGCTGGTATACCATGGGAGACCCCGAGTTTGTCAATGCCGAAAAATTGCAAAGGTAGAGGTTTTCTCAAAATGATGGGCCTAAAGAAGAATCCAGACTTGACATGTTTGAAGGAGTTCTACATTCCCTTTGATTATTTGTACGAGAGGTACGGTCATAGCAAATCCTACCGTACTTATCCGGGTGAGTTTGCCCTTACATCGTTGGGGCATATTCACCGAAGGGTCTTGTCTTCATGTTCTGTTTCTTGGGGATGATAGTATTTCCAATGAAGAAAGCAAGGATCCACACTAGTCTAGCCATGGTCACCAAAACTTTGATGGAGGGAATTGGGGGACAACCATTTAGCATAGTGCCCATGATCATCGCAGAGATATACCGAGCCCTGGAAAAGTGTCAACAAGGAGCCCCACACTTCGAGGGCTGCAACTTACTACTCCAACTCTGGCTCATGGAGCATCTCCAAAGGGGTGAATATCGGCAAGAGATTTAGCATAGAGACTGGGACGATCATATAGCCTTCCATCAACCAAGGTGAATGAACTACATGCCCAACATGTTTGCTCAGCCAGAAGATGCCAATGGATGGGTGGAGCTGTTTGAAAATCTGACTGAGGATCAAATACAATGGATGTTCGAGTGGTTCCCTACTGAAGAGTTCATCGCCTGATCCAGGGACCCACCGTTTCTGATATTGATCGATTTGAGAGGAACCTAACCTTATATCCCTCTCTAGGTTATGAGACAAACTGGTAGGAAACAGGTTATATCAAGGGTCGACAAGATGAGTCACTTCCAGGCCGACTTCCAAGCTGATGATAGTCTTTATAAGTGCCAAGCTCAGCATATGTGGCATTGCAAGATCATTATGGGGGGAGATACTATCGATCCAGACAGATACCATACTGGCTACACCCTATACTATTCAGGATGGCTGGAGGACAATCACAATGGTCTGGGCCAACCTGGGTTTGTTCAAGGTCACAAAATCATCGATGAAAGGGCTGAAGCGCAGGTCAAATATAACCAACTGCGTAAGAGGATTCGGGAGTGTGAAAGCGATCATCGTGAGATTCAAGAAGCCCACCAAAAACTGATTGAAGAGTGAAAAGACATGGCTATCAGTGCCAACAAGCGATTAGGATACCTGGAACGAGGTTTAATGGAGCTGGAAAGGAAGTTTCTCAAGAGGATCGAGGACTGCCAGAATGCTGAAGGAAACGAGGGTGGACACCTGGCTAGAGCCTACCTACTGTTGGTACTTCGCTAGCTGGTGAAGCTGTTCGATGGAGCCAAAGATGCCGAGTCTTGGGAAGGTCCTTCTGGGACCAAATAGATAGGAATTTACCTTTTCGTTTTATGAATGTCATAAGGCCAATGGCCATTAGTGACATTTTTATCTTCTTTTATTTAGTGTCGTTTTGGGATTCGTCTTATTTTTATCAATAAAATGAGGCATTTAGCATTATAAGTTCTCCAAATCAACTTGTCGCTAGGCCTACCTCGGGCCCAACGAGACCCCTAAATTAGGAAATGACTTACATTCTTGCTCTACTTGTTTAAATATCGCAACGTTTCTTTTCATAATCCTCACTGACTTGTTGCCTTTTTCTTTTTATTTTTTATTTATTCCCCTCCCCAAGGTTAGTTCGTGCACTCTGGCATCATCATCATATTCCACAAGATCCAAGGTCCCTCCACCCACTCCTCCGCCTAGCCCCGTCAAAAACAGGAACAAAGGAAAGATGGAAGATTTGAACAACACCAGAAAGGAAAACTCAACTGATCGGGTAGAGGTCACTCATGGTACTCTGGTTCCTAAGGAAAGTGCATCCCAGCTTGAACAAAAGCTATTGAAATTCCAAGAAGAACTTGATCAGGTCCGGAACTTGGCGAGCTTATCATTTTCCCTCACCACCCCAGATGTCAATTTTCCTAACGCTCAGAACCCTATACCTCCACAAAACATCCCAAAACCACAAAACCATCCCGATCCTCACCACCACTGCAACACCTGTCATACTTCCAACAATACTCCTTGCTCATCCCAGAACCGGTGAACTCCACAAATGACCATTTCCACACTCATAACACCCCCATCTACATGGAAACCATGCCACACTCCACCCAACTCATTTCAAGCACACCCGAGTCTGATGATAAAGACTCACTCATCAGGAGTCTGGCTGAAGAGCTTAAGAAGTTGACCAGCCGAATTCAAGGCGTCGAAGGAAGCAAAGGAATTGAGGGGCTAAACTATGAAGATCTCTGCATACAACCCGATGTTGAACTGATCGAGGGATACAAACCTCCAAAATTCGAGATGTTCGATGGTTCAGGAGATCCGAGAGTTCATTTGAGAACATACTGCGACAAGCTGGTCGGAGTAGGAAAGGACGAAAGGATCTGCATGAAACTTTTCATGAGGAGTCTGAAGGGAGATGCTCTGTCTTGGTACATTAGCCAAGATCCAAAGAAGTGGTCGAACTGGGTAAGCATGGCATCCGATTTCATGGACAAGTTCAGGTTCAACACAGAAAATGCGCTAGATGTGTTCTACATCCAGAACCTAAAAAAAAACCCGCGGAGACATTCCGCGAGTATGCTGCTCACTGGAGATCAGAATTTGCTAAGGTCAGACCGGCTTTAGAAGAAGAACAAATGAACAAGTTTTTCTTCCGAGCTCAAGACCCATAGTACTATGAAAGGTTGATGCTGATTGAAAGCCAAAAAATTTCCGACATCATCAAGCTAGGTTAGAGGATTGAGGAAGGCATCAAAAGTGGTATGGTCACAAACTTTGAGGCTTTGCAGGCTGCCAACAAGGCTCTACAGTCTAGTGGCACGACCAAGAAAAGGGACATGAGCGTCGTGATGGTTACATAGAGAACCAAGTCCCCTATCAAATACCAAACCTACCCGATGCCTCCACTCACATATCAACCTACCCCAAATTACCAAGCATCCTCGCCCTCTTACCAAACTCCACCACCTACTTAGCAATCACCTCCACCTCCCACATATCAGCCTACTTCACCCAGATATTCCCAACCCGCACATATCTACCAAGCCTACAATACTCAACCCTGTCACTATCAATCACCTCCCACTCGCCAAAACTTTCATAGACCCAGACCAAATTTCGACCGCAGACCTCCCAAACAATATACCGCCATTGCCTAACCAATTGACCAGCTATATGAACGGCTCAAAGTTGCTGGTTATGTCACCCCCATCCCTACTATAACTCCTGAAAACCCTTCCCAATGGGTCAATCTTAATAAATCCCGTGCATACCATTCCGGCATGAAAAGGGCATACCATTGATGAATGCCGCTCTCTGAAAAATAAAATCCAAGCACTGATTGATAATAAGATTATTGTGGAAAAGGAGCCGGTTCCGAATGTCTGCAATAACCCTCTACCAGACCACACGGGTGGAGGCGTTCACATGATTGAAATAGAGGATGGCTGGGACCCCAAGGGGTCAATAGGTTTGATCACAGAAGGCGGTGATCCAAAGAAACCAACAGTCACCCTTAATCCGATTGTAGTCCAAATTCAGCCTTCTGGGGATGCTGAGGTGAACATGTCCATACCACTTGAGTTTGAAACAACATCCTCTACAAAGACGCCAGCATCGATCGAGGTCGAGTTTGGGTCCCCGTCAAATGTACCTGAACCATTTGAAGTTGCGGTCTTGCCCTCCAAAATATAGGCTCCGTTCGGAGTAAAAGTGCCCATTCCAGTAGCAATGTCAGCTATAACGCCATTCCATACAAATGCCATACCTTGGGACTACACAGCCGAGGCAAGAAGGAAAGGGAAAGCTAAATCCAGAGAAGCAGTCGCGGCATAGGGTATGATAAGAACGACAAAGTATACACCCCGGAACATTTGGCTGAATCAAGCAAGCAGGCCTCTGGACGGCCAACCATCACTGAAGCTGGGCCCAATGATCTCTGGAGAAAAATACAAGCAAAGGAGTACTCAGTCATCGATCAGTTGAACAAAACACCGGCACAGATCTCTATCCTAGCTCTACTACAAAGCTCCGATGCACATAGGAATGCCTTGTTGAAGGTGCTGAGTGAGGCATATGTACCGAGAAACATCACTGGAGGAGAAATGGCAAACATGGTAGGGCAGGTATTGGAGAGTCACAAGATCACTTTTCATGAAGATGAGTTGCCACTAGAAGGGTTGAGTCACAACAAGGCGTTGCACATCACTGTGCAATGCGAGGATTATTTCATCACCAGAATCATGATTGACGGTGGGTCCAGCCTCAATATTTTTTCGTTGGTAACACTCAGAACATTGGGAAAGAGTCTGCATGAGATCAAGGATAGGCCATTAACGACAAAGCTTTCGACGGTTCCCAAAGGTCCACTATTAGGGAAATTAACTTGTGTGTGCAGATGGGTCCTACTTGGTTTGGTGTTGAATTTCAAGTAATAGATGTACCGGCATCTTACAACTTGCTATTGGGTCGGCCGTGGATTCATGCCGCTGGGGCCATAGCGTTAACACTGCATCAGGCGGTGAAATTTGAGTGGAACCACCAAGAGGTGATCATTCACGGCGATGGTAGCAATCCCATATACAGTCGCCAAACTATCTCAGCGATTGGAGGAAGGAGAAAGATAGGCGGGGAAACCTATCACCACATCGAGCGAGTCAACGCCATTGACAATGACAAATGGTGGGACAACAAAATTGAAAGCATATTGAACTGGAGCAGATATGAGTCTGGCAAGGGACTTGGCAAGGACATCCAAGGAATCGCCAAGCCGATCAAACTGAAGAAACATGGCACCACTTTTGGTCTGGGATACGAGTATAGTTGGAAGGAATTCAACAACTGGTCTCCACTATGGTGCAGCCCTTACTACCCACTGGAGCAGCTGATACCTCATTTAGAACAGACTTTCCATCCAGCCGATGTTATATATGGGTCGGAAGAAGCGGAAGCACTGGCAGCAATGAGGAATTTATTCGTGGAAGATGATGACATGGATTGTTGTGTCATTTTCAAGGAGGAGGGGGAGGAAGGCCCTTCTATACAAGCCGTAAGCCGAGGAGCATGCCTCAACAATCGGACCGTCAGAACCACCAGAGCCCGGAAAGCCTCGGGGTAGCAAGTCTGAACAAAGCATCATGCATTATCTTTCATTTTTACTAGTTGATTTTCCTTTCACATTTTTTGAATTTTCGCAATAAGATCTTCAATATTCAAAACAGTTATGGAATTTACAAAACATTTCCATTTTCCCTATAAATATTACTCTTATTATTTTTCTCTTATTACTTTACTCATACAACATTACTATTACTTATCTTGATGAACCAATGACTGTGACATGCAATGAGATAACGCAAAAAACGGACATAGATTTAGAGGAAGATAACATGCCAGAAGAGATTGTTAAAAGAGATTGAAAATTTTGAGAACAGACCTAAGTCCAACCTGGATGAGACCGAGATTGTTAACCTGGGAGATGCAGAGAATGTCAAAGAAACGAGAATCGGTGTCCACTTATCGCCATCAGAAAAGAAGGAATACACAGAATTTTTAAGGGAATATGAAGACATATTCGCTTGGTCATATGATGACATGACTGGTCTAAGTACATCTATTGTGGCTCACAAACTACTAACTGATCCGACATGTCCACCGGTAAAGCAAAAGCTCAGAAAGTTCAAGCCTGACATGAGTTTGAAAATCAAGGAAGAAGTCACTAAGCAAGTCAAAGCTAAGGTTCTTAGGGTAGTAGAATATCCGACATGGTTAGCCAACATCGTGCCAGTGCCAAAGAGGGATGGGAAGGTCAGAGTCTGTGTCGACTACCGGGATCTCAACCGGGCCAGTCCAAAAGGCGACTTCCCCTTGCCAGACATACACATCCTGATTGACAATTGCGCCAAGCACGAGTTGCAGTCATTCGTGGATTGTTTTGCTGGGTATCATCAGATCTGGATGGATGAAGAAGACGCTGAGAAAATGGCTTTTGTTATGCCGTGGGTAATGTACTGTTACAAAAAGATGCCATTCGGGTTAAAGAATGCTGGGCCACCTACATGAGGGCCATGACTACCATTTTCCATGATATGATACATAAAGAGATCGAAGTGTATGTAGATGATGTCATCATCAAATCCAAGAAAGCCACTAATCACATGGAAGATTTGAGGAGGTTCTTCAATAGACTGAGAAGGTACAACTTAAAGCAGAATCCTGTGAAATGTGCATTTGGGGTTCCTGCCGGAAAACTACTTGGGTTCATTGTGAGTTGCCGAGGAATAGAACTGGATCCATCAAAGGTCAAAGCTATTCAAGAATTGCCACTGCCAAAGAACAAGAAAGAAATAATGAGTTTCTCGAGGAGACTCAACTACATCAGCTGGTTCATAGCTCAATCTACTGTCATCTGTGAGCCAATCTTTAAGATGTTGAAAAAGGACGCCGCTACCAAATGGACTGATGACTGCCAGAGGGTCTTTGACAGAATCAAGGAGTACCTGTCCATACCACCAGTTTTGGTCCCGCCCGAGCCGGGTAGACCCCTATTACTCTACCTTGTAGTGCTAGATGGAGCGTTCAGTTGTGTTCTTGGGCAACATGATGAAACGGGGAGGAAGGAGGAGGCCGTCTACTATCTTAGCAAGATATTCACCCCTTACGAGACCCGGTATTCTCTGTTAGAATACACCTGTTGTGCTATGGCTTGGGTAGCTCAGAAGTTGAGGCACTATTTTTGTGCCTATACCACGTATCTCATATCAAGGATGGATCCGTTGAAGTAAATATTTCAAAAGCCCATGCCCACGGGCAAGCTAGCCAAGTGGCAAATCCTTCTGAGTGAGTTCGACATTGTCTACGTAACTCAGAAAGCAATCAAGGGACAGGCTTTGGCAGATCATCTTGTCAAGAATCCCGTGCACAGAGAATATGAATTCTTAAAGACGTATTTTCCTGATGAAGAGATATCATTCATAGGAGAAGACATTGCAGAATCCTATGACGATTGGAGAATGTTTTTCAATGGAGCAACAAATTTCAAAGGAGTTGGCATAGGAGCAGTCCTAGTGTCAGAAACCGGTCAGCATTATCCGGTGTCTGTCAAACTCAGATTCCCTTACACCAACAACATGGCTGAGTACGAGGCCTGCATCTTGGGACTCAAGATGGCCATTGATATGAACATTCAAGAGTTGGTAGTGATCGGGGATTCAGACTTGCTTATACATCTGGTCCGAGAAGAATGGGCGACCAAGAACTCCAAGATACTCCCTTATCTGCATTACGTACAGGAGTTGAGAAAGAGGTTCACAAAGACAGAGTTCCAGCATGTTCCCAGAGTCCAAAATGAGTTTGCCGATGCATTGGCTACCCTATCATCCATGATACAACATCCAGATAATAACTTTATTGATCCCATTCCGGTAAAGATTCATGATCAGCCAGCTTACTGTGCTCATATCGAAGAAGAAGCAGACGGAAAGCCCTGGTTTCATGATATCAGGGAATACTTGGCAAAAGGGGAATACCCAGAGCTCGCAAACGCTATTCGGAAGCACATGCTTTGGAGGTTATCCAACAATTTCTTTCACAACATCCTGTACAGGAGGACTCCTGATTTGGGATTACTAAGGTGTGTCGACGCAAAGGAAGCATCTAAATTACTAGAAGAAATCTATGCTGGGACCTGCGGTCCACATATGAATGGCTTTGTCTTAGCCAAGAAGATACTCCGAGCTGGTTATTTTTGGATGACTATGGAAACGAACTGCATCCAGTATGTCCGGAAGTGCCACCACTGTCAAATACATGGAGATATAATAAAGGTGCCTCCAAACGAGCTTAATGCAACAAGCTCACCATGGCCGTTCGCCGCTTGGGGAATGGATGTTATCGGACCAATCGAACCTGCCGCATCAAATGGGCACTGGTTCATCCTAGTGGCAATTGATTATTTCACCAAATGGGTTGAAGCAGCATCGTACAAGGCAGTGACTAAGAAAGTTGTGGCAGACTTTGTCTGCGACCGTATTGTTTGTCGATTCAGAATTCCAGAATCAATCATTACTAATAATGGTTCCAATCTCAAAAGTTATTTGATGAAAGGCATGTGTGAAACCTTCAGGATCAAACACAAGAATTCTACAGCCTTCAAAACCTCAGATGAACAGAGCCATAGAGGCCGCCAATAAGTATATCAAGAAGATACTAAGGAAAATAATAGAGAAGCATAAGCAGTGGCACGAGAAGTTATCATTTGCTTTTTTGGGGTATCGCACCACAGTTTGCACATCAACCGGGGCGACTCCCTATATGCTGGTTTATGGTACAGAGGCGGTCATTCCTGCCGAGATAGAAATTCCTTCCTTGAGGATCATACAAGAAGCAGAACTCGACAATGCAGAATGGATGAAGAGTCGTTATGAGCAGCTAGCTCGTATAGACAGAAAGAGAATGAATGCAGTTTGCCACGGTCAGCTTTATCAGAACAGAATGTCCAGAGCCTTCAACAAAAGAGTCAAGCCAAGACAATTCACACCGGGGCAGCTGGTGCTAAAGAAGATTTTCCCGCATCAGGACGAGGCTATAGGGAAGTTCTCTCCCAACTAGCAGGGTCCGTACATGGTCCACCGGGTGCTGACAGGAGGAGCCCTCATACTTGCAGAAATGGACGGAGAAGTCTGACCAAAGCCAATTAATTCAGATGCAGTCAAGCATTACCATGTGTAATCTTTATGCTTTCCTATATGATGCAATTTGAACTACGCCTGACCTGATTCCCGTTTAAGAGGGGATACATAGGCAGCCCTATGGGTTCAGTCACAATTCAATAAAATTTTCATTTCCCACGCTATTGAAAACTGGGGTAGAATTTTGAGGAGGACCCTCAAAATTCCGAAGTCGAGTCCAGCCATTTATCATTAACAGCCGTCAAGAGCAGCAGCCCAGTAAACTGGGGTAGAATTTTGAGGAGGACCCTCAAAATTTCGAAGCAACCGAAGTTGCAATATCTTGAACCACGTCGCAGTCGTCGGTTCATCTAAGGAAAATTATTCTTAATTATGCACTTATATTATGCTTTTACTAAATCATGTATGTTCATTACTAAAATTGCCTTGTTTAGCAACGCTACCCCAATGATACATACAGTATCATCGGAATAGAGCCGAGCGGGTCAAGCAAAGCCAACGGGAATACAAACTAACCTCCCCTTTTTTTTAAAACTCACGATTTTTCTTTGGATGTAAGCACTTGAGTTGAAAAATCATCAAATAAACTATACACTCACGAGACTCACATTTCTCAGAAATACAACTCTCAGAACCGTTGCACTTAGTCACAGCTACTATCTGCACGTAGTGTCCCCAGCAGACACAGTATCCCCAGAAATCGCAATATCGCAATCCGCTATCAGCTAAGAAAACTCTATTGCCATTTGTCATTTTACTTCCTGCACAAGGCTACCATTCTGCCTTCCGAGGTTAAGCTCTACCTCCATCTACATTCTTTGCATTGCATAAGGCTACCATTCTGCCTTCCGAGGTTAAGATCTACCTCCATATGCATTCTCTGCATTGCATAAGGCTACCATTCTGCCTTTCGAGGTTAAGCTCTACCTCCATCTGCATTCTCTGCATTGAATAAGGCTACCATTCTGCCTTCTAAGGTTAAGCTCTACCTCCATCTGCATTCTCTGCATTGCATAAGGCTACCATTCTGCCTTCCGAGGTTAAGCTCTACCTCCATCTGCATTCTTTGCATTGCAGAAGGCTACCATTCTGCCTTCCAAGACTAAGCTCTGTCTCCATCTGCATTCTCTGCATTGCATAAGGCTACCATTCGGCCTTCCGAGGTTAAGCTCTACCTCCATCTCGCATGGCTGAAAGATCGCTACTTTTATTTACATCTTCATGGCTGAAATATTGCCGCTTCATTTATACCTTACATGGCTGAAATATCGCCACTTCATTTACATTTTCATCGGCTGAAAGATCGCCGCTTCATTTATACCTCGCATCGGTTGAAAGATCGCCACTTATTGCATTTCATCGGCTGAAAGATCTCCGCTTTATTTATACCTCACATCGGCTGAAAGATTGCCACTTATTGCATTTTATCGGCTGAAAGATCACCGCTTCATTTATACCTCGCATCGGCTGAAAGATCGCCACTTATTGCATTTCATCGGCTGAAAGATTGTCGCTTCATTTATACCTTGCATCGGCTGAAAGATTGCCACTTATTGTATTTCATTGGCTGAAAGATCGCCACCTATTGCATCTCATGGGCTGAAATATCGCCAAATTGTCCAAAGGCATCATTGTTCAGAGGCACCATTTTCATAGCACGAGAACGCCATTTCATGGCCTAAGGACCCCCTTTAATGTTTTGCATATCATTGTTCAAAGGCATCATGGTTCAGAGGCATCATTCTCAAAGCCCGAGAACATCATTTCATGGCCCGCAAATTCTTTATTATACGCTTCATGGCCCAGGACATCATGGTCCAAGGACGTCATCCTAAGCGTCCAAAGACAGCATTCATGGTCCAACGGGAACTTGCATCATGTTTAAATTTATGCACAATATACACTTGTATTGCTTATTTGCAGGTAAACCGGCGAGCAAAGGCCATCTCAGCAGGAGCAACCCCGATGCAGTTCCCACAGCTCTACCATCCATCCCAACCCGAATAACTCGTCCGTTTTTGAAAAATCTCCATCGGCATATTCCGCCGACGAATCCTGAACTACATATGGCCTGATTCCTGTAAGACCAGTGATATGTAGGCAGCTCAGGAACCAGAGCATGGTCAACCTCTCCAAACCATTTCGTTCGGCCAAATTGGCCATCACATCTTTACCCGACAACTCTTTCATCTTTCCCACGTAAAGAGGGGTAGCTGTTGATACCCAATTTTTCTCTATGCATTTTATATATGCAAAATATTTTCAAAATAAAATATATATGCATATATAAGTATGCCCAAGTATTTTAGTATTTTTTCCTAATTTTTAAAAGAATTTTTAAATCAATTTATTGCCCATTTTAGCAGTACAAAAATTAATAGTTATTCCCAAAATCATCATTTTGGTGAATAACTTATTTTATTCTCACATTTATACCTAAATATAGCTAAGGTAATTTTTACGTATTTTTTACAAATTTATTTAGTATTTTAAAGCTAAATTGCATATAATTGCAATTTTAGCCTATCTTAGGCTTTAATTACGTTTATAATTATAAAATTGATTCTAGTATTTTTAATTTAATATTTATACATTATTAATTAATTTAGTACTTTTAATTTGTTTTCAGAAATCATTTTACTCTTTTTATAAAAAATAAAAGATAAAAGTGGTTATTTAAATACTAGCCCTATTTCATTTCAATTATAGCCTAAAATCAGCCCCAATTAACCCCAATTTCAAATTCAAATGGGCCAGCCCAATTCCTAAAATGACCCGCTCCTAACCCGCTTATCCAACCCGCCCGGTTTTCCCTTTTGATCCAGGTCGTTGATCATTTCGATCAACGACCAGAATTACCCCTTTCCTTTTTAATTCCCAAACACCGCCCAACCCTATCCCATTTCTCACCAACTGTCGCCTCTAAATCCTCTCATCTCTCAAACTCTCTCGAAGGTTCTTGAAACCCTAATCATCTCCTACTGTCTTCTACCTTTAGCTCACCGGAATCCATGGCCTCTCAGGCCATGGATGGCTTAAACTCATCTTCCTCTGCTCTTAAACAGTTCGAAGTTTCAAGGTCTGACCTCAGTGGTGTCCATTCATATCCTCTCCGATTTGAGGTTCTATGGCCTCTTCGGCCTTGCTCCAGCATATCCAAGCATTATGAGCCTATTTCTGGTTTATCCAACTCAGATCGGACCTTTTCCAAGCCTTTCTCGCTTTAGGGTTCCTCTGATACCCTAGCTATTTGAGGTTTTCTCTGATTGTTTTCTTAAATATGTTCTATATCTGTGCTCTACTTGAGTTTTTAAACGTTTTCCTAATTTTTCTTTCAAAAATCACTTCTTTCTGATTTAGGGTTTTTCTGAAAAGCTTAAAATGTTTCTCTGACTTTTCTTCTTCTTTTCGTTGTGTGTATTTGTCTATACTATGTTCTGATGTTTTCTTTTCTACCACGCATGTTCTTCTACTGTGTTCTTATTTCCTTTATCATGCATGTTCTTCTATGCTTCGATTTTCTACTGTGTTTTGTACCATGCTCGCATGTTTATCTTGCTGTATCTTCCTATATGATCTTTTGCTATGATTTTCCGGTATTTTTGTGCTCTTATACTGTATGTATTTCCTACTGAGTTCTTAAGTTTTGTTTGCCATCTACTGAACTCTGTTTAAGTCCCTTCTAAAAGGTTTTCTTAAACACGTTTCTTCTACTGTCGTGACTATTCTCTCATTATGCTCCTATCCTCTGTCTGCTTCAAATATTATTTGTATATGCTTGTCTTCTCATGAGATTCTGAAAGGAAATCTCTGAGCCTGTTGCCTCCTCATCTCTATATTTGACTAGACTCAGATACCCTAGAATTTGAGGGTTTCCTCTAAGTTTGGTCGTATGATCAAACTAGGGTTCTGTTGAGGACCCTTGGCTCTTTCAGACTTATTTCTGGGTCTATAAACTAAGTGTGAACTTCTTTTGTTTGCACACAATTCTGATTCTCCTACACTAGACTCTTCTGAATAGCATGACAACTTTCTTCATGTTTAACGTGTCTGTATGCTTTTATATATGAGGAATCTTTCTTCAGAATGGTTTTTCAACTTGTGATTGATTCAAAATTCCTTTTAACAAGTCTAATTGATTGGCACTGATTTTCCTTAAGTTGAAATCTTTCCCATCTTTCTGACTTGGCTCATCTATACAAAATCTTCAATTTTAGATTTTCTTGGCTGTT